>NW_026557999.1:0-303816 GCF_026930045.1 Uloborus diversus | reverse complement strand
GAGTCCCGGCCTGAAAGGAAATCTTAAATGCAAATATTTTTTTCTAATTTTATAATTCTTTTTTTTTTATTTTTCCCTTTTGCGAAGTCAGTCAGTCAGTCTGACAGTCAATCAGTCAAGCACTCAGTCATTCAGTCTCAGTCAGTCAGTCCAGTCAGTCAGTCACTCAGTCAGTCAGTTAGTCCTTCAGCCAGTCAGTCAAGCAGTCAGTCATTTAGTCTCAGTCAGTCAGTCATTCAGTCAGTCAGTCAGTCAGGCAGTCAGTCAGTCAGTCAGTCGGTCAGTCCTGTGCAGTCAGTTAGTCACTAAAGCAGTCAGTCAGTCTCAGTCAGTCAGTCAGTCAGTCAGTCCAGTCCAGTCTCAGTCAGTCAGTCAGTCAGTCTCGGTCAGTCAGTCAGTCAGTCATTCAGTCAGTCAGTCCGTCAGGCAGTCAGTCAGTCGGTCAGCCTTATTCAGTCAGTCTGTCAGTCAGTCAGTCAGTCAGCCTTATTCAGTCAGTCTGTCAGTCATCGTTATTCAGTCAGTCTGTCAGTCAGTCAGTCGGTCAGTCCTGTCCAGTCAGTTAGTCAGTCAAGCAGTCAGTCAGGTAGTCAAGCAGTCAGTCAGTCAGTGTCAGTCAGTCATTTAGTCATTCAGTCAGTCAGTGAAATAGCCAGTCAGAGAGTCAAGCAGTCAGTCAGTCAGTCTCAGTCAGTCAGTTAGTCAGTCAGTCAGTCAGTCAGTCAGTCAGTCCAGTCTCAGTCAGTCAGTCCTGTGCAGTCAGTTAGTCACTAAAGCAGTCAGTCAGTCTCAGTCAGTCAGTCAGTCAGTCAGTCCAGTCCAGTCTCAGTCAGTCAGTCAGTCAGTCTCGGTCAGTCAGTCAGTCAGTCATTCAGTCAGTCAGTCCGTCAGGCAGTCAGTCAGTCGGTCAGCCTTATTCAGTCAGTCTGTCAGTCAGTCAGTCAGTCAGCCTTATTCAGTCAGTCTGTCAGTCATCGTTATTCAGTCAGTCTGTCAGTCAGTCAGTCGGTCAGTCCTGTCCAGTCAGTTAGTCAGTCAAGCAGTCAGTCAGGTAGTCAAGCAGTCAGTCAGTCAGTGTCAGTCAGTCATTTAATCATTCAGTCAGTCAGTGAAATAGCCAGTCAGAGAGTCAAGCAGTCAGTCAGTCAGTCTCAGTCAGTCAGTTAGTCAGTCAGTCAGTCAGTCAGTCAGTCAGTCCAGTCTCAGTCAGTCAGGCAGTTAGTCAGTCAGTCTCGGTCAGTCAGTGAGTCAGTCAGTCAGTATCAGTCAGTCAGTGAGTCAGTCTGTCAGTCAGGCAGTATCAGTCAGGCAGTAAGACTCCGCTCGACAGAACTCCGATAGCCTAATGGCTAGACCGCTGGTCTTCCAAGCGAGTGGCCTGGGTTCGAGTCCCAGCCGGAGCGAATATCTTCAATGTATATATTTCTTTTCTAATTTGAAAATTCTTTTTTTTTTCAATTTCTTTCCTTTGCAATTATTGATTATTTATGTAGGGAAGAAAATTCTGAGTCAGTTTAATTTTTCGACACGAAGATTTCAAAGTGTTTAAATAAACAATTACCAAGGTGCATTTTTTGTTTTTATTATATTTAAAACTCCCACCGACAGAGCTCCCATAGACTAATGGCTAGAGTGTTAGGCTTCCAAGCGAGTGGCCCTGGGTTCGAGTCCCAGCCTGAACGAAAATCTTCAATGTATACTTTTAGTTTCTAATTTGAAATTTCTTCTTCTTTTTTTTTTAATTTTTCTCTTTTGCGAATATTGATTATTTATGTAGGGAGAAAAATTCTGAGTCAGTTTAATTATTCGACCTGTAAATTTCAAAGTGTTTGAATCAATAATTACCAAGGTGCATTTTTTGTTTTTATTATATTTAAGACTTCCATCGACAGAGCTCCGATAGCCTAATGGCTAGACCGTTGGGTTCCAAGCGCGTGGTACTGGGTTCGAGTCCCGGCCGGAACGAAAATCTTCCATGTATATATTTCTCTTCTAATTTGAAGATTCTTTTTTTTTTCAATTTCTTTCTTTTGCAAATATGGATTATTTATGTACGGAAGAAAATTCTGAGTCAGTTTAATCATTCGACCTTTAGATTTCAAAGATTTTAGATCAATAATTACTAAGGTGCATTTTTTGTTTTTATTATAATTAAGACACCGATCAACAGAGATCCGATAGTATATTGGCGAGAGCGTTGGGCTTCCATGAGTGTCGCCCTGGGTTCAAATCCCAGCCGGAAAGGAAATCTTAAATGCAAATATTTTTTTCTAATTTTATAATTCTTTTTTTTTATTTTTCCCTTTTGCGAAGTCAGTCAGTCAGTCTGACAGTCAATCAGTCAAGCACTCAGTCATTCAGTCTCAGTCAGTCAGTCCAGTCAGTCAGTCACTCAGTCAGTCAGTTAGTCCTTCAGCCAGTCAGTCAAGCAGTCAGTCATTTAGTCTCAGTCAGTCAGTCATTCAGTCAGTCAGTCAGTCAGGCAGTCAGTCAGTCAGTCAGTCGGTCAGTCCTGTGCAGTCAGTTAGTCACTAAAGCAGTCAGTCAGTCTCAGTCAGTCAGTCAGTCAGTCAGTCTCGGTCAGTCAGTCAGTCAGTCATTCAGTCAGTCAGTCAGTCAGTCAGGCAGTCAGTCAGTCGGTCAGCCTTATTCAGTCAGTCTGTCAGTCAGTCAGCCTTATTCAGTCAGTCTGTCAGTCATCCTTATTCAGTCAGTCTGTCAGTCAGTCAGTCAGCCTTATTCAGTCAGTCTGTCAGTCATCCTTATTCAGTCAGTCGGTCAGTCCTGTCCAGTCAGTTAGTCAGTCAAGCACTCAGTCAGGTAGTCAAGCAGTCAGTCAGTCAGTGTCAGTCAGTCATTTAGTCATTCAGTCAGTCAGTGAAATAGCCAGTCAGAGAGTCAAGCAGTCAGTCAGTCAGTCTCAGTCAGTCAGTTAGTCAGTCAGTCAGTCAGTCAGTCAGTCAGTCCAGTCTCAGTCAGTCAGGCAGTTAGTCAGTCAGTCTCGGTCAGTCAGTGAGTCAGTCAGTCAGTATCAGTCAGTCAGTGAGTCAGTCTGTCAGTCAGGCAGTATCAGTCAGGCAGTAAGACTCCGCTCGACAGAACTCCGATAGCCTAATGGGTAGACCGCTGGTCTTCCAAGCGAGTGGCCCTGGGTTCGAGTCCCAGCCTGAACGAAAATCTTCAATGTATACTTTTAGTTTCTAATTTGAAATTTCTTCTTCTTTTTCTTTAATTTTTCTCTTTTGCGAATATTGATTATTTATGTAGGGAGAAAAATTCTGAGTCAGTTTAATTATTCGACCTGTAAATTTCAAAGTGTTTGAATCAATAATTACCAAGGTGCTTTTTTTGTTTTTATTATATTTAAGACTTCCATCGACAGAGCTCCGATAGCCTAATGGCTAGACCGTTGGGTTCCTTGCGCGTGGTACTGGGTTCGAGTCCCGGCCGGAAAGGAAATCTTAAATGCAAATATTTTTTTCTAATTTTATAATTCTTTTTTTTTATTTTTCCCTTTTGCGAAGTCAGTCAGTCAGTCTGACAGTCAATCAGTCAAGCACTCAGTCATTCAGTCTCAGTCAGTCAGTCCAGTCAGTCAGTCACTCAGTCAGTCAGTTAGTCCTTCAGCCAGTCAGTCAAGCAGTCAGTCATTTAGTCTCAGTCAGTCAGTCATTCAGTCAGTCAGTCAGGCAGTCAGTCAGTCAGTCAGTCAGTCAGGCAGTCTGTCAGTCGGTCAGCCTTATTCAGTCAGTCTGTCAGTCAGTCAGTCAGTCATCCTTATTCAGTCAGTCTGTCAGTCAGTCAGTCGGTCAGTCCTGTCCAGTCAGTTAGTCAGTCAAGCAGTCAGTCAGGTAGTCAAGCAGTCAGTCAGTCAGTGTCAGTCAGTCATTTAGTCATTCAGTCAGTCAGTGAAATAGCCAGTCAGAGAGTCAAGCAGTCAGTCAGTCAGTCTCAGTCAGTCAGTTAGTCAGTCAGTCAGTCAGTCAGTCAGTCAGTCCAGTCTCAGTCAGTCAGGCAGTTAGTCAGTCAGTCTCGGTCAGTCAGTGAGTCAGTCAGTCAGTATCAGTCAGTCAGTGAGTCAGTCTGTCAGTCAGGCAGTATCAGTCAGGCAGTAAGACTCCGCTCGACAGAACTCCGATAGCCTAATGGGTAGACCGCTGGTCTTCCAAGCGAGTGGCCTGGGTTCGAGTCCCAGCCGGAGCGAATATCTTCAATGTATATATTTCTTTTCTAATTTGAAAATTCTTTTTTTTTTCAATTTCTTTCCTTTGCAATTATTGATTATTTATGTAGGGAAGAAAATTCTGAGTCAGTTTAATTTTTCGACACGAAGATTTCAAAGTGTTTAAATAAACAATTACCAAGGTGCATTTTTTGTTTTTATTATATTTAAAACTCCCACCGACAGAGCTCCCATAGACTAATGGCTAGAGTGTTAGGCTTCCAAGCGAGTGGCCCTGGGTTCGAGTCCCAGCCTGAACGAAAATCTTCAATGTATACTTTTAGTTTCTAATTTGAAATTTCTTCTTCTTTTTTTTTTTTAATTTTTCTCTTTTGCGAATATTGATTATTTATGAAGGGAGAAAAATTCTGAGTCAGTTTAATTATTCGACCTGTAAATTTCAAAGTGTTTGAATCAATAATTACCAAGGTGCATTTTTTGTTTTTATTATATTTAAGACTTCCATCGACAGAGCACCGATAGCCTAATGGCTAGACCGTTGGGTTCCTAGCGCGTCGTACTGGGTTCGAGTCCCGGCCGGAAAGGAAATCTTAAATGCAAATAATTTTTTATAATTCTTTTTTTTATTTTTCCCTTTTGCGAAGTCAGTCAGTCAGTCTGACAGTCAATCAGTCAAGCACTCAGTCATTCAGTCTCAGTCAGTCAGTCCAGTCAGTCAGTCACTCAGTCAGTCAGTTAGTCCTTCAGCCAGTCAGTCAAGCAGTCAGTCATTTAGTCTCAGTCAGTCAGTCATTCAGTCAGTCAGTCAGTCAGGCCGTCAGTCAGTCAGTCAGTCGGTCAGTCCTGTGCAGTCAGTTAGTCACTAAAGCAGTCAGTCAGTCTCAGTCAGTCAGTCAGTCAGTCAGTCCAGTCCAGTCTCAGTCAGTCAGTCAGTCAGTCTCGGTCAGTCAGTCAGTCAGTCATTCAGTCAGTCAGTCAGTCAGGCAGTCAGTCAGTCGGTCAGCCTTATTCAGTCAGTCTGTCAGTCAGTCAGTCAGTCAGTCAGCCTTATTCAGTCAGTCTGTCAGTCATCCTTATTCAGTCAGTCTGTCAGTCAGTCAGTCAGTCAGCCTTATTCAGTCAGTCTGTCAGTCATCCTTATTCAGTCACTGTCAGTCAGTCAGTCGGTCAGTCCTGTCCAGTCAGTTAGTCAGTCAAGCAGTCAGTCAGGTAGTCAAGCAGTCAGTCAGTCAGTGTCAGTCAGTCATTCAGTCAGTCAGTGAAATAGCCAGTCAGAGAGTCAAGCAGTCAGTCAGTCCAGTCTCAGTCAGTCAGGCAGTTAGTCAGTCAGTCTCGGTCAGTCAGTGAGTCAGTCAGTCAGTATCAGTCAGTCAGTGAGTCAGTCTGTCAGTCAGGCAGTATCAGTCAGGCAGTAAGACTCCGCTCGACAGAACTCCGATAGCCTAATGGCTAGACCGCTGGTCTTCCAAGCGAGTGGCCTGGGTTCGAGTCCCAGCCGGAGCGAATATCTTCAATGTATATATTTCTTTTCTAATTTGAAAATTATTTTTTTTCAATTTCTTTCCTTTGCAATTATTGATTATTTATGTAGGGAAGAAAATTCTGAGTCAGTTTAATTTTTCGACACGAAGATTTCAAAGTGTTTAAATAAACAATTACCAAGGTGCATTTTTTGTTTTTATTATATTTAAAAATCCCACCGACAGAGCTCCCATAGACTAATGGCTAGAGTGTTAGGCTTCCAAGCGAGTGGCCCTGCGTTCGAGTCCCCGCCTGAACGAAAATCTTCAATGTATACTTTTAGTTTCTAATTTGAAATTTCTTCTTCTTTTTTTTTTAATTTTTCTCTTTTGCGAATATTGATTATTTATGTAGGGAGAAAAATTCTGAGTCAGTTTAATTATTCGACCTGTAAATTTCAAAGTGTTTGAATCAATAATTAGCAAGGTGCATTTTTTGTTTTTATTATATTTAAGACTTCCATCGACAGAGCTCCGATAGCCTAATGGCTAGACCGTTGGGTTCCAAGCGCGTGGTACTGGGTTCGAGTCCCGGCCGGAACGAAAATCTTCCATGTATATATTTCTCTTCTAATTTGAAGATTCTTTTTTTTTTCAATTTCTTTCTTTTGCAAATATGGATTATTTATGTACGGAAGAAAATTCTGAGTCAGTTTAATCATTCGACATTTAGATTTCAAAGATTTTAGATCAATAATTACTAAGGTGCATTTTTTGTTTTTATTATAATTAAGACACCGATCAACAGAGATCCGATAGTATATTGGCGAGAGCGTTGGGCTTCCATGAGTGTCGCCCTGGGTTCAAATCAGAGCCGGAATGGAAATCTTAAATGCAAATATTTTTTTTCTAATTTTATAATTCTTTTTTTTTTATTTTTCCCTTTTGCGAAGTCAGTCAGTCAGTCTGACAGTCAATCAGTCAAGCACTCAGTCATTCAGTCTCAGTCAGTCAGTCCAGTCAGTCAGTCACTCAGTCAGTCAGTTAGTTCTTCAGCCAGTCAGTCAAGCAGTCAGTCATTTAGTCTCAGTCAGTCAGTCATTCAGTCAGTCAGTCAGGCAGTCAGTCAGTCAGTCAGTCAGTCGGTCAGTCCTGTGCAGTCAGTTAGTCACTAAAGCAGTCAGTCAGTCTCAGTCAGTCAGTCAGTCAGTCCAGTCCAGTCTCAGTCAGTCAGTCAGTCAGTCTCGGTCAGTCAGTCAGTCAGTCATTCAGTCAGTCAGTCAGTCAGGCAGTCTGTCAGTCGGTCAGCCTTATTCAGTCAGTCTGTCAGTCATCCTTATTCAGTCAGTCTGTCAGTCAGTCAGTCGGTCAGTCAAGCAGTCAGTCAGGTAGTCAAGCAGTCAGTCAGTCAGTGTCAGTCAGTCATTTAGTCATTCAGTCAGTCAGTGAAATAGCTAGTCAGAGAGTCAAGCAGTCAGTCAGTCAGTCTCAGTCAGTCAGTTAGTCAGTCAGTCAGTCAGTCAGTCAGTCAGTCCAGTCTCAGTCAGTCAGGCAGTCAGTCAGTCAGTCAGGCAGTCAGTCAGTCGGTCAGCCTTATTCAGTCAGTCTGTCAGTCAGTCAGTCAGTCAGCCTTATTCAGTCAGTCTGTCAGTCATCCTTATTCAGTCAGTCTGTCAGTCAGTCAGTCGGTCAGTCCTGTCCAGTCAGTTAGTCAGTCAAGCAGTCAGTCAGGTAGTCAAGCAGTCAGTCAGTCAGTGTCAGTCAGTCATTTACTCATTCAGTCAGTCAGTGAAATAACCAGTCAGAGAGTCAAGCAGTCAGTCAGTCAGTCTCAGTCAGTCAGTCAGTCAGTCAGTCCAGTCTCAGTCAGTCAGGCAGTTAGTCAGTCAGTCTCGGTCAGTCAGTGAGTCAGTCAGTCAGTATCAGTCAGTCAGTGAGTCAGTCTGTCAGTCAGGCAGTATCAGTCAGGCAGTAAGACTCCGCTCGACAGAACTCCGATAGCCTAATGGCTAGACCGCTGGTCTTCCAAGCGAGTGGCCTGGGTTTGAGTCCCAGCAGGAGCGAATATCTTCAATGGATATATTTCTTTTCTAATTTGAAAATTCTTTTTTTTTTCAATTTCTTTCCTTTGCAATTATTGATTATTTATGTAGGGAAGAAAATTCTGAGTCAGTTTAATTTTTCGACACGAAGATTTCAAAGTGTTTAAATAAACAATTACCAAGGTGCATTTTTTGTTTTTATTATATTTAAAACTCCCACCGACAGAGCTCCCATAGACTAATGGCTAGAGTGTTAGGCTTCCAAGCGAGTGGCCCTGGGTTCGAGTCCCAGCCTGAACGAAAATCTTCAATGTATACTTTTAGTTTTTAATTTGAAATTTCTTCTTCTTTTTTTTTAATTTTTCTCTTTTGCGAATATTGATTATTTATGTAGGGAGAAAAATTCTGAGTCAGTTTAATTATTCGACCTGTAAATTTCAAAGTGTTTGAATCAATAATTACCAAGGTGCATTTTTTGTTTTTATTATATTTAAGACTTCCATCGACAGAGCTCCGATAGCCTAATGGCTAGACCGTTGGGTTCCTAGCGCGTGGTACTGGGTTCGAGTCCCGGCCGGAAAGGAAATCTTAAATGCAAATATTTTTTTCTAATTTTATAATTCTTTTTTTTATTTTTCCCTTTTGCGAAGTCAGTCAGTCAGTCTGACAGTCAATCAGTCAAGCACTCAGTCATTCAGTCTCAGTCAGTCAGTCCAGTCAGTCAGTCACTCAGTCAGTCAGTTAGTCCTTCAGCCAGTCAGTCAAGCAGTCAGTCATTTAGTCTCAGTCAGTCAGTCATTCAGTCAGTCAGTCAGTCAGGCAGTCAGTCAGTCAGTCAGTCGGTCAGTCCTGTGCAGTCAGTTAGTCACTAAAGCAGTCAGTCAGTCTCAGTCAGTCAGTCAGTCAGTCAGTCCAGTCCAGTCTCAGTCAGTCAGTCAGTCAGTCTCGGTCAGTCAGTCAGTCAGTCATTCAGTCAGTCAGTCAGTCAGGCAGTCAGTCAGTCGGTCAGCCTTATTCAGTCAGTCTGTCAGTCAGTCAGTCAGTCAGCCTTATTCAGTCAGTCTGTCAGTCATCCTTATTGAGTCAGTCTGTCAGTCTGTCAGTCAGTCAGTCGGTCAGTCCTGTCCAGTCAGTCGGACAGTCCTGTCCAGTCAGTTAGTCAGTCAAGCAGTCAGTCAGGTAGTCAAGCAGTCAGTCAGTCAGTGTCAGTCAGTCATTTAGTCATTCAGTCAGTCAGTGAAATAGCCAGTCAGAGAGTCAAGCAGTCAGTCAGTCAGTCTCAGTCAGTCAGTTAGTCAGTCAGTCAGTCAGTCAGTCAGTCAGTCCAGTCTCAGTCAGTCAGGCAGTTAGTCAGTCAGTCTCGGTCAGTCAGTGAGTCAGTCAGTCAGTATCAGTCAGTCAGTATCAGTCAGTCAGTGAGTCAGTCTGTCAGTCAGGCAGTATCAGTCAGGCAGTAAGACTGCGCTCGACAGAACTCCGATACCCTAATGGCTAGACCGCTGGTCTTCCAAGCGAGTGGCCTGGGTTCGAGTCCCAGCCGCAGCGAATATCTTCAATGTATATATTTCTTTTCTAATTTGAAAATTCTTTTTTTTTTCAATTTCTTTCCTTTGCAATTATTGATTATTTATGTAGGGAAGAAAATTCTGAGTCAGTTTAATTTTTCGACACGAAGATTTCAAAGTGTTTAAATAAACAATTACCAAGGTGCATTTTTTGTTTTTATTATATTTAAAACTCCCACCGACAGAGCTCCCATAGACTAATGGCTAGAGTGTTAGGCTTCCAAGCGAGTGGCCCTGGGTTCGAGTCCCAGCCTGAACGAAAATCTTCAATGTATACTTTTAGTTTCTAATTTGAAATTTCTTCTTCTTTTTTTTTTAATTTTTCTCTTTTGCGAATATTGATTATTTATGTAGGGAGAAAAATTCTGAGTCAGTTTAATTATTCGACCTGTAAATTTCAAAGTGTTTGAATCAATAATTACCAAGGTGCATTTTTTGTTTTTATTATATTTAAGACTTCCATCGACAGAGCTCCGATAGCCTAATGGCTAGACAGTTGGGTTCCTAGCGCGTGGTACTGGGTTCGAGTCCCGGCCGGAAAGGAAATCTTAAATGCAAATATTTTTTTCTAATTTTATAATTCTTTTTTTTTTAATTTTTCCCTTTTGCGAAGTCAGTCAGTCAGTCTGACAGTCAATCAGTCAAGCACTCAGTCATTCAGTCTCAGTCAGTCAGTCCAGTCAGTCAGTCACTCAGTCAGTCAGTTAGTCCTTCAGTCAGTCAGTCAAGCAGTGAGTCATTTAGTCTCAGTCAGTCAGTCATTCAGTCACTCAGTCAGTCAGTCAGTCAGTCGGTCAGTCAGTCGGTCAGTCCTGTGCAGTCAGTTAGTCACTAAAGCAGTCAGTCAGTCTCAGTCAGTCAGTCAGTCAGTCAGTCCAGTCCAGTCTCAGTCAGTCAGTCAGTCAGTCTCGGTCAGTCAGTCAGTCAGTCATTCAGTCAGTCAGTCAGTCAGGCAGTCAGTCAGTCGGTCAGCCTTATTCAGTCAGTCTGTCAGTCAGTCAGTCAGTCAGCCTTATTCAGTCAGTCTGTCAGTCATCCTTATTCAGTCAGTCTGTCAGTCAGTCAGTCGGTCAGTCCTGTCCAGTCAGTTAGTCAGTCAAGCAGTCAGTCAGGTAGTCAAGCAGTCAGTCAGTCAGTGTCAGTCAGTCATTTAGTCATTCAGTCAGTCAGTGAAATAGCCAGTCAGAGAGTCAAGCAGTCAGTCAGTCAGTCTCAGTCAGTCAGTTAGTCAGTCAGTCAGTCAGTCAGTCCAGTCTCAGTCAGTCAGGCAGTTAGTCAGTCAGTCTCGGTCAGTCAGTGAGTCAGTCAGTCAGTATCAGTCAGTCAGTGAGTCAGTCTGTCAGTCAGGCAGTATCAGTCAGGCAGTAAGACTCCGCTCGACAGAACTCCGATAGCCTAATGGCTAGACCGCTGGTCTTCCAAGCGAGTGGCCTGGGTTCGAGTCCCACCCGCAGCGAATATCTTCAATGTATATATTTCTTTTCTAATTTGAAAATTATTTTTTTTTCAATTTCTTTCCTTTGCAATTATTGATTATTTATGTAGGGAAGAAAATTCTGAGTCAGTTTAATTTTTCGACACGAAGATTTCAAAGTGTTTAAATAAACAATTACCAAGGTGCATTTTTTGTTTTTATTATATTTAAAACTCCCACCGACAGAGCTCCCATAGACTAATGGCTAGAGTGTTAGGCTTCCAAGCGAGTGGCCCTGGGTTCGAGTCCCAGCCTGAACGAAAATCTTCAATGTATACTTTTAGTTTCTAATTTGAAATTTCTTCTTCTTTTTTTTTTAATTTTTCTCTTTTGCGAATATTGATTATTTATGTAGGGAGAAAAATTCTGAGTCAGTTTAATTATTCGACCTGTAAATTTCAAAGTGTTTGAATCAATAATTACCAAGGTGCATTTTTTGTTTTTATTATATTTAAGACTTCCATCGACAGAGCTCCGATAGCCTAATGGCTAGACCGTTGGGTTCCTAGCGCGTGGTACTGGGTTCGAGTCCCGGCCGGAAAGGAAATCTTAAATGCAAATATTTTTTTCTAATTTTATAATTCTTTTTTTTTTATTTTTCCCTTTTGCGAAGTCAGTCAGTCAGTCTGACAGTCAATCAGTCAAGCACTCAGTCATTCAGTCTCAGTCAGTCAGTCCAGTCAGTCAGTCACTCAGTCAGTCAGTTAGTCCTTCAGCCAGTCAGTCAAGCAGTCAGTCATTTAGTCTCAGTCAGTCAGTCATTCAGTCAGTCAGTCAGTCAGGCAGTCAGTCAGTCAGTCGGTCAGTCCTGTGCAGTCAGTTAGTCACTAAAGCAGTCAGTCAGTCTCAGTCAGTCAGTCAGTCAGTCAGTCAGTCCAGTCCAGTCTCAGTCAGTCAGTCAGTCAGTCTCGGTCAGTCAGTCAGTCAGTCATTCAGTCAGTCAGTCAGTCAGGCAGTCAGTCAGTCGGTCAGCCTTATTCAGTCAGTCTGTCAGTCAGTCAGTCAGTCAGCCTTATTCAGTCAGTCTGTCAGTCATCCTTATTCAGTCAGTCTGTCAGTCAGTCAGTCGGTCAGTCCTGTCCAGTCAGTTAGTCAGTCAAGCAGTCAGTCAGGTAGTCAAGCAGTCAGTCAGTCAGTGTCAGTCAGTCATTTAGTCATTCAGTCAGTCAGTGAAATAGCCAGTCAGAGAGTCAAGCAGTCACTCAGTCAGTCTCAGTCAGTCAGTTAGTCAGTCAGTCAGTCAGTCAGTCAGTCAGTCCAGTCTCAGTCAGTCAGGCAGTTAGTCAGTCAGTATCAGTCAGTCAGTGAGTCAGTCAGTCAGTATCAGTCAGTCAGTGAGTCAGTCTGTCAGTCAGGCAGTATCAGTCAGGCAGTAAGACTCCGCTCGACAGAACTCCGATAGCCTAATGGCTAGACCGCTGGTCTTCCAAGCGAGTGGCCTGGGTTCGAGTCCCAGCCGGAGCGAATATCTTCAATGTATATATTTCTTTTCTAATTTAAAAATTCTTTTTTTTTCAATTTTTTTCCTTTGCAATTATTGATTATTTATGTAGGGAAGAAAATTCTGAGTCAGTTTAATTTTTCGACACGAAGATTTCAAAGTGTTTAAATAAACAATTACCAAGGTGCATTTTTTGTTTTTATTATATTTAAAACTCCCACCGACAGAGCTCCCATAGACTATTGGCTAGAGTGTTAGGCTTCCAAGCGAGTGGCCCTGGGTTCGAGTCCCAGCCTGAACGAAAATCTTCAATGTATACTTTTAGTTTCTAATTTGAAATTTCTTCTTTTTTTTTAATTTTTCTCTTTTGCGAATATTGATTATTTATGTAGGGAGAAAAATTCTGAGTCAGTTTAATTATTCGTCCTGTAAATTTCAAAGTGTTTGAATCAATAATTACCAAGGTGCATTTTTTGTTTTTATTATATTTAAGACTTCCATCGACAGAGCTCCGATAGCCTAATGGCTAGACCGTTTGGTTCCTAGCGCGTGGTACTGGGTTCGAGTCCCGGCCGGAAAGGAAATCATAAATGCAAATATTTTTTTCTAATTTTATAATTCTTTTTTTTTATTTTTCCCTTTTGCGAAGTCAGTCAGTCAGTCTGACAGTCAATCAGTCAAGCACTCAGTCATTCAGTCTCAGTCAGTCAGTCCAGTCAGTCAGTCACTCAGTCAGTCAGTTAATCCTTCAGCCAGTCAGTCAAGCAGTCAGTCATTTAGTCTCAGTCAGTCAGTCATTCAGTCAGTCAGTCAGTCAGGCAGTCAGTCAGTCAGTCAGTCGGTCAGTCCAGTGCAGTCAGTTAGTCACTAAAGCAGTCAGTCAGTCTCAGTCAGTCAGTCAGTCCAGTCCAGTCTCAGTCAGTCAGTCAGTCAGTCATTCAGTCAGTCAGTCAGTCAGGCAGTCAGTCAGTCGGTCAGCCTTATTCAGTCAGTCTGTCAGTCAGTCAGTCAGTCAGCCTTATTCAGTCAGTCTGTCAGTCATCCTTATTCAGTCAGTCTGTCAGTCAGTCAGTCGGTCAGTCCTGTCCAGTCAGTTAGTCAGTCAAGCAGTCAGTCAGGTAGTCAAGCAGTCAGTCAGTCAGTGTCAGTCAGTCATTTAGTCATTCAGTCAGTCAGTGAAATAGCCAGTCAGAGAGTCAAGCAGTCAGTCAGTCAGTCTCAGTCAGTCAGTTAGTCAGTCAGTCAGTCAGTCAGTCAGTCAGTCCAGTCTCAGTCAGTCAGGCAGTTAGTCAGTCAGTCTCGGTCAGTCAGTGAGTCAGTCAGTCAGTATCAGTCAGTCAGTGAGTCAGTCTGTCAGTCAGGCAGTATCAGTCAGGCAGTAAGACTCCGCTCGACAGAACTCCGATAGCCTAATGGCTAGACCGCTGGTCTTCCAAGCGAGTGGCCTGGGTTCGAGTCCCAACCGGAGCGAATATCTTCAATGTATATATTTCTTTTCTAATTTGAAAATTCTTTTTTTTTCAATTTCTTTCCTTTGCAATTATTGATTATTTATGTAGGGAAGAAAATTCTGAGTCAGTTTAATTTTTCGACACGAAGATTTCAAAGTGTTTAAATAAACAATTACCAAGGTGCATTTTTTGTTTTTATTATATTTAAAACTCCCACCGACAGAGCTCCCATAGACTAATGGCTAGAGTGTTAGGCTTAAAAGCGAGTGGCCCTGGGTTCGAGTCCCAGCCTGAACGAAAATCTTCAATGTATACTTTTAGTTTCTAATTTGAAATTTCTTCTTCTTTTTTTTTAATTTTTCTCTTTTGCGAATATTGATTATTTATGTAGGGAGAAAAATTCTGAGTCAGTTTAATTATTCGACCTGTAAATTTCAAAGTGTTTGAATCAATAATTACCAAGGTGCATTTTTTGTTTTTATTATATTTAAGACTTCCATCGACAGAGCTCCGATAGCCTAATTTGAAGATTCTTTTTTTTTTCAATTTCTTTCTTTTGCAAATATGGATTATTTATGTACGGAAGAAAATTCTGAGTCAGTTTAATCATTCGACCTTTAGATTTCAAAAATTTTAGATCAATAATTACTAAGGTGCATTTTTTGTTTTTATTATAATTAAGACACCGATCAACAGAGATCCGATAGTATATTGGCGAGAGCGTTGGGCTTCCATTCCTGGGTTCAAATCCCAGCCGGAAAGGAAATCTTAAATGCAAATATTTTTTTCTAATTTTATAATTCTTTTTTTTTTATTTTTCCCTTTTGCGAAGTCAGTCAGTCAGTCTGACAGTCAATCAGTCAAGCACTCAGTCATTCAGTCTCAGTCAGTCAGTCCAGTCAGTCAGTCACTCAGTCAGTCAGTTAGTCCTTCAGCCAGTCAGTCAAGCAGTCAGTCATTTAGTCTCAGTCAGTCAGTCATTCAGTCAGGCAGTCAGTCAGTCAGTCAGTCGGTCAGTCCTGTGCAGTCAGTTAGTCACTAAAGCAGTCAGTCAGGTAGTCAAGCAGTCAGTCAGTCAGTGTCAGTCAGTCATTTAGTCATTCAGTCAGTCAGTGAAATAGCCAGTCAGAGAGTCAAGCAGTCAGTCAGTGAAATAGCCAGTCAGAGAGTCAAGCAGTCAGTCAGTCAGTCTCAGTCAGTCAGTTAGTCAGTCAGTCAATCAGTCAGTCAGTCAGTCCAGTCTCAGTCAGTCAGGCAGTTAGTCAGTCAGTCTCGGTCAGTCAGTGAGTCAGTCAGTCAGTATCAGTCAGTCAGTGAGTCAGTCTGTCAGTCAGGCAGTAAGACTCCGCTCGACAGAGCTCCGAAAGCCTAATGGCTAGACCGCTGGTCTTCCAAGCGAGTGGCCTGGGTTCGAGTCCCAGCCGGAGCGAATATCTTCAATGTATATATTTCTTTTCTAATTTGAAAATTCTTTTTTTTTTCAATTTCTTTCCTTTGCAATTATTGATTATTTATGTAGGGAAAAAAATTCTGAGTCAGTTTAATTTTTCGACACGAAGATTTCAGTGTTTAAATAAACAATTACCAAGGTGCATTTTTTGTTTTTATTATATTTAAAACTCCCACCGACAGAGCTCCCATAGACTAATGGCTAGAGTGTTAGGCTTCCAAGCGAGTGGCCCTGGGTTCGAGTCCCAGCCTGAACGAAACTCTTCAATGTATACTTTTAGTTTCTAATTTGAAATTTCTTCTTCTTTTTTTTTTTAATTTTTCTCTTTTGCGAATATTGATTATTTATGTAGGGAGAAAAATTCTGAGTCAGTTTAATTATTCGACCTGTAAATTTCAAAGTGTTTGAATCAATAATTACCAAGGTGCATTTTTTGTTTTTATTATATTTAAGACTTCCATCGACAGAGCTCCGATAGCCTAATGGCTAGACCGTTGGGTTCCAAGCGCGTGGTACTGGGTTCGAGTCCCGGCCGGAACGAAAATCTTCCATGTATATATTTCTCTTCTAATTTGAAGATTCTTTTTTTTTTCAATTTCTTTCTTTTGCAAATATGGATTATTTATGTACGGAAGAAAATTCTGAGTCAGTTTAATCATTCGACCTTTAGATTTCAAAGATTTTAGATCAATAATTACTAAGGTGCATTTTTTGTTTTTATTATAATTAAGACACCGATCAACAGAGATCCGATAGTATATTGGCGAGAGCGTTGGGCTTCCATGAGTGTCGCCCTGGGTTCAAATCCCAGCCGGAAAGGAAATCTTAAATGCAAATATTTTTTTCTAATTTTATAATTCTTTTTTTTTTATTTTTCCCTTTTGCGAAGTCAGTCAGTCAGTCTGACAGTCAATCAGTCAAGCACTCAGTCATTCAGTCTCAGTCAGTCAGTCCAGTCAGTCAGTCACTCAGTCAGTCAGTTAGTCCTTCAGCCAGTCAGTCAAGCAGTCAGTCATTTAGTCTCAGTCAGTCAGTCATTCAGTCAGGCAGTCAGTCAGTCAGTCAGTCGGTCAGTCCTGTGCAGTCAGTTAGTCACTAAAGCAGTCAGTCAGTCTCAGTCAGTCAGTCAGTCAGTCAGTCCAGTCCAGTCTCAGTCAGTCAGTCAGTCAGTCTCGGTCAGTCAGTCAGTCAGTCAGGCAGTCAGTCAGTCGGTCAGCCTTATTCAGTCAGTCTGTCAGTCAGTCAGTCAGTCAGCCTTATTCAGTCAGTCTGTCAGTCATCCTTATTCAGTCAGTCTGTCAGTCAGTCAGTCGGTCAGTCCTGTCCAGTCAGTTAGTCAGTCAAGCAGTCAGTCAGGTAGTCAAGCAGTCAGTCAGTCAGTGTCAGTCAGTCATTTAGTCATTCAGTCAGTCAGTGAAATAGCCAGTCAGAGAGTCAAGCAGTCAGTCAGTCAGTCTCAGTCAGTCAGTTAGTCAGTCAGTCAGTCAGTCAGTCCAGTCTCAGTCAGTCAGGCAGTTAGTCAGTCAGTCTCGGTCAGTCAGTGAGTCAGTCAGTCAGTATCAGTCAGTCAGTGAGTCAGTCTGTCAGTCAGGCAGTATCAATCAGGCAGTAAGACTCCGCTCGACAGAACTCCGATAGCCTAATGGCTAGACCGCTGGTCTTCCAAGCGAGTGGCCTGGGTTCGAGTCCCAGCCGGAGCGAATATCTTCAATGTATTTATTTCTTTTCTAATTTGAAAATTCTTTTTTTTTCAATTTCTTTCCTTTGCAATTATTGATTATTTATGTAGGGAAGAAAATTCTGAGTCAGTTTAATTTTTCGACACGAAGATTTCAAAGTGTTTAAATAAACAATTACCAAGGTGCATTTTTTGTTTTTATTATATTTAAAACTCCCACCGACAGAGCTCCCATAGACTAATGGCTAGAGTGTTAGGCTTCCAAGCGAGTGGCCCTGGGTTCGAGTCCCAGCCTGAACGAAAATCTTCAATGTATACTTTTAGTTTCTAATTTGAAATTTCTTCTTCTTTTTTTTTTTAATTTTTCTCTTTTGCGAATATTGATTATTTATGTAGGGAGAAAAATTCTGAGTCAGTTTAATTATTCGACCTGTAAATTTCAAAGTGTTTGAATCAATAATTACCAAGGTGCATTTTTTGTTTTTATTATATTTAAGACTTCCATCGACAGAGCTCCGATAGCCTAATGGCTAGACCGTTGGGTTCCTAGCGCGTGGTACTTTTCTCCGCACGCACCCCACCTCTTAGCCGTAGGCCTTAGGTTCCACCGCCCGGGGGGTCCGCGTAGCGGGCCCCCCGCACGGCTGAGTGCGGCGGTAGCGCGTGGTACTGGGTTCGAGTCCCGGCCGGAAAGGAAATCTTAAATGCAAATATTTTTTTCTAATTTTATAATTCTTTTTTTTTATTTTTCCCTTTTGCGAAGTCAGTCAGTCAGTCTGACAGTCAATCAGTCAAGCACTCAGTCATTCAGTCTCAGTCAGTCAGTCCAGTCAGTCAGTCACTCAGTCAGTCAGTTAGTCCTTCAGCCAGTCAGTCAAGCAGTCAGTCATTTAGTCTCAGTCAGTCAGTCATTCAGTCAGTCAGTCAGTCAGGCAGTCAGTCAGTCAGTCAGTCGGTCAGTCCTGTGCAGTCAGTTAGTCACTAAAGCAGTCAGTCAGTCTCAGTCAGTCAGTCAGTCAGTCTCGGTCAGTCAGTCATTCAGTCAGTCAGTCAGTCAGGCAGTCAGTCAGTCGGTCAGCCTTATTCAGTCAGTCTGTCAGTCAGGCAGTCAGTCAGCCTTATTCAGTCAGTCTGTCAGTCATCCTTATTGAGTCAGTCTGTCAGTCAGTCAGTCGGTCAGTCCTGTCCAGTCAGTTAGTCAGTCAAGCAGTCAGTCAGGTAGTCAAGCAGTCAGTCAGTCAGTGTCAGTCAGTCATTTAGTCATTCAGTCAGTCAGTGAAATAGCCAGTCAGAGAGTCAAGCAGTCGGTCAGTCAGTCTCAGTCAGTCAGTTAGTCAGTCAGTCAATCAGTCAGTCAGTCAGTCCAGTCTCAGTCAGTGAGGCAGTTAGTCAGTCAGTCTCGGTCAGTCAGTGAGTCAGTCAGTCAGTATCAGTCAGTCAGTGAGTCAGTCTGTCAGTCAGGCAGTAAGACTCCGCTCGACAGAACTCCGATAGCCTAATGGCTAGACCGCTGGTCTTCCAAGCGAGTGGCCTGGGTTCGAGTCCCAGCCGGAGCGAATATCTTCAATGTATATATTTCTTTTCTAATTTGAAAATTCTTTTTTTTTCAATTTCTTTCCTTTGCAATTATTGATTATTTATGTAGGGAAAAAAATTCTGAGTCAGTTTAATTTTTCGACACGAAGATTTCAAAGTGTTTAAATAAACAATTACCAAGGTGCATTTTTTGTTTTTATTATATTTAAAACTCCCACCGACAGAGCTCCCATAGACTAATGGCTAGAGTGTTAGGCTTCCAAGCGAGTGGCCCTGGGTTCGAGTCCCAGCCTGAACGAAAATCTTCAATGTATACTTTTAGTTTCTAATTTGAAATTTCTTCTTCTTTTTTTTTTTAATTTTTCTCTTTTGCGAATATTGATTATTTATGTAGGGAGAAAAATTCTGAGTCAGTTTAATTATTCGACCTGTAAATTTCAAAGTGTTTGAATCAATAATTACCAAGGTGCATTTTTTGTTTTTATTATATTTAAGACTTCCATCGACAGAGCTCCGATAGCCTAATGGCTAGACCGTTGGGTTCCTAGCGCGTGGTACTTTTCTCCGCACGCACCCCACCTCTTAGCCGTAGGCCTTAGGTTCCACGGCCCGGGGGGTCCGCGTAGCGGGCCCCCCGCACGGCTGAGTGCGGCGGTAGCGCGTGGTACTGGGTTCGAGTCCCGGCCGGAAAGGAAATCTTAAATGCAAATATTTTTTTCTAATTTTATAATTTTTTTTTTTTTATTTTTCCCTTTTGCGAAGTCAGTCAGTCAGTCTGACAGTCAATCAGTCAAGCACTCAGTCATTCAGTCTCAGTCAGTCAGTCCAGTCAGTCAGTCACTCAGTCAGTCAGTTAGTCCTTCAGCCAGTCAGTCAAGCAGTCAGTCATTTAGTCTCAGTCAGTCAGTCATTCAGTCAGTCAGTCAGTCAGGCAGTCAGTCAGTCAGTCAGTCGGTCAGTCCTGTGCAGTCAGTTAGTCACTAAAGCAGTCAGTCAGTCTCAGTCAGTCAGTCAGTCAGTCAGTCCAGTCCAGTCTCAGTCAGTCAGTCAGTCAGTCTCGGTCAGTCAGTCAGTCAGTCATTCAGTCAGTCAGTCAGTCAGGCAGTCAGTCAGTCGGTCAGCCTTATTCAGTCAGTCTGTCAGTCAGTCAGTCAGTCAGCCTTATTCAGTCAGTCTGTCAGTCATCCTTATTCAGTCAGTCTGTCAGTCAGTCAGTCGGTCAGTCCTGTCCAGTCAGTTAGTCAGTCAAGCAGTCAGTCAGGTAGTCAAGCAGTCAGTCAGTCAGTGTCAGTCAGTCATTTAGTCATTCAGTCAGTCAGTGAAATAGCCAGTCAGAGAGTCAAGCAGTCAGTCAGTCAGTCTCAGTCAGTCAGTTAGTCAGTCAGTCAATCAGTCAGTCAGTCAGTCCAGTCTCAGTCAGTCAGGCAGTTAGTCAGTCAGTCTCGGTCAGTCAGTGAGTCAGTCAGTCAGTATCAGTCAGTCAGTGAGTCATTCTGTCAGTCAGGCAGTAAGACTCCGCTCGACAGAACTCCGATAGCCTAATGGCTAGACCGCTGGTCTTCCAAACGAGTGGCCTGGGTTCGAGTCCCAGCCGGAGCGAATATCTTCAATGTATATATTTCTTTTCTAATTTGAAAATTCTTTTTTTTTTCAATTTCTTTCCTTTGCAATTATTGATTATTTATGTAGGGAAAAAAATTCTGAGTCAGTTTAATTTTTCGACACAAAGATTTCAAAGTGTTTAAATAAACAATTACCAAGGTGCATTTTTTGTTTTTATTATATTTAAAACTCCCACCGACAGAGCTCCCATAGACTAATGGCTAGAGTGTTAGGCTTCCAAGCGAGTGGCCCTGGGTTCGAGTCCCAGCCTGAACGAAAATCTTCAATGTATACTTTTAGTTTCTAATTTGAAATTTCTTCTTCTTTTTTTTTTAATTTTTCTCTTTTGCGAATATTGATTATTTATGTAGGGAGAAAAATTCTGAGTCAGTTTAATTATTCGACCTGTAAATTTCAAAGTGTTTGAATCAATAATTAACAAGGTGCATTTTTTGTTTTTATTATATTTAAGACTTCCATCGACAGAGCTCCGATAGCCTAATGGCTAGACCGTTGGGTTCCTAGCGCGTGGTACTTTTCTCCGCACGCACCCCACCTCTTAGCCGTAGGCCTTAGGTTCCACCGCCCCGGGGGTCCGCGTAGCGGGCCCCCCGCACGGCTGAGTGCGGCGGTAGCGCGTGGTACTGGGTTCGAGTCCCGGCCGGAAAGGAAATCTTAAATGCAAATATTTTTTTCTAATTTTATAATTCTTTTTTTTTTATTTTTCCCTTTTGCGAAGTCAGTCAGTCAGTCTGACAGTCAATCAGTCAAGCACTCAGTCATTCAGTCTCAGTCAGTCAGTCCAGTCAGTCAGTCACTCAGTCAGTCAGTTAGTCCTTCAGCCAGTCAGTCAAGCAGTCAGTCATTTAGTCTCAGTCAGTCAGTCATTCAGTCAGTCAGTCAGTCAGGCAGTCAGTCAGTCAGTCAGTCGGTCAGTCCTGTGCAGTCAGTTAGTCACTAAAGCAGTCAGTCAGTCTCAGTCAGTCAGTCAGTCAGTCAGTCCAGTCCAGTCTCAGTCAGTCAGTCAGTCAGTCTCCGTCAGTCAGTCAGTCAGTCATTCAGTCAGTCAGTCAGTCAGGCAGTCAGTCAGTCGGTCAGCCTTATTCAGTCAGTCTGTCAGTCAGTCAGTCAGTCAGCCTTATTCAGTCAGTCTGTCAGTCATCCTTATTCAGTCAGTCTGTCAGTCAGTCAGTCGGTCAGTCCTGTCCAGTCAGTTAGTCAGTCAAGCAGTCAGTCAGGTAGTCAAGCAGTCAGTCAGTCAGTGTCAGTCAGTCATTTAGTCATTCAGTCAGTCAGTGAAATAGCCAGTCAGAGAGTCAAGCAGTCAGTCAGTCAGTCTCAGTCAGTCAGTTAGTCAGTCAGTCAATCAGTCAGTCAGTCAGTCCAGTCTCAGTCAGTCAGGCAGTTAGTCAGTCAGTCTCGGTCAGTCAGTGAGTCAGTCAGTCAGTATCAGTCAGTCAGTGAGTCATTCTGTCAGTCAGGCAGTAAGACTCCGCTCGACAGAACTCCGATAGCCTAATGGCTAGACCGCTGGTCTTCCAAACGAGTGGCCTGGGTTCGAGTCCCAGCCGGAGCGAATATCTTCAATGTATATATTTCTTTTCTAATTTGAAAATTCTTTTTTTTTTCAATTTCTTTCCTTTGCAATTATTGATTATTTATGTAGGGAAAAAAATTCTGAGTCAGTTTAATTTTTCGACACGAAGATTTCAAAGTGTTTAAATAAACAATTACCAAGGTGCATTTTTTGTTTTTATTATATTTAAAACTCCCAACGACAGAGCTCCCATAGACTAATGGCTAGACCGTTGGGTTCCAAGCGCGTGGTACTGGGTTCGAGTCCCGGCCGGAACGAAAACCTTCCATGTATATATTTCTCTTCTAATTTGAAGATTATTTTTTTTTCAATTTCTTTCTTTTGCAAATATGGATTATTTATGTACGGAAGAAAATTCTGAGTCAGTTTAATCATTCGACCTTTAGATTTCAAAGATTTTAGATCAATAATTACTAAGGTGCATTTTTTGTTTTTATTATAATTAAGACACCGATCAACAGAGATCCGATAGTATATTGGCAAGAGCGTTGGGCTTCCATGAGTGTCGCCCTGGGTTCAAATCCCAGCCGGAAAGGAAATCTTAAATGCAAATAGTTTTTTCTAATTTTATAATTCTTTTTTTTTTATTTTTCCCTTTTGCGAAGTCAGTCAGTCAGTCTGACAGTCAATCAGTCAAGCACTCAGTCATTCAGTCTCAGTCAGTCAGTCCAGTCAGTCAGTCACTCAGTCAGTCAGTTAGTCCTTCAGCCAGTCAGTCAAGCAGTCAGTCATTTAGTCTCAGTCAGTCAGTCATTCAGTCAGTCAGGCAGTCAGGCAGTCAGTCAGTCAGTCAGTCGGTCAGTCCTGTGCAGTCAGTTAGTCACTAAAGCAGTCAGTCAGTCTCAGTCAGTCAGTCAGTCAGTCAGTCCAGTCCAGTCTCAGTCAGTCAGTCAGTCAGTCTCGGTCAGTCAGTCAGTCAGTCATTCAGTCAGTCAGTCAGTCAGGCAGTCAGTCAGTCGGTCAGCCTTATTCAGTCAGTCTGTCAGTCAGTCAGTCAGTCAGCCTTATTCAGTCAGTCTGTCAGTCAGTCAGTCGGTCAGTCCTGTCCAGTCAGTTAGTCAGTCAAGCAGTCAGTCAGGTAGTCAAGCAGTCAGTCAGTCAGTGTCAGTCAGTCATTTAGTCATTCAGTCAGTCAGTGAAATAGCCAGTCAGAGAGTCAAGCAGTCAGTCAGTCAGTCTCAGTCAGTCAGTTAGTCAGTCAGTCAGTCAGTCAGTCAGTCAGTCCAGTCTCAGTCAGTCAGGCAGTTAGTCAGTCAGTCTCGGTCAGTCAGTGAGTCAGTCAGTCAGTATCAGTCAGTCAGTGAGTCAGTCTGTCAGTCAGGCAGTATCAGTCAGGCAGTAAGACTCCGCTCGACAGAACTCCGATAGCCTAATGGCTAGACCGCTGGTCTTCCAAGCGAGTGGCCTGGGTTCGAGTCCCAGCCGGAGCGAATATCTTCAATGTATATATTTCTTTTCTAATTTGAAAATTCTTTTTTTTTCAATTTCTTTCCTTTGCAATTATTGATTATTTATGTAGGGAAGAAAATTCTGAGTCAGTTTAATTTTTCGACACGAAGATTTCAAAGTGTTTAAATAAACAATTACCAAGGTGCATTTTTTGTTTTTATTATATTTAAAACTCCCACCGACAGAGCTCCCATAGACTAATGGCTAGAGTGTTAGGCTTCCAAGCGAGTGGCCCTGGGTTCGTCCCAGCCTGAACGAAAATCTTCAATGTATACTTTTAGTTTCTAATTTGAAATTTCTTCTTCTTTTTTTTTTAAATTTTTCTCTTTTGCGAATATTGATTATTTATGTAGGGAGAAAAATTCTGAGTCAGTTTAATTATTCGACCTGTAAATTTCAAAGTGTTTGAATCAATAATTACCAAGGTGCATTTTTTGTTTTTATTATATTTAAGACTTCCATCGACAGAGCTCCGATAGCATAATGGCTAGACCGTTGGGTTCCTAGCCCGTGGTACTGGGTTCGAGTCCCGGCCGGAAAGGAAATCTTAAATGCAAATATTTTTTTCTAATTTTATAATTCTTTTTTTTTTATTTTTCCCTTTTGCGAAGTCAGTCAGTCAGTCTGACAGTCAATCAGTCAAGCACTCAGTCATTCAGTCTCAGTCAGTCAGTCCAGTCAGTCAGTCACTCAGTCAGTCAGTTAGTCCTTCAGCCAGTCAGTCAAGCAGTCAGTCATTTAGTCTCAGTCAGTCAGTCATTCAGTCAGTCAGTCAGTCAGGCAGTCAGTCAGTCAGTCAGTCGGTCAGTCCTGTGCAGTCAGTTAGTCACTAAAGCAGTCAGTCAGTCTCAGTCAGTCAGTCAGTCAGTCCAGTCCAGTCTCAGTCAGTCAGTCAGTCAGTCTCGGTTAGTCAGTCAGTCAGTCATTCAGTCAGTCAGTCAGTCAGGCAGTCAGTCAGTCGGTCAGCCTTATTCAGTCAGTCTGTCAGTCAGTCAGTCAGTCAGCCTTATTCAGTCAGTCTGTCAGTCATCCTTATTCAGTCAGTCTGTCAGTCAGTCAGTCGGTCAGTCCTGTCCAGTCAGTTAGTCAGTCAAGCAGTCAGTCAGGTAGTCAAGCAGTCAGTCAGTCAGTGTCAGTCAGTCATTTAGTCATTCAGTCAGTCAGTGAAATAGCCAGTCAGAGAGTCAAGCAGTCAGTCAGTCAGTCTCAGTCAGTCAGTTAGTCAGTCAGTCAGTCAGTCAGTCAGTCAGTCCAGTCTCAGTCAGTCAGGCAGTTAGTCAGTCAGTCTCGGTCAGTCAGTGAGTCAGTCAGTCAGTATCAGTCAGTCAGTGAGACTCCGCTCGACAGAACTCCGATAGCCTAATGGCTAGACCGCTGGTCTTCCAAGCGAGTGGCCTGGGTTCGAGTCCCAGACGGAGCGAATATCTTCAATGTATATATTTCTTTTCTAATTTGAAAATTCTTTTTTTTTCAATTTCTTTCCTTTGCAATTATTGATTATTTATGTAGGGAAGAAAATTCTGAGTCAGTTTAATTTTTCGACACGAAGATTTCAAAGTGTTTAAATAAACAATTACCAAGGTGCATTTTTTGTTTTTATTATATTTAAAACTCCCACCGACAGAGCTCCCATAGACTAATGGCTAGAGTGTTAGGCTTCCAAGCGAGTGGCCCTGGGTTCGTCCCAGCCTGAACGAAAATCTTCAATGTATACTTTTAGTTTCTAATTTGAAATTTCTTCTTCTTTTTTTTTTTAATTTTTCTCTTTTGCGAATATTGATTATTTATGTAGGGAGAAAAATTCTGAGTCAGTTTAATTATTCGACCTGTAAATTTCAAAGTGTTTGAATCAATAATTACCAAGGTGCATTTTTTGTTTTTATTATATTTAAGACTTCCATCGACAGAGCTCCGATAGCCTAATGGCTAGACCGTTGGGTTCCTAGCCCGTGGTACTGGGTTCGAGTCCCGGCCGGAAAGGAAATCTTAAATGCAAATATTTTTTTCTAATTTTATAATTCTTTTTTTTTTATTTTTCCCTTTTGCGAAGTCAGTCAGTCAGTCTGACAGTCAATCAGTCAAGCACTCAGTCATTCAGTCTCAGTCAGTCAGTCCAGTCAGTCAGTCACTCAGTCAGTCAGTTAGTCCTTCAGCCAGTCAGTCAAGCAGTCAGTCATTTAGTCTCAGTCATTCAGTCATTCAGTCAGTCAGTCAGTCAGGCAGTCAGTCAGTCAGTCAGTCGGTCAGTCCTGTGCAGTCAGTTAGTCACTAAAGCAGTCAGTCAGTCTCAGTCAGTCAGTCAGTCAGTCAGTCCAGTCCAGTCTCAGTCAGTCAGTCAGTCAGTCTCGGTTAGTCAGTCAGTCAGTCATTCAGTCAGTCAGTCGGTCAGCCTTATTCAGTCAGTCTGTCAGTCAGTCAGTCAGTCAGCCTTATTCAGTCAGTCTGTCAGTCATCCTTATTCAGTCAGTCTGTCAGTCAGTCAGTCGGTCAGTCCTGTCCAGTCAGTTAGTCAGTCAAGCAGTCAGTCAGGTAGTCAAGCAGTCAGTCAGTCAGTGTCAGTCAGTCATTTAGTCATTCAGTCAGTCAGTGAAATAGCCAGTCAGAGAGTCAAGCAGTCAGTCAGTCAGTCTCAGTCAGTCAGTTAGTCAGTCAGTCAGTCAGTCAGTCAGTCAGTCCAGTCTCAGTCAGTCAGGCAGTTAGTCAGTCAGTCTCGGTCAGTCAGTGAGTCAGTCAGTCAGTATCAGTCAGTCAGTGAGTCAGTCTGTCAGTCAGGCAGTATCAGTCAGGCAGTAAGACTCCGCTCGATAGAACTCCGATAGCCTAATGGCTAGACCGCTGGTCTTCCAAGCGAGTGGCCTGGGTTCGAGTCCCAGCCGGAGCGAATATCTTCAATGTATATATTTCTTTTCTAATTTGAAAATTCTTTTTTTTTTTAATTTCTTTCCTTTGCAATTATTTATTATTTATGTAGGGAAGAAAATTCTGAGTCAGTTTAATTTTTCGACACGAAGATATCAAAGTGTTTAAATAAACAATTACCAAGGTGCATTTTTTGTTTTTATTATATTTAAAACTCCCACCGACAGAGCTCCCATAGACTAATGGCTAGAGTGTTAGGCTTCCAAGCGAGTGGCCCTGGGTTCTAGTCCCTGCCTGAACGAAAATCTTCAATGTATACTTTTAGTTTCTAATTTGAAATTTCTTCTTCTTTTTTTTTTAATTTTTATCTTTTGCGAATATTGATTATTTATGTAGGGAGAAAAATTCTGAGTCAGTTTAATTATTCGACCTGTAAATTTCAAAGTGTTTGAATCAATAAATACCAAGGTGCATTTTTTGTTTTTATTATATTTAAGACTTCCATCGACAGAGCTCCAATAGCCTAATGGCTAGACCGTTGGGTTCCAAGTGCGTGGTACTGGGTTCGAGTCCCGGCCGGAACGAAAATCTTCCATGTATATATTTCTCTTCTAATTTTAAGATTCTTTTTTTTTTCAATTTCTTTCTTTTGCAAATATGGATTATTTATGTACGGAAGAAAATTCTGAGTCAGTTTAATCATTCGACCTTTAGATTTCAAAGATTTTAGATCAATAATTACTAAGGTGCATTTTTTGTTTTTATTATAATTAAGACACCGATCAACAGAGATCCGATAGTATATTGGCGAGAGCGTTGGGCTTCCATGAGTGTCGCCCTGGGTTCAAATCCCAGCCGGAAAGGAAATCTTAAATGCAAATATTTTTTTCTAATTTTATAATTCTTTTTTTTTATTTTTCCCTTTTGCGAAGTCAGTCAGTCAGTCTGACAGTCAATCAGTCAAGCACTCAGTCATTCAGTCTCAGTCAGTCAGTCCAGTCAGTCAGTCACTCAGTCAGTCAGTTAGTCCTTCAGCCAGTCAGTCAAGCAGTCAGTCATTTAGTCTCAGTCAGTCAGTCATTCAGTCAGTCAGGCAGTCAGTCAGTCAGTCAGTCGGTCAGTCCTGTGCAGTCAGTTAGTCACTAAAGCAGTCAGTCAGTCTCAGTCAGTCAGTCAGTCAGTCAGTCCAGTCCAGTCTCAGTCAGTCAGTCAGTCAGTCTCGGTCAGTCAGTCAGTCAGTCATTCAGTCAGTCAGGCAGTCAGTCAGTCGGTCAGCCTTATTCAGTCAGTCTGTTAGTCAGTCAGTCAGTCAGCCTTATTCAGTCAGTCTGTCAGTCATCCTTATTCAGTCAGTCTGTCAGTCAGTCAGTCGGTCAGTCCTGTCCAGTCAGTTAGTCAGTCAAGCACTCAGTCAGGTAGTCAAGCAGTCAGTCAGTCAGTGTCAGTCAGTCATTTAGTCATTCAGTCAGTCAGTGAAATAGCCAGTCAGAGAGTCAAGCAGTCAGTCAGTCAGTCTCAGTCAGTCAGTTAGTCAGTCAGTCAGTCAGTCAGTCAGTCAGTCCAGTCTCAGTCAGTCAGGCAGTTAGTCAGTCAGTCTCGGTCAGTCAGTGAGTCAGTCAGACAGTATCAGTCAGTCAGTGAGTCAGTCTGTCAGTCAGGCAGTAAGACTCCGCTCGACAGAACTCCGATAGCCTAATGGCTAGACCGCTGGTCTTCCAAGCGAGTGGCCTGGGTTCGAGTCCCAGCCGGAGCGAATATCTTCAATGTATATATTTCTTTTCTAATTTGAAAATTCTTTTTTTTTTTTCAATTTCTTTCCTTTGCAATTATTGATTATTTATGTAGGGAAGAAAATTCTGAGTCAGTTTAATTTTTCGACACGAAGATTTCAAAGTGTTTAAATAAACAATTACCAAGGTGCATTTTTTGTTTTTATTATATTTAAAACTCCCACCGACAGAGCTCCCATAGACTAATGGCTAGAGTGTTAGGCTTCCAAGCGAGTGGCCCTGGGTTCGAGTCCCAGCCTGAACGAAAATCTTCAATGTATACTTTTAGTTTCTAATTTGAAATTCATTTTCTTTTTTTTTTAATTTTTCTCTTTTGCGAATATTGATTATTTATGTAGGGAGAAAAATTCTGAGTCAGTTTAATTATTCGACCTGTAAATTTCAAAGTGTTTGAATCAATAATTACCAAGGTGCATTTTTTGTTTTTACTATATTTAAGACTTCCATCGACAGAGCTCCGATAGCCTAATGGCTAGACCGTTGGGTTCCAAGCGCGTGGTACTGGGTTCGAGTCCCGGCCGGAACGAAAATCTTCCATGTATATATTTCTCTTCTAATTTGAAGATTCTTTTTTTTTTTTTCAATTTCTTTCTTTTGCAAATATGGATTATTTATGTACGGAAGAAAATTCTGAGTCAGTTTAATCATTCGACCTTTAGATTTCAAAGATTTTAGATCAATAATTACTAAGGTGCATTTTTTGTTTTTATTATAATTAAGACACCGATCAACAGAGATCCGATAGTATATTGGCGAGAGCGTTGGGCTTCCATGAGTGTCGCCCTGGGTTCAAATCCCAGCCGGAAAGGAAATCTTAAATGCAAATATTTTTTTCTAATTTTATAATTCTTTTTTTTTTATTTTTCCCTTTTGCGAAGTCAGTCAGTCAGTCTGACAGTCAATCAGTCAAGCACTCAGTCATTCAGTCTCAGTCAGTCAGTCCAGTCAGTCAGTCACTCAGTCAGTCAGTTAGTCCTTCAGCCAGTCAGTCAAGCAGTCAGTCATTTAGTCTCAGTCAGTCAGTTAGTCCTTCAGCCAGTCAGTCAAGCAGTCAGTCATTTAGTCTCAGTCAGTCAGTCATTCAGTCAGTCAGTCAGTCAGACAGTCAGTCAGTCGGTCAGTCCTGTGCAGTCAGTTAGTCACTAAAACAGTCAGTCTGTCTCAGTCAGTCAGTCAGTCAGTCCAGTCCAGTCTCAGTCAGTCAGTCAGTCAGTCATTCAGTCATTCAGTCAGTCAGGCAGTCAGTCAGTCGGTCAGCCTTATTCAGTCAGTCTGTTAGTCAGTCAGTCAGTCAGCCTTATTCAGTCAGTCTGTCAGTCATCCTTATTCAGTCAGTCTGTCAGTCAGTCAGTCGGTCAGTCCTGTCCAGTCAGTTAGTCAGTCAAGCACTCAGTCAGGTAGTCAAGCAGTCAGTCAGTCAGTGTCAGTCAGTCATTTAGTCATTCAGTCAGTCAGTGAAATAGCCAGTCAGAGAGTCAAGCAGTCAGTCAGTCAGTCTCAGTCAGTCAGTTAGTTAGTCAGTCAGTCAGTCAGTCAGTCAGTCCAGTCTCAGTCAGTCAGGCAGTTAGTCAGTCAGTCTCGGTCAGTCAGTGAGTCAGTCAGTTAGTATCAGTCAGTCAGTGAGTCAGTCTGTCAGTCAGGCAGTATCAGTCAGGCAGTAAGACTCCGCTCGACAGAACTCCGATAGCCTAATGGCTAGACCGCTGGTCTTCCAAGCGAGTGGCCTGGGTTCGAGTCCCAGCCGGAGCGAATATCTTCAATGTATATATTTCTTTTCTAATTTGAAAATTCGTTTTTTTTTTCAATTTCTTTCCTTTGCAATTATTGATTATTTATGTAGGGAAGAAAATTCTGAGTCAGTTTAATTTTTCGACACGAAGATTTCAAAGTGTTTAAATAAACAATTACCAAGGTGCATTTTTTGTTTTTATTATATTTAAAACTCCCACCGACAGAGCTCCCATAGACTAATGGCTAGAGTGTTAGGCTTCCAAGCGAGTGGCCCTGGGTTCGAGTCCCAGCCTGAACGAAAATCTTCAATGTATACTTTTAGTTTCTAATTTGAAATTTCTTCTTCTTTTTTTTTTAATTTTTCTCTTTTGCGAATATTGATTATTTATGTAGGGAGAAAAATTCTGAGTCAGTTTAATTATTCGACCTGTAAATTTCAAAGTGTTTGAATCAATAATTACCAAGGTGCATTTTTTGTTTTTATTATATTTAAGACTTCCCTCGACAGAGCTCCGATAGCCTAATGGCTAGACCGTTGGGTTCCAAGCGCGTGGTACTGGGTTCGAGTCCCGGCCGGAAAGGGAATCTTAAAAGCAAATATTTTTTTCTAATTTTATAATTCTTTTTTTTTTATTTTTCCCTTTTGCGAAGTCAGTCAGTCAGTATGACAGTCAATCAGTCAAGCACTCAGTCATTCAGTCTCAGTCAGTCAGTCCAGTCAGTCAGTCACTCAGTCAGTCAGTTAGTCCTTCAGCCAGTCAGTCAAGCAGTCAGTCATTTAGTCTCAGTCAGTCAGTCATTCAGTCAGTCAGTCAGTCAGGCAGTCAGTCAGTCAGTCAGTCGGTCAGTCCTGTGCAGTCAGTTAGTCACTAAAGCAGTCAGTCAGTCCAGTCTCAGTCAGTCAGTCAGTCAGTCTCGGTCAGTCAGTCAGTCAGTCATTCAGTCAGTCAGTCAGTCAGGCAGTCAGTCAGTCGGTCAGCCTTATTCAGTCAGTCTGTCAGTCAGTCAGTCAGTCAGCCTTATACAGTCAGTCTGTTAGTCATCCTTATTCAGTCAGTCTGTCAGTCAGTCAGTCGGTCAGTCCTGTCCAGTCAGTTAGTCAGTCAAGCAGTCAGTCAGGTAGTCAAGCAGTCAGTCAGTCAGTGTCAGTCAGTCATTCAGTCATTCAGTCAGTCAGTGAAATAGCCAGTCAGAGAGTCAAGCAGTCAGTCAGTCAGTCTCAGTCAGTCAGTTAGTCAGTCAGTCAGTCAGTCAGTCAGTCAGTCCAGTCTCAGTCAGTCAGGCAGTTAGTCAGTCAGTCTCGGTCAGTCAGTGAGTCAGTCAGTCAGTATCAGTCAGTCAGTGAGTCAGTCTGTCAGTCAGGCAGTATCAGTCAGGCAGTAAGACTCCGCTCGACAGAACTCCGATAGCCTAATGGCTAGACCGCTGGTCTTCCAAGCGAGTGGCCTGGGTTCGAGTCCCAGCCGGAGCGAATATCTTCAATGTAAATATTTCTTTTCTAATTTGAAAATTCTTTTTTTTTCAATTTCTTTCCTTTGCAATTATTGATTATTTATGTAGGGAAGAAAATTCTGAATCAGTTTAATTTTTCGACACGAAGATTTCAAAGTGTTTAAATAAACAATTACCAAGGTGCATTTTTTGTTTTTATTATATTTAAAACTCCCACCGACAGAGCTCCCATAGACTAATGGCTAGAGTGTTAGGCTTCCAAGCGAGTGGCCCTGGGTTCGAGTCCCAGCCTGAACGAAAATCTTCAATGTATACTTTTAGTTTCTAATTTGAAATTTCTTCTTCTTTTTTTTTAATTTTTCTCTTTTGCGAATATTGATTATTTATGTAGGGAGAAAAATTCTGAGTCAGTTTAATTATTCGACCTGTAAATTTCAAAGTGTTTGAATCAATAATTACCAAGGTGCATTTTTTGTTTTTATTATAATTAAGACACCGATCAACAGAGATCCGATAGTATATTGGCGAGAGCGTTGGGCTTCCATGAGTGTCGCCCTGGGTTCAAATCCCAGCCGGAAAGGAAATCTTAAATGCAAATATTTTTTTCTAATTTTATAATTCTTTTTTTTTTATTTTTCCCTTTTGCGAAGTCAGTCAGTCAGTCTGACAGTCAATCAGTCAAGCACTCAGTCATTCAGTCTCAGTCAGTCAGTCCAGTCAGTCAGTCACTCAGTCAGTCAGTTAGTCCTTCAGCCAGTCAGTCAAGCAGTCAGTCATTTAGTCTCAGTCAGTCAGTCATTCAGTCAGTCAGTCAGTCAGGCAGTCAGTCAGTCAGTCAGTCGGTCAGTCCTTTGCAGTCAGTTAGTCACTAAAGCAGTCAGTCAGTCTCAGTCAGTCAGTCAGTCAGTCAGTCCAGTCCAGTCTCAGTCAGTCAGTCAGTCAGTCTCGGTCAGTCAGTCAGTCAGTCATTCAGTCAGTCAGTCAGTCAGGCAGTCAGTCAGTCGGTCAGCCTTATTCAGTCAGTCTGTCAGTCAGTCAGTCAGTCAGCCTTATTCAGTCAGTCTGTCAGTCATCCTTATTCAGTCAGTCTGTCAGTCAGTCGGTCAGTCCTGTCCAGTCCGTTAGTCAGTCAAGCAGTCAGTCAGGTAGTCAAGCAGTCAGTCAGTCAGTGTCAGTCAGTCATTTAGTCATTCAGTCAGTCAGTCAGTGAAATAGCCAGTCAGAGAGTCAAGCAGTCAGTCAGTCAGTCTCAGTCAGTCAGTTAGTCAGTCAGTCAGTCAGTCAGTCAGTCAGTCCAGTCTCAGTCAGTCAGGCAGTTAGTCAGTCAGTCTCGGTCAGTCAGTGAGTCAGTCAGTTAGTATCAGTCAGTCAGTGAGTCAGTCTGTCAGTCAGGCAGTATCAGTCAGGCAGTAAGACTCCGCTCGACAGAACTCCGATAGCCTAATGGCTAGACCGCTGGTCTTCCAAGCGAGTGGCCTGGGTTCGAGTCCCAGCCGGAGCGAATATCTTCAATGTATATATTTCTTTTCTAATTTGAAAATTCTTTTTTTTTCAATTTCTTTCCTTTGCAATTATTGATTATTTATGTAGGGAAGAAAATTCTGAGTCAGTTTAATTTTTCGACACGAAAATTTCAAAGTGTTTAAATAAACTATTACCAAGGTGCATTTTTTGTTTTTATTATATTTAAAACTCCCACCGACAGCGCTCCCATAGACTAATGGCTAGAGTGTTAGGCTTCCAAGCGAGTGGCCCTGGGTTCGAGTCCCAGCCTGAACGAAAATCTTCAATGTATACTTTTAGTTTCTAATTTGAAATTTCTTCTTCTTTTTTTTTTAATTTTTCTCTTTTGCGAATATTGATTATTTATGTAGGGAGAAAAATTCTGAGTCAGTTTAATTATTCGACCTGTAAATTTCAAAGTGTTTGAATCAATAATTACCAAGGTGCATTTTTTGTTTTTATTATATTTAAGACTTCCATCGACAGAGCTCCGATAGCCTAATGGCTAGACCTTTGGGTTCCTAGCCCGTGGTACTGGGTTCGAGTCCCGGCCGGAAAGGAAATCTTAAATGCAAGTATTTTTTTCTAATTTTATAATTCTTTTTTTTTATTTTTCCCTTTTGGGAAGTCAGTCAGTCAGTATGACAGTCAATCAGTCAAGCACTCAGTCATTCAGTCTCAGTCAGTCAGTCCAGTCAGTCAGTCACTCAGTCAGTCAGTTAGTCCTTCAGTCAGTCAGGCAGTCAGTCAGTCAGTCAGTCGGTCAGTCCTGTGCAGTCAGTTAGTCACTAAAGCAGTCAGTCAGTCTCAGTCAGTCAGTCAGTCAGTCTCGGTCAGTCAGTCAGTCAGTCATTCAGTCAGTCAGTCAGTCAGGCAGTCAGTCAGTCGGTCAGCCTTATTCAGTCAGTCTGTCAGTCAGTCAGTCAGTCAGCCTTATTCAGTCAGTCTGTCAGTCATCCTTATTCAGTCAGTCTGTCAGTCAGTCAGTCGGTCAGTCCTGTCCAGTCAGTTAGTCAGTCAAGCAGTCAGTCAGGTAGTCAAGCAGTCAGTCAGTCAGTGTCAGTCAGTCATTTAGTCATTCAGTCAGTCAGTGAAATAGCCAGTCAGAGAGTCAAGCAGTCAGTCAGTCAGTCTCAGTCAGTCAGTTAGTCAGTCAGTCAGTCAGTCAGTCAGTCCAGTCTCAGTCAGTCAGTCAGTATCAGTCAGTCAGTGAGTCAGTCTGTCAGTCAGGCAGTATCAGTCAGGCAGTAAGACTCCGCTCGACAGAACTCCGATAGCCTAATGGCTAGACCGCTGGTCTTCCAAGCGAGTGGCCTGGGTTCGAGTCCCAGCCGGAGCGAAAATCTTCCATGTATATATTTCTCTTCTAATTTGAAGATTCTTTTTTTTTTCAATTTCTTTCTTTTGCAAATATGGATTATTTATGTACGGAAGAAAATTCTGAGTCAGTTTAATCATTCGACCTTTAGATTTAAAAGATTTTAGATCAATAATTACTAAGGTGCATTTTTTGTTTTTATTATAATTAAGACACCGATCAACAGAGATCCGATAGTATATTGGCGCGAGCGTTGGGCTTCCATGAGTGTCGCCCTGGGTTCAAATCCCAGCCGGAAAGGAAATCTTAAATGCAAATATTTTTTTCTAATTTTATAATTCTTTTTTTTTATTTTTCCCTTTTGCGAAGTCAGTCAGTCAGTCTGACAGTCAATCAGTCAAGCACTCAGTCATTCAGTCTCAGTCAGTCAGTCCAGTCAGTCAGTCACTCAGTCAGTCAGTTAGTCCTTCAGCCAGTCAGTCAAGCAGTCAGTCATTTAGTCTCAGTCAGTCAGTCATTCAGTCAGTCAGTCAGTCAGGCAGTCAGTCAGTCAGTCAGTCGGTCAGTCCTGTGCAGTCAGTTAGTCACTAAAGCAGTCAGTCAGTCTCAGTCAGTCAGTCAGTCAGTCAGTCCAGTCCAGTCTCAGTCAGTCAGTCAGTCAGTCTCGGTCAGTCAGTCAGTCAGTCATTCAGTCAGTCAGTCAGTCAGGCAGTCAGTCAGTCGGTCAGCCTTATTCAGTCAGTCTGTCAGTCAGTCAGCCTTATTCAGTCAGTCTGTCAGTCATCCTTATTCAGACAGTCTGTCAGTCAGTCAGTCGGTCAGTCCTGTCCAGTCAGTTAGTCAGTCAAGCAGTCAGTCAGGTAGTCAAGCAGTCAGTCAGTCAGTGTCAGTCAGTCATTTAGTCATTCAGTCAGTCAGTGAAATAGCCAGTCAGAGAGTCAAGCAGTCAGTCAGTCAGTCTCAGTCAGTCAGTTAGTCAATCAGTCAGTCAGTCAGTCAGTCAGTCCAGTCTCAGTCAGTCAGTCAGTATCAGTCAGTCAGTGAGTCAGTCTGTCAGTCAGGCAGTATCAGTCAGGCAGTAAGACTCCGCTCGACAGAACTCCGATAGCCTAATGGCTAGACCGCTGGTCTTCCAAGCGAGTGGCCTGGGTTCGAGTCCCAGCCGGAGCGAATATCATCAATGTATATATTTCTTTTCTAATTTGAAAATTCTTTTTTTTTTCAATTTCTTTCCTTTGCAATTATTGATTATTTATGTAGGGAAGAAAATTCTGAGTCAGTTTAATTTTTCGACACGAAGATTTCAAAGTGTTTAAATAAACAATTACCAAGGTGCATTTTTTGTTTTTATTATATTTAAAACTCCCACCGACAGAGCTCCCATAGACTAATGGCTAGAGTGTTAGGCTTCCAAGCGAGTGGCCCTGGGTTCGAGTCCCAGCCTGAACGGAAATCTTCAATGTATACTTTTAGTTTCTAATTTGAAATTTCTTCTTCTTTTTTTTTAATTTTTCTCTTTTGCGAATATTGATTATTTATGTAGGGAGAAAAATTCTGAGTCAGTTTAATTATTCGACCTGTAAATTTCAAAAAGTTTGAATCAATAATTACCAAGGTGCATTTTTTGTTTTTATTATATTTAAGACTTCCATCGACAGAGCTCCGATAGCCTAATGGCTAGACCGTTGGGATCCAAGCGCGTGGTACTGGGTTCGAGTCCCGGCCGGAAAGGAAATCTTAAATGCAAATATTTTTTTCTAATTTTATAATTCTTTTTTTTTTATTTTTCCCTTTTGCGAAGTCAGTCAGTCAGTCTGACAGTCAATCAGTCAAGCACTCAGTCATTCAGTCTCAGTCAGTCAGTCCAGTCAGTCAGTCACTCAGTCAGTCAGTTAGTCCTTCAGCCAGTCAGTCAAGCAGTCAGTCATTTAGTCTCAGTCAGTCAGTCATTCAGTCAGTCAGTCAGTCAGGCAGTCAGTCAGTCAGTCAGTCGGTCAGTCCTGTGCAGTCAGTTAGTCACTAAAGCAGTCAGTCAGTCTCAGTCAGTCAGTCAGTCAGTCAGTCCAGTCCAGTCTCAGTCAGTCAGTCAGTCAGTCTCGGTCAGTCAGTCAGTCAGTCATTCAGTCAGTCAGTCAGTCAGGCAGTCAGTCAGTCGGTCAGCCTTATTCAGTCAGTCTGTCAGTCAGTCAGTCAGTCAGCCTTATTCAGTCAGTCTGTCAGTCATCCTTATTCAGTCAGTCTGTCAGTCAGTCGGTCAGTCCTGTCCAGTCCGTTAGTCAGTCAAGCAGTCAGTCAGGTAGTCAAGCAGTCAGTCAGTCAGTGTCAGTCAGTCATTTAGTCATTCAGTCAGTCAGTCAGTGAAATAGCCAGTCAGAGAGTCAAGCAGTCAGTCAGTCAGTCTCAGTCAGTCAGTTAGTCAGTCAGTCAGTCAGTCAGTCAGTCAGTCCAGTCTCAGTCAGTCAGGCAGTTAGTCAGTCAGTCTCGGTCAGTCAGTGAGTCAGTCAGTTAGTATCAGTCAGTCAGTGAGTCAGTCTGTCAGTCAGGCAGTATCAGTCAGGCAGTAAGACTCCGCTCGACAGAACTCCGATAGCCTAATGGCTAGACCGCTGGTCTTCCAAGCGAGTGGCCTGGGTTCGAGTCCCAGCCGGAGCGAATATCTTCAATGTATATATTTCTTTTCTAATTTGAAAATTCTTTTTTTTTCAATTTCTTTCCTTTGCAATTATTGATTATTTATGTAGGGAAGAAAATTCTGAGTCAGTTTAATTTTTCGACACGAAAATTTCAAAGTGTTTAAATAAACTATTACCAAGGTGCATTTTTTGTTTTTATTATATTTAAAACTCCCACCGACAGCGCTCCCATAGACTAATGGCTAGAGTGTTAGGCTTCCAAGCGAGTGGCCCTGGGTTCGAGTCCCAGCCTGAACGAAAATCTTCAATGTATACTTTTAGTTTCTAATTTGAAATTTCTTCTTCTTTTTTTTTTAATTTTTCTCTTTTGCGAATATTGATTATTTATGTAGGGAGAAAAATTCTGAGTCAGTTTAATTATTCGACCTGTAAATTTCAAAGTGTTTGAATCAATAATTACCAAGGTGCATTTTTTGTTTTTATTATATTTAAGACTTCCATCGACAGAGCTCCGATAGCCTAATGGCTAGACCTTTGGGTTCCTAGCCCGTGGTACTGGGTTCGAGTCCCGGCCGGAAAGGAAATCTTAAATGCAAGTATTTTTTTCTAATTTTATAATTCTTTTTTTTTATTTTTCCCTTTTGGGAAGTCAGTCAGTCAGTATGACAGTCAATCAGTCAAGCACTCAGTCATTCAGTCTCAGTCAGTCAGTCCAGTCAGTCAGTCACTCAGTCAGTCAGTTAGTCCTTCAGTCAGTCAGGCAGTCAGTCAGTCAGTCAGTCGGTCAGTCCTGTGCAGTCAGTTAGTCACTAAAGCAGTCAGTCAGTCTCAGTCAGTCAGTCAGTCAGTCTCGGTCAGTCAGTCAGTCAGTCATTCAGTCAGTCAGTCAGTCAGGCAGTCAGTCAGTCGGTCAGCCTTATTCAGTCAGTCTGTCAGTCAGTCAGTCAGTCAGCCTTATTCAGTCAGTCTGTCAGTCATCCTTATTCAGTCAGTCTGTCAGTCAGTCAGTCGGTCAGTCCTGTCCAGTCAGTTAGTCAGTCAAGCAGTCAGTCAGGTAGTCAAGCAGTCAGTCAGTCAGTGTCAGTCAGTCATTTAGTCATTCAGTCAGTCAGTGAAATAGCCAGTCAGAGAGTCAAGCAGTCAGTCAGTCAGTCTCAGTCAGTCAGTTAGTCAGTCAGTCAGTCAGTCAGTCAGTCCAGTCTCAGTCAGTCAGTCAGTATCAGTCAGTCAGTGAGTCAGTCTGTCAGTCAGGCAGTATCAGTCAGGCAGTAAGACTCCGCTCGACAGAACTCCGATAGCCTAATGGCTAGACCGCTGGTCTTCCAAGCGAGTGGCCTGGGTTCGAGTCCCAGCCGGAGCGAAAATCTTCCATGTATATATTTCTCTTCTAATTTGAAGATTCTTTTTTTTTTCAATTTCTTTCTTTTGCAAATATGGATTATTTATGTACGGAAGAAAATTCTGAGTCAGTTTAATCATTCGACCTTTAGATTTAAAAGATTTTAGATCAATAATTACTAAGGTGCATTTTTTGTTTTTATTATAATTAAGACACCGATCAACAGAGATCCGATAGTATATTGGCGCGAGCGTTGGGCTTCCATGAGTGTCGCCCTGGGTTCAAATCCCAGCCGGAAAGGAAATCTTAAATGCAAATATTTTTTTCTAATTTTATAATTCTTTTTTTTTATTTTTCCCTTTTGCGAAGTCAGTCAGTCAGTCTGACAGTCAATCAGTCAAGCACTCAGTCATTCAGTCTCAGTCAGTCAGTCCAGTCAGTCAGTCACTCAGTCAGTCAGTTAGTCCTTCAGCCAGTCAGTCAAGCAGTCAGTCATTTAGTCTCAGTCAGTCAGTCATTCAGTCAGTCAGTCAGTCAGGCAGTCAGTCAGTCAGTCAGTCGGTCAGTCCTGTGCAGTCAGTTAGTCACTAAAGCAGTCAGTCAGTCTCAGTCAGTCAGTCAGTCAGTCAGTCCAGTCCAGTCTCAGTCAGTCAGTCAGTCAGTCTCGGTCAGTCAGTCAGTCAGTCATTCAGTCAGTCAGTCAGTCAGGCAGTCAGTCAGTCGGTCAGCCTTATTCAGTCAGTCTGTCAGTCAGTCAGCCTTATTCAGTCAGTCTGTCAGTCATCCTTATTCAGACAGTCTGTCAGTCAGTCAGTCGGTCAGTCCTGTCCAGTCAGTTAGTCAGTCAAGCAGTCAGTCAGGTAGTCAAGCAGTCAGTCAGTCAGTGTCAGTCAGTCATTTAGTCATTCAGTCAGTCAGTGAAATAGCCAGTCAGAGAGTCAAGCAGTCAGTCAGTCAGTCTCAGTCAGTCAGTTAGTCAATCAGTCAGTCAGTCAGTCAGTCAGTCCAGTCTCAGTCAGTCAGTCAGTATCAGTCAGTCAGTGAGTCAGTCTGTCAGTCAGGCAGTATCAGTCAGGCAGTAAGACTCCGCTCGACAGAACTCCGATAGCCTAATGGCTAGACCGCTGGTCTTCCAAGCGAGTGGCCTGGGTTCGAGTCCCAGCCGGAGCGAATATCATCAATGTATATATTTCTTTTCTAATTTGAAAATTCTTTTTTTTTTCAATTTCTTTCCTTTGCAATTATTGATTATTTATGTAGGGAAGAAAATTCTGAGTCAGTTTAATTTTTCGACACGAAGATTTCAAAGTGTTTAAATAAACAATTACCAAGGTGCATTTTTTGTTTTTATTATATTTAAAACTCCCACCGACAGAGCTCCCATAGACTAATGGCTAGAGTGTTAGGCTTCCAAGCGAGTGGCCCTGGGTTCGAGTCCCAGCCTGAACGAAAATCTTCAATGTATACTTTTAGTTTCTAATTTGAAATTTCTTCTTCTTTTTTTTTAATTTTTCTCTTTTGCGAATATTGATTATTTATGTAGGGAGAAAAATTCTGAGTCAGTTTAATTATTCGACCTGTAAATTTCAAAAAGTTTGAATCAATAATTACCAAGGTGCATTTTTTGTTTTTATTATATTTAAGACTTCCATCGACAGAGCTCCGATAGCCTAATGGCTAGACCGTTGGGATCCAAGCGCGTGGTACTGGGTTCGAGTCCCGGCCGGAAAGGAAATCTTAAATGCAAATATTTTTTTCTAATTTTATAATTCTTTTTTTTTTATTTTTCCCTTTTGCGAAGTCAGTCAGTCAGTCTGACAGTCAATCAGTCAAGCACTCAGTCATTCAGTCTCAGTCAGTCAGTCCAGTCAGTCAGTCACTCAGTCAGTCAGTTAGTCCTTCAGCCAGTCAGTCAAGCAGTCAGTCATTTAGTCTCAGTCAGTCAGTCATTCAGTCAGTCAGTCAGTCAGGCAGTCAGTCAGTCAGTCAGTCGGTCAGTCCTGTGCAGTCAGTTAGTCACTAAAGCAGTCAGTCAGTCTCAGTCAGTCAGTCAGTCAGTCAGTCCAGTCCAGTCTCAGTCAGTCAGTCAGTCAGTCTCGGTCAGTCAGTCAGTCAGTCATTCAGTCAGTCAGTCAGTCAGGCAGTCAGTCAGTCGGTCAGCCTTATTCAGTCAGTCTGTCAGTCAGTCAGTCAGTCAGCCTTATTCAGTCAGTCTGTCAGTCATCCTTATTCAGTCAGTCTGTCAGTCAGTCAGTCGGTCAGTCCTGTCCAGTCAGTTAGTCAGTCAAGCAGTCAGTCAGGTAGTCAAGCAGTCAGTCAGTCAGTGTCAGTCAGTCATTTAGTCATTCAGTCAGTCAGTGAAATAGCCAGTCAGAGAGTCAAGCAGTCAGTCAGTCAGTCTCAGTCAGTCAGTTAGTCAGTCAGTTAGTCAGTCAGTCAGTCAGTCCAGTCTCAGTCAGTCAGGCAGTTAGTCAGTCAGTCTCGGTCAGTCAGTGAGTCAGTCAGTCAGTATCAGTCAGTCAGTGAGTCAGTCTGTCAGTCAGGCAGTATCAGTCAGGCAGTAAGACTCCGCTCGACAGAACTCCGATAGCCTAATGGCTAGACCGCTGGTCTTCCAAGCGAGTGGCCTGGGTTCGAGTCCCAGCCGGAGCGAATATCTTCAATGTATATATTTCTTTTCTAATTTGAAAATTCTTTTTTTTTTCAATTTCTTTCCTTTGCAATTATTGATTATTTATGTAGGGAAGAAAATTCTGAGTCAGTTTAATTTTTCGACACGAAGATTTCAAAGTGTTTAAATAAACAATTACCAAGGTGCATTTTTTGTTTTTATTATATTTAAAACTCCCACCGACAGAGCTCCCATAGCCTAATGGCTAGAGTGTTAGGCTTCCAAGCGAGTGGCCCTGGGTTCGAGTCCCAGCCTGAACGAAAATCTTCAATGTATACTTTTAGTTTCTAATTTGAAATTTCTTCTTCTTTTTTTTTAAATTTTTCTCTTTTGCGAATATTGATTATTTATGTAGGGAGAAAAATTCTGAGTCAGTTTAATTATTCGACCTGTAAATTTCAAAGTGTTTGAATCAATAATTACCAAGGTGCATTTTTTGTTTTTATTATATTTAAGACTTCCATCGACAGAGCTCCGATAGCCTAATGGCTAGACCGTTGGGTTCCAAGCGCGTGGTACTGGGTTCGAGTCCCGGCCGGAACGAAAATCTTCCATGTATATATTTCTCTTCTAATTTGAAGATTCTTTTTTTTTCAATTTCTTTCTTTTGCAAATATGGATTATTTATGTACGGAAGAAAATTCTGAGTCAGTTTAATCATTCGACCTTTAGATTTCAAAGATTTTAGATCAATAATTACTAAGGGGCATTTTTTGTTTTTATTATAATTAAGACACCGATCAACAGAGATCCGATAGTATATTGGCGAGAGCGTTGGGCTTCCATGAGTGTCGCCCTGGGTTCAAATCCCAGCCGGAAAGGAAATCTTAAATGCAAATTTTTTTTCTAATTTTATAATTCTTTTTTTTTTATTTTTCCCTTTTGCGAAGTCAGTCAGTCAGTCTGACAGTCAATCAGTCAAGCACTCAGTCATTCAGTCTCAGTCAGTCAGTCCAGTCAGTCAGTCACTCAGTCAGTCAGTTAGTCCTTCAGCCAGTCAGTCAAGCAGTCAGTCATTTAGTCTCATTCAGTCAGTCAGTCAGTCAGGCAGTCAGTCAGTCAGTCAGTCGGTCAGTCCTGTGCAGTCAGTTAGTCACTAAAGCAGTGAGTCAGTCTCAGTCAGTCAGTCAGTCAGTCAGTCCAGTCCAGTCTCAGTCAGTCAGTCAGTCAGTCATTCAGTCAGTCAGTCAGTCAGGCAGTCAGTCAGTCGGTCAGCCTTATTCAGTCAGTCGGTCAGCCTTATTCAGTCAGTCTGTCATTCAGTCAGTCGGTCAGTCCTGTCCAGTCAGTTAGTCAGTCAAGCAGTCAGTCAGGTAGTCAAGCAGTCAGTCAGTCAGTGTCAGTCAGTCATTTAGTCATTCAGTCAGTCAGTGAAATAGCCAGTCAGAGAGTCAAGCAGTCAGTCAGTCAGTCTCAGTCAGTCAGTTAGTCAGTCAGTCAGTCAGTCAGTCAGTCCAGTCTCAGTCAGTCAGGCAGTTAGTCCGTCAGTCTCGGTCAGTCAGTGAGTCAGTCAGTCAGTATCAGTCAGTCAGTGAGTCAGTCAGTCAGTCAGCAGTATCAGTCAGGCAGTAAGACTCCGCTCGACAGAACTCCGATAGCCTACTGGCTAGACCGCTGGTCTTCCAAGCGAGTGGCCTGGGTTCGAGTCCCAGCCGGAGCGAATATCTTCAATGTATATATTTCTTTTCTAATTTGAAAATTCTTTTTTTTTTCAATTTCTTTCCTTTGCAATTATTGATTATTTATGTAGGGAAGAAAATTCTGAGTCAGTTTAATTTTTCGACACGAAGATTTCAAAGTGTTTAAATAAACAATTACCAAGGTGCATTTTTTGTTTTTACTATATTTAAAACTCCCACCGACAGAGCTCCCATAGACTAATGGCTAGAGTGTTAGGCTTCCAAGCGAGTGGCCCTGGGTTCGAGTCCCAGCCTGAACGAAAATCTTCAATGTATACTTTTAGTTTCTAATTTGAAATTTCTTCTTCTTTTTTTTAATGTTTCTCTTTTGCGAATATTGATTATTTATGTAGGGAGAAAAATTCTGAGTCAGTTTAATTATTCGACCTGTAAATTTCAAAGTGTTTGAATCAATAATTACCAAGGTGCATTTTTTGTTTTTATTATATTTAAGACCTCCATCGACAGAGCTCCGATAGCCTAATGGCTAGACCGTTGGGTTCCAAGCGCGTGGTACTGGGTTCGAGTCCCGGCCGGAACGAAAATCTTCCATGTATATATTTCTCTTCTAATTTGAAGATTCTTTTTTTTTCAATTTCTTTCTTTTGCAAATATGGATTATTTATGAACGGAAGAAAATTCTGAGTCAGTTTAATCATTCGACCTTTAGATTTCAAAGATTTTAGATCAATAATTACTAAGGTGCATTTTTTGTTTTTATTATAATTAAGACACCGATCAACAGAGATCCGATAGTATATTGGCGAGAGCGTTGGGCTTCCATGAGTGTCGCCCTGGGTTCAAATCCCAGCCGGAAAGGAAATCTTAAATGCAAATATTTTTTTCTAATTTTATAATTCTTTTTTTTTATTTTTCCCTTTTGCGAAGTCAGTCAGTCAGTCTGACAGTCAATCAGTCAAGCACTCAGTCATTCAGTCTCAGTCAGTCAGTCCAGTCAGTCAGTCACTCAGTCAGTCAGTTAGTCCTTCAGCCAGTCAGTCAAGCAGTCAGTCATTTAGTCTCAGTCAGTCAGTCATTCAGTCAGTCAGTCAGTCAGGCAGTCAGTCAGTCAGTCGGTCAGTCCTGTGCAGTCAGTTAGTCACTAAAGCAGTCAGTCAGTCTCAGTCAGTCAGTCAGTCAGTCTCGGTCAGTCAGTCAGTCAGTCAGTCAGTCAGGCAGTCAGTCAGTCGGTCAGCCTTATTCAGTCAGTCTGTCAGTCAGTCAGTCAGTCAGTCAGCCTCATTCAGTCAGTCTGTCAGTCATCCTTATTCAGTCTGTCAGTCAGTCAGTCGGTCAGTCCTGTCCAGTCAGTTAGTCAGTCAAGCAGTCAGTCAGGTAGTCAAGCAGTCAGTCAGTCAGTGTCAGTCAGTCATTTAGTCATTCAGTCAGTCAGTGAAATAGCCAGTCAGAGAGTCAAGCAGTCAGTCAGTCAGTCTCAGTCAGTCAGTTAGTCAGTCAGTCAGTCAGTCAGTCAGTCAGTATAGTCTCAGTCAGTCAGGCAGTTAGTCAGTCAGTCTCGGTCAGTCAGTGAGTCAGTCAGTCAGTATCAGTCAGTCAGTGAGTCAGTCTGTCAGTCAGGCAGTATCAGTCAGGCAGTAAGACTCCGCTCGACAGAACTCCGATAGCCTAATGGCTAGACCGCTGGTCTTCCAAGCGAGTGGCCTGGGTTCGAGTCCCAGCCGGAGCGAATATCTTCAATGTATATATTTCTTTTCTAATTTGAAAATTCTTTTTTTTTTCAATTTCTTTCCTTTGCAATTATTGATTATTTATGTAGGGAAGAAAATTCTGCGTCAGTTTAATTTTTCGACACGAAGATTTCAAAGTGTTTAAATAAACAATTACCAAGGTGCATTTTTTGTTTTTATAATATTTAAAACTCCCACCGACAGAGCTCCCATAGACTAATGGCTAGAGTGTTAGGCTTCCAAGCGAGAGGCCCTGGGTTCGAGTCCCAGCCTGAACGAAAATCTTAAATGTATACTTTTAGTTTCTAATTTGAAATTTCTTCTTCTTTTTTTTAAATTTTTCTCTTTTGCGAATATTGATTATTTATGTAGGGAGAAAAATTCTGAGTCAGTTTAATTATTCGACCTGTAAATATCAAAGTGTTTGAATCAATAATTACCAAGGTGCATTTTTTGTTTTTATTATATTTAAGACTTCCATCGTCAGAGCTCCGATAGCCTAATGGCTAGACCGTTGGGTTCCAAGCGCGTGGTACTGGGTTCGAGTCCCGGCCGGAACGAAAATCTTCCATGTATATATTTCTCTTCTAATTTGAAGATTCTTTTTTTTTCAATTTCTTTCTTTTGCAAATATGGATTATTTATGTACGGAAGAAAATTCTGAGTCAGTTTAATCATTCGACCTTTAGATTTCAAAGATTTTAGATCAATAATTACTAAGGGGCATTTTTTGTTTTTATTATAATTAAGACACCGATCAACAGAGATCCGATAGTATATTGGCGAGAGCGTTGGGCTTCCATGAGTGTCGCCCTGGGTTCAAATCCCAGCCGGAAAGGAAATCTTAAATGCGAATATTTTTTTCTAATTTTATAATTCTTTTTTTTTTATTTTTCCCTTTTGCGAAGTCAGTCAGTCAGTCTGACAGTCAATCAGTCAAGCACTCAGTCATTCAGTCTCAGTCAGTCAGTCCAGTCAGTCAGTCACTCAGTCAGTCAGTTAGTCCTTCAGCCAGTCAGTCAAGCAGTCAGTCATTTAGTCTCAGTCAGTCAGTCATTCAGTCAGTCAGTCAGTCAGGCAGTCAGTCAGTCAGTCAGTCGGTCAGTCCTGTGCAGTCAGTTAGTCACTAAAGCATTCAGTCAGTCTCAGTCAGTCAGTCAGTCAGTCAGTCAGTCCAGTCCAGTCTCAGTCAGTCAGTCTCGGTCAGTCAGTCAGTCAGTCATTCAGTCAGTCAGTCAGTCAGGCAGTCAGTCAGTCGGTCAGCCTTATTCAGTCAGTCTGTCAGTCAGTCAGTCAGTCAGCCTTATTCAGTCAGTCTGTCAGTCATCCTTATTCAGTCAGTCTGTCAGTCAGTCAGTCGGTCAGTCCTGTCCAGTCAGTTAGTCAGTCAAGCAGTCAGTCAGGTAGTCAAGCAGTCAGTCAGTCAGTGTCAGTCAGTCATTTAGTCATTCAGTCAGTCAGTGAAATACCCAGTCAGAGAGTCAAGCAGGCAGTCAGTCAGTCTCAGTCAGTCAGTTAGTCAGTCAGTCAGTCAGTCCAGTCTCAGTCAGTCAGGCAGTTAGTCAGTCAGTCTCGGTCAGTGAGTGAGTCAGTCAGTCAGTATCAGTCAGTCAGTGAGTCAGTCAGTCAGTATCAGTCAGTCAGTAAGACTCCGCTCGACAGAACTCCGATAGCCTAATGGCTAGACCGCTGGTCTTCCAAGCGAGTGGCCTGGGTTCGATTCCCAGCCGGAGCGAATATCTTCTATGTATATATTTCTTTTCTAATTTGAAAATTCTTTTTTTTTTCAATTTCTTTCTTTTGCATTTATTGATTATTTATGTAGGGAAGAAAATTCTGAGTCAGTTTAATTTTTCGACACGAAGATTTCAAAGTGTTTAAATAAACAATTACCAAGGTGCATTTTTTGTTTTTATTATATTTAAAACTCCCACCGACAGAGCTCCCATAGACTAATGGCTAGAGTGTTAGGCTTCCAAGCGAGTGGCCCTGGGTTCGAGTCCCAGCCTGAACGAAAATCTTCAATGTATACTTTTAGTTTCTAATTTGAAATTTCTTCTTCTTTTTTTTTTAATTTTTCTCTTTTGCGAATATTGATTATTTATGTAGGGAGAAAAATTCTGAGTCAGTTTAATTATTCGACCTGTAAATTTCAAAGTGTTTGAATCAATAATTACCAAGATGCATTTTTTGTTTTTATTATATTTAAGACTTCCATCGACAGAGCTCCGATAGCCTAATGGCTAGACCGTTGGGTTCCAAGCGCGTGGTACTGGGTTCGAGTCCCGGCCGGAACGAAAATCTTCCATGTATATATTTCTCTTCTAATTTGAAGATTCTTTTTTTTTCAATTTCTTTCTTTTGCAAATATGGATTATTTATGTACGGAAGAAAATTCTGAGTCAGTTTAATCATTCGACCTTTAGATTTCAAAGATTTTAGATCAATAATTACTAAGGTGCATTTTTTGTTTTTATTATAATTAAGACACCGATCAACAGAGATCCGATAGTATATTGGCGAGAGCGTTGGGCTTCCATGAGTGTCGCCCTGGGTTCAAATCCCAGCCGGAAAGGAAATCTTAAATGCAAATATTTTTTTCTAATTTTATAATTCTTTTTTTTTTATTTTTCATTTTTGCGAAGTCAGTCAGTCAGTCTGACAGTCAATCAGTCAAGCACTCAGTCATTCAGTCTCAGTCAGTCAGTCCAGTCAGTCAGTCACTCAGTCAGTCAGTTAGTCCTTCAGCCAGTCAGTCAAGCAGTCAGTCATTTAGTCTCAGTCAGTCAGTCATTCAGTCAGTCAGTCAGTCAGGCAGTCAGTCAGTCAGTCAGTCGGTCAGTCCTGTGCAGTCAGTTAGTCACTAAAGCAGTCAGTCAGTCTCAGTCAGTCAGTCAGTCAGTCAGTCCAGTCCAGTCTCAGTCAGTCAGTCAGTCAGTCTCGGTCAGTCAGTCAGTCAGTCAGTCAGTCAGGCAGTCAGTCAGTCGGTCAGCCTTATTCAGTCAGTCTGTCAGTCAGTCAGTCAGTCAGCCTTATTCAGTCAGTCTGTCAGTCATCCTTATTCAGTCTGTCAGTCAGTCAGTCGGTCAGTCCTGTCCAGTCAGTTAGTCAGTCAAGCAGTCAGTCAGGTAGTCAAGCAGTCAGTCAGTCAGTGTCAGTCAGTCATTTAGTCATTCAGTCAGTCAGTGAAATAGCCAGTCAGAGAGTCAAGCAGTCAGTCAGTCAGTCTCAGTCAGTCAGTTAGTCAGTCAGTCAGTCAGTCAGTCAGTCAGTATAGTCTCAGTCAGTCAGGCAGTTAGTCAGTCAGTCTCGGTCAGTCAGTGAGTCAGTCAGTCAGTATCAGTCAGTCAGTGAGTCAGTCTGTCAGTCAGGCAGTATCAGTCAGGCAGTAAGACTCCGCTCGACAGAACTCCGATAGCCTAATGGCTAGACCGCTGGTCTTCCAAGCGAGTGGCCTGGGTTCGAGTCCCAGCCGGAGCGAATATCTTCAATGTATATATTTCTTTTCTAATTTGAAAATTCTTTTTTTTTTCAATTTCTTTCCTTTGCAATTATTGATTATTTATGTAGGGAAGAAAGTTCTGCGTCAGTTTAATTTTTCGACACGAAGATTTCAAAGTGTTTAAATAAACAATTACCAAGGTGCATTTTTTGTTTTTATAATATTTAAAACTCCCACCGACAGAGATCCCATAGACTAATGGCTAGAGTGTTAGGCTTCCAAGCGAGAGGCCCTGGGTTCGAGTCCCAGCCTGAACGAAGATCTTAAATGTATACTTTTAGTTTCTAATTTGAAATTTCTTCTTCTTTTTTTTAAATTTTTCTCTTTTGCGAATATTGATTATTTATGTAGGGAGAAAAATTCTGAGTCAGTTTAATTATTCGACCTGTAAATTTCAAAGTGTTTGAATCAATAATTACCAAGGTGCATTTTTTGTTTTTATTATATTTAAGACTTCCATCGACAGAGCTCCGATAGCCTAATGGCTAGACCGTTGGGTTCCAAGCGCGTGGTACTGGGTTCGAGTCCCGGCCGGAACGAAAAGCTTCCATGTATATATTTCTCTTCTAATTTGAATATTCTTTTTTTTTTTCAATTTCTTTCTTTTGCAAATATGGATTATTTATGTACGGAAGAAAATTCTGAGTCAGTTTAATCATTCGACCTTTAGATTTCAAAGATTTTAGATCAATAATTACTAAGGTGCATTTTTTGTTTTTATTATAATTAAGACACCGATCAACAGAGATCCGATAGTATATTGGCGAGAGCGTTGGGCTTCCATGAGTGTCGCCCTGGGTTCAAATCCCAGCCGGAAAGGAAATCTTAAATGCGAATATTTTTTTCTAATTTTATAATTCTTTTTTTTTTATTTTTCCCTTTTGCGAAGTCAGTCAGTCAGTCTGACAGTCAATCAGTCAAGCACTCAGTCATTCAGTCTCAGTCAGTCAGTCCAGTCAGTCAGTCACTCAGTCAGTCAGTTAGTCCTTCAGCCAGTCAGTCAAGCAGTCAGTCATTTAGTCTCAGTCAGTCAGTCATTCAGTCAGTCAGTCAGTCAGGCAGTCAGTCAGTCAGTCAGTCGGTCAGTCCTGTGCAGTCAGTTAGTCACTAAAGCATTCAGTCAGTCTCAGTCAGTCAGTCAGTCAGTCAGTCAGTCCAGTCCAGTCTCAGTCAGTCAGTCTCGGTCAGTCAGTCAGTCAGTCATTCAGTCAGTCAGTCAGTCAGGCAGTCAGTCAGTCGGTCAGCCTTATTCAGTCAGTCTGTCAGTCAGTCAGTCAGTCAGCCTTATTCAGTCAGTCTGTCAGTCATCCTTATTCAGTCAGTCTGTCAGTCAGTCAGTCGGTCAGTCCTGTCCAGTCAGTTAGTCAGTCAAGCAGTCAGTCAGGTAGTCAAGCAGTCAGTCAGTCAGTGTCAGTCAGTCATTTAGTCATTCAGTCAGTCAGTGAAATAGCCAGTCAGAGAGTCAAGCAGTCAGTCAGTCAGTCTCAGTCAGTCAGTCAGTCAGTCAGTCAGTCAGTCAGTCAGTCAGTCAGTCCAGTCTCAGTCAGTCAGGCAGTTAATCAGTCAGTCTCGGTCAGTCAGTGAGTCAGTCAGTCAGTATCAGTCAGTCAGTGAGTCAGTCTGTCAGTCAGGCAGTATCAGTCAGGCAGTAAGACTCCGCTCGACAGAACTCCGATAGCCTAATGGCTAGACCGCTGGTCTTCCAAGCGAGTGGCCTGGGTTCGAGTCCCAGCCGGAGCGAATATCTTCAATGTATATATTTCTTTTCTAATTTGAAAATTCTTTTTTTTTTTCAATTTCTTTCCTTTGCAATTATTGATTATTTATGTAGGGAAGAAAATTCTGAGTCAGTTTAATTTTTCGACACGAAGATTTCAAAGTGTTTAAATAAACAATTACCAAGGTGCATTTTTTGTTTTTATTATATTTAAAACTCCCACCGACAGAGCTCCCATAGACTAATGGCTAGAGTGTTAGGCTTCCAAGCGAGTGGCCCTGGGTTCGAGTCCCAGCCTGAACGAAAATCTTCAATGTATACTTTTAGTTTCTAATTTGAAATTTCTTCTTCTTTTTTTTTTAATTTTTTTCTTTTGCGAATATTGATTATTTATGTAGGGAGAAAAATTCTGAGTCAGTTTAATTATTCGACCTGTAAATTTCAAAGTGTTTGAATCAATAATTACCAAGGTGCATTTTTTGTTTTTATTATATTTAAGACTTCCATCGACAGAGCTCCGATAGCCTAATGGCTAGACCGTTGGGTTCCAAGCGCGTGGTACTGGGTTCGAGTCCCGGCCGGAACGAAAATCTTCCATGTATATATTTCTCTTCTAATTTGAAGATTCTTTTTTTTTCAATTTCTTTCTTTTGCAAATATGGATTATTTATGTACGGAAGAAAATTCTGAGTCAGTTTAATCATTCGACCTTTAGATTTAAAAGATTTTAGATCAATAATTACTAAGGTGCATTTTTTGTTTTTATTATAATTAAGACACCGATCAACAGAGATCCGATAGTATATTGGCGAGAGCGTTGGGCTTCCATGAGTGTCGCCCTGGGTTCAAATCCCAGACGGAAAGAAAATCTTAAATGCAAATATTTTTTTCTAATTTTATAATTCTTTTTTTTTTATTTTTCCCTTTTGCGAAGTCAGTCAGTCAGTCTGACAGTCAATCAGTCAAGCACTCAGTCATTCAGTCTCAGTCAGTCAGTCCAGTCAGTCAGTCACTCAGTCAGTCAGTTAGTCCTTCAGCCAGTCAGTCAAGCAGTCAGTCATTTAGTCTCAGTCACTCAGTCATTCAGTCAGTCAGTCAGTCAGGCAGTCAGTCAGTCAGTCAGTCGGTCAGTCCTGTGCAGTCAGTTAGTCACTAAAGCAGTCAGTCAGTCTAAGTCAGTCAGTCAGTCAGTCAGTCCAGTCCAGTCTCAGTCAGTCAGTCAGTCTCGGTCAGTCAGTCAGTCAGTCATTCTGTCAGTCAGTCAGTCAGGCAGTCAGTCAGTCGGTCAGCCTTATTCAGTCAGTCTGTCAGTCAGTCAGTCAGTCAGCCTTATTCAGTCAGTCTGTCAGTCATCCTTATTCAGTCAGTCTGTCAGTCAGTCAGTCGGTCAGTCCTGTCCAGTCAGTTAGTCAGTCAAGCAGTCAGTCAGGTAGTCAAGCAGTCAGTCAGTCAGTGTCAGTCAGTCATTTAGTCATTCAGTCAGTCAGTCATTCAGTCAGTCAGTGAAATACCCAGTCAGAGAGTCAAGCAGGCAGTCAGTCAGTCTCAGTCAGTCAGTTAGTCAGTCAGTCAGTCAGTCAGTCAGTCCAGTCTCAGTCAGTCAGGCAGTTAGTCAGTCAGTCTCGGTCAGTGAGTGAGTCAGTCAGTCAGTATCAGTCAGTCAGTGAGTCAGTCAGTCAGTATCAGTCAGTCAGTAAGACTCCGCTCGACAGAACTCCGATAGCCTAATGGCTAGACCGCTGGTCTTCCAAGCGAGTGGCCTGGGTTCGAGTCCCAGCCGGAGCGAATATCTTCAATGTATATATTTCTTTTCTAATTTGAAAATTCTTTTTTTTTTCAATTTCTTTCTTTTGCAATTATTGATTATTTATGTAGGGAAGAAAATTCTGAGTCAGTTTAATTTTTCGACACAAAGATTTCAAAGTGTTTAAATAAACAATTACCAACTTGCATTTTTTGTTTTTATAATATTTAAAACTCCCACCGACAGAGCTCCCATAGACTAATGGCTAGAGTGTTAGGCTTCCAAGCGAGAGGCCCTGGGTTCGAGTCCCAGCCTGAACGAAAATCTTAAATGTATACTTTTAGTTTCTAATTTGAAATTTCTTCTTCTTTTTTTTAAATTTTTCTCTTTTGCGAATATTGATTATTTATGTAGGGAGAAAAATTCTGAGTCAGTTTAATTATTCGACCTGTAAATTTCAAAGTGTTTGAATCAATAATTACCAAGGTGCATTTTTTGTTTTTATTATATTTAAGACTTCCATCGACAGAGCTCCGATAGCCTAATGGCTAGACCGTTGGGTTCCAAGCGCGTGGTACTGGGTTCGAGTCCCGGCCGGAACGAAAAGCTTCCATGTATATATTTCTCTTCTAATTTGAATATTCTTTTTTTTTTCAATTTCTTTCTTTTGCAAATATGGATTATTTATGTACGGAAGAAAATTCTGAGTCAGTTTAATCATTCGACCTTTAGATTTCAAAGATTTTAGATCAATAATTACTAAGGTGCATTTTTTGTTTTTATTATAATTAAGACACCGATCAACAGAGATCCGATAGTATATTGGCGAGAGCGTTGGGCTTCCATGAGTGTCGCCCTGGGTTCAAATCCCAGCCGGAAAGGAAATCTTAAATGCGAATATTTTTTTCTAATTTTATAATTCTTTTTTTTTTATTTTTCCCTTTTGCGAAGTCAGTCAGTCAGTCTGACAGTCAATCAGTCAAGCACTCAGTCATTCAGTCTCAGTCAGTCAGTCCAGTCAGTCAGTCACTCAGTCAGTCAGTTAGTCCTTCAGCCAGTCAGTCAAGCAGTCAGTCATTTAGTCTCAGTCAGTCAGTCATTCAGTCAGTCAGTCAGTCAGGCAGTCAGTCAGTCAGTCAGTCGGTCAGTCCTGTGCAGTCAGTTAGTCACTAAAGCATTCAGTCAGTCTCAGTCAGTCAGTCAGTCAGTCAGTCAGTCCAGTCCAGTCTCAGTCAGTCAGTCTCGGTCAGTCAGTCAGTCAGTCATTCAGTCAGTCAGTCAGTCAGGCAGTCAGTCAGTCGGTCAGCCTTATTCAGTCAGTCTGTCAGTCAGTCAGTCAGTCAGCCTTATTCAGTCAGTCTGTCAGTCATCCTTATTCAGTCAGTCTGTCAGTCAGTCAGTCGGTCAGTCCTGTCCAGTCAGTTAGTCAGTCAAGCAGTCAGTCAGGTAGTCAAGCAGTCAGTCAGTCAGTGTCAGTCAGTCATTTAGTCATTCAGTCAGTCAGTGAAATAGCCAGTCAGAGAGTCAAGCAGTCAGTCAGTCAGTCTCAGTCAGTCAGTCAGTCAGTCAGTCAGTCAGTCAGTCAGTCAGTCCAGTCTCAGTCAGTCAGGCAGTTAATCAGTCAGTCTCGGTCAGTCAGTGAGTCAGTCAGTCAGTATCAGTCAGTCAGTGAGTCAGTCTGTCAGTCAGGCAGTATCAGTCAGGCAGTAAGACTCCGCTCGACAGAACTCCGATAGCCTAATGGCTAGACCGCTGGTCTTCCAAGCGAGTGGCCTGGGTTCGAGTCCCAGCCGGAGCGAATATCTTCAATGTATATATTTCTTTTCTAATTTGAAAATTCTTTTTTTTTTCAATTTCTTTCCTTTGCAATTATTGATTATTTATGTAGGGAAGAAAATTCTGAGTCAGTTTAATTTTTCGACACGAAGATTTCAAAGTGTTTAAATAAACAATTACCAAGGTGCATTTTTTGTTTTTATTATATTTAAAACTCCCACCGACAGAGCTCCCATAGACTAATGGCTAGAGTGTTAGGCTTCCAAGCGAGTGGCCCTGGGTTCGAGTCCCAGCCTGAACGAAAATCTTCAATGTATACTTTTAGTTTCTAATTTGAAATTTCTTCTTCTTTTTTTTTTAATTTTTTTCTTTTGCGAATATTGATTATTTATGTAGGGAGAAAAATTCTGAGTCAGTTTAATTATTCGACCTGTAAATTTCAAAGTGTTTGAATCAATAATTACCAAGGTGCATTTTTTGTTTTTATTATATTTACGACTTCCATCGACAGAGCTCCGATAGCCTAATGGCTAGACCGTTGGGTTCCAAGCGCGTGGTACTGGGTTCGAGACCCGGCCGGAACGAAAATCTTCCATGTATATATTTCTCTTCTAATTTGAAGATTCTTTTTTTTTCAATTTCTTTCTTTTGCAAATATGGATTATTTATGTACGGAAGAAAATTCTGAGTCAGTTTAATCATTCGACCTTTAGATTTAAAAGATTTTAGATCAATAATTACTAAGGTGCATTTTTTGTTTTTATTATAATTAAGACACCGATCAACAGAGATCCGATAGTATATTGGCGAGAGCGTTGGGCTTCCATGAGTGTCGCCCTGGGTTCAAATCCCAGACGGAAAGAAAATCTTAAATGCAAATATTTTTTTCTAATTTTATAATTCTTTTTTTTTATTTTTCCCTTTTGCGAAGTCAGTCAGTCAGTCTGACAGTCAATCAGTCAAGCACTCAGTCATTCAGTCTCAGTCAGTCAGTCCAGTCAGTCAGTCACTCAGTCAGTCAGTTAGTCCTTCAGCCAGTCAGTCAAGCAGTCAGTCATTTAGTCTCAGTCACTCAGTCATTCAGTCAGTCAGTCAGTCAGGCAGTCAGTCAGTCAGTCAGTCGGTCAGTCCTGTGCAGTCAGTTAGTCACTAAAGCAGTCAGTCAGTCTCAGTCAGTCAGTCAGTCAGTCAGTCCAGTCCAGTCTCAGTCAGTCAGTCAGTCTCGGTCAGTCAGTCAGTCAGTCATTCTGTCAGTCAGTCAGTCAGGCAGTCAGTCAGTCGGTCAGCCTTATTCAGTCAGTCTGTCAGTCAGTCAGTCAGTCAGCCTTATTCAGTCAGTCTGTCAGTCATCCTTATTCAGTCAGTCTGTCAGTCAGTCAGTCGGTCAGTCCTGTCCAGTCAGTTAGTCAGTCAAGCAGTCAGTCAGGTAGTCAAGCAGTCAGTCAGTCAGTGTCAGTCAGTCATTTAGTCATTCAGTCAGTCAGTGAAATACCCAGTCAGAGAGTCAAGCAGGCAGTCAGTCAGTCTCAGTCAGTCAGTTAGTCAGTCAGTCAGTCAGTCAGTCAGTCCAGTCTCAGTCAGTCAGGCAGTTAGTCAGTCAGTCTCGGTCAGTGAGTGAGTCAGTCAGTCAGTATCAGTCAGTCAGTGAGTCAGTCAGTCAGTATCAGTCAGTCAGTAAGACTCCGCTCGACAGAACTCCGATAGCCTAATGGCTAGACCGCTGGTCTTCCAAGCGAGTGGCCTGGGTTCGAGTCCCAGCCGGAGCGAATATCTTCAATGTATATATTTCTTTTCTAATTTGAAAATTCTTTTTTTTTTCAATTTCTTTCTTTTGCAATTATTGATTATTTATGTAGGGAAGAAAATTCTGAGTCAGTTTAATTTTTCGACACGAAGATTTCAAAGTGTTTAAATAAACAATTACCAAGGTGCATTTTTTGTTTTTATTATATTTAAAACTCCCACCGACAGAGCTCCCATAGACTAATGGCTAGAGTGTTAGGCTTCCAAGCGAGTGGCCCTGGGTTCGAGTCCCAGCCTGAACGAAAATCTTCAATGTATACTTTTAGTTTCTAATTTGAAATTTCTTCTTCTTTTTTTTTAATTTTTCTCTTTTGCGAATATTGATTATTTATGTAGGGAGAAAAATTCTGAGTCAGTTTAATTATTCGACCTGTAAATTTCAAAGTGTTTGAATCAATAATTACCAAGGTGCATTTTTTGTTTTTATTATATTTAAGACTTCCATCGACAGAGCTCCGATAGCCTAATGGCTAGACCGTTGGGTTCCAAGCGCGTGGTACTGGGTTCGAGTCCCGGCCGGAACGAAAATCTTCCATGTATATATTTCTCTTCTAATTTGAAGATTCTTTTTTTTTCAATTTCTTTCTTTTGCAAATATGGATTATTTATGTACGGAAGAAAATTCTGAGTCAGTTTAATCATTCGACCTTTAGATTTCAAAGATTTTAGATCAATAATTACTAAGGTGCATTTTTTGTTTTTATTATAATTAAGACACCGATCAACAGAGATCCGATAGTATATTGGCGAGAGCGTTGGGCTTCCATGAGTGTCGCCCTGGGTTCAAATCCCAGCCGGAAAGGAAATCTTAAATGCAAATATTTTTTTCTAATTTTATAATTCTTTTTTTTTTATTTTTCATTTTTGCGAAGTCAGTCAGTCAGTCTGACAGTCAATCAGTCAAGCACTCAGTCATTCAGTCTCAGTCAGTCAGTCCAGTCAGTCAGTCACTCAGTCAGTCAGTTAGTCCTTCAGCCAGTCAGTCAAGCAGTCAGTCATTTAGTCTCAGTCAGTCAGTCATTCAGTCAGTCAGTCAGTCAGGCAGTCAGTCAGTCAGTCAGTCGGTCAGTCCTGTGCAGTCAGTTAGTCACTAAAGCAGTCAGTCAGTCTCAGTCAGTCAGTCAGTCAGTCAGTCCAGTCCAGTCTCAGTCAGTTAGTCACTAAAGCAGTCAGTCAGTCTCAGTCAGTCAGTCAGTCAGGCAGTCAGTCAGTCGGTCAGCCTTATTCAGTCAGTCTGTCAGTCAGTCAGTCAGTCATCCTTATTCAGTCAGTCTGTCAGTCATCCTTATTCAGTCAGTCTGTCAGTCAGTCAGTCGGTCAGTCCTGTCCAGTCAGTTAGTCAGTCAAGCAGTCAGTCAGGTAGTCAAGCAGTCAGTCAGTCAGTGTCAGTCAGTCATTTAGTCATTCAGTCAGTCAGTGAAATAGCCAGTCAGAGAGTCAAGCAGTCAGTCAGTCAGTCTCAGTCAGTCAGTTAGTCAGTCAGTCAGTCAGTCAGTCAGTCAGTCCAGTCTCAGTCAGTCAGGCAGTTAGTCAGTCAGTCTCGGTCAGTCAGTGTGTCAGTCAGTCAGTATCAGTCAGTCAGTGAGTCAGTCTGTCAGTCAGGCAGTATCAGTCAGGCAGTAAGACTCCGCTCGACAGAACTCCGATAGCCTAATGGCTAGACCGCTGGTCTTCCAAGCGAGTGGCCTGGGTTCGAGTCCCAGCCGGAGCGAATATCTTCAATGTATATATTTCTTTTCTAATTTGAAAATTCTTTTTTTTTCAATTTCTTTCCTTTGCAATTATTGATTATTTATGTAGGGAAGAAAATTCTGAGTCAGTTTAATTTTTCGACACGAAGATTTCAAAGTGTTTAAATAAACAATTACCAAGGTGCATTTTTTGTTTTTATTATATTTAAAACTCCCACCGACAGAGCTCCCATAGACTAATGGCTAGAGTGTTAGGCTTCCAAGCGAGTGGCCCTGGGTTCGAGTCCCAGCCTGAACGAAAATCTTCAATGTATACTTTTAGTTTTTAATTTGAAATTTCTTCTTCTTTTTTTTTAATTTTTCTCTTTTGCGAATATTGATTATTTATGTAGGGAGAAAAATTCTGAGTCAGTTTAATTATTCGACCTGTAAATTTCAAAGTGTTTGAATCAATAATTACCAAGGTGCATTTTTTGATTTTATTATATTTAAGACTTCCATCGACAGAGCTCCGATAGCCTAATGGCTAGACCGTTGGGTTCCTAGCGCGTGGTACTGGGTTCGAGTCCCGGCCGGAAAGGAAATCTTAAATGCAAATATTTTTTCTAATTTTATAATTCTTTTTTTTTTATTTTTCCCTTTTGCGAAGTCAGTCAGTCAGTCTGACAGTCAATCAGTCAAGCACTCAGTCATTCAGTCTCAGTCAGTCAGTCCAGTCAGTCAGTCACTCAGTCAGTCAGTTAGTCCTTCAGCCAGTCAGTCAAGCAGTCAGTCATTTAGTCTCAGTCAGTCAGTCATTCAGTCAGTCAGTCAGTCAGGCAGTCAGTCAGTCAGTCAGTCGGTCTGTCCTGTGCAGTCAGTTAGTCACTAAAGCAGTCAGTCAGTCTCAGTCAGTCAGTCAGTCAGTCTCGGTCAGTCAGTCAGTCAGTCATTCAGTCAGTCAGTCAGTCAGGCAGTCAGTCAGTCGGTCAGTCTTATTCAGTCAGTCTGTCAGTCAGTCAGTCAGTCAGCCTTATTCAGTCAGTCTGTCAGTCATCCTTATTCAGTCAGTCTGTCAGTCAGTCAGTCGGTCAGTCCTGTCCAGTCAGTTAGTCAGTCAAGCAGTCAGTCAGGTAGTCAAGCAGTCAGTCAGTCAGTGTCAGTCAGTCATTTAGTCATTCAGTCAGTCAGTGAAATAGCCAGTCAGAGAGTCAAGCAGTCAGTCAGTCAGTCTCAGTCAGTCAGTCAGTCAGTCAGTCAGTCAGTCAGTCAGTCAGTCCAGTCTCAGTCAGTCAGGCAGTTAGTCAGTCAGTCTCGGTCAGTCAGTGAGTCAGTCAGTCAGTATCAGTCAGTCAGTGAGTCAGTCTGTCAGTCAGGCAGTATCAGTCAGGCAGTAAGACTCCGCTCGACAGAACTCCGATAGCCTAATGGCTAGACCGCTGGTCTTCCAAGCGAGTGGCCTGGGTTCGAGTCTCAGCCGGAGCGAATATCTTCAATGTATATATTTCTTTTCTAATTTGAAAATTCTTTTTTTTTTCAATTTCTTTCCTTTGCAATTATTGATTATTTATGTAGGGAAGAAAATTCTGAGTCAGTTTAATTTTTCGACACGAAGATTTCAAAGTGTTTAAATAAACAATTACCAAGGTGCATTTTTTGTTTTTATTATATTTAAAACTCCCACCGACAGAGCTCCCATAGACTAATGGCTAGAGTGTTAGGCTTCCAAGTGAGTGGCCCTGGGTTCGAGTCCCAGCCTGAACGAAAATCTTCAATGTATACTTTTAGTTTCTAATTTGAAATTTCTTCTTCTTTTTTTTTAATTTTTCTCTTTTGCGAATATTGATTATTTATGTAGGGAGAAAAATTCTGAGTCAGTTTAATTATTCGACCTGTAAATTTCAAAGTGTTTGAATCAATAATTACCAAGGTGCATTTTTTGTTTTTATTATATTTAAGACTTCCATCGACAGAGCTCCGATAGCCTAATGGCTAGACCGTTGGGTTCCAAGCGCGTGGTACTGGGTTCGAGTCCCGGCCGGAACGAAAATCTTCCATGTATATATTTCTCTTCTAATTTGAAGATTCTTTTTTTTCAATTTCTTTCTTTTGCAAATATGGATTATTTATGTACGGAAGAAAATTCTGAGTCAGTTTAATCATTCGACCTTTAGATTTCAAAGATTTTAGATCAATAATTACTAAGGTGCATTTTTTGTTTTTATTATGATTAAGACACCGATCAACAGAGATCCGATAGTATATTGGCGAGAGCGTTGGGCTTCCATGAGTGTCGCCCTGGGTTCAAATCCCAGCCGGAAAGGAAATCTTAAATGCAAATATTTTTTTCTAATTTTATAATTCTTTTTTTTTATTTTTCCCTTTTGCGAAGTCAGTCAGTCAGTCTGACAGTCAATCAGTCAAGCACTCTGTCATTCAGTCTCAGTCAGTCAGTCCAGTCAGTCAGTCACTCAGTCAGTCAGTCCAGTCAGTCAGTCACTCAGTCAGTCAGTTAGTCCTTCAGCCAGTCAGTCAAGCAGTCAGTCATTTAGTCTCAGTCAGTCAGTCATTCAGTCAGTCAGTCAGTCAGGCAGTCAGTCAGTCAGTCAGTCGGTCAGTCCTGTGCAGTCAGTTAGTCACTAAAGCAGTCAGTCAGTCTCAGTCAGTCAGTCAGTCAGTCAGTCCAGTCCAGTCTCAGTCAGTCAGTCAGTCAGTCTCGGTCAGTCAGTCAGTCAGTCATTCAGTCAGTCAGTCAGTCAGGCAGTCAGTCAGTCGGTCAGCCTTATTCAGTCAGTCTGTCAGTCAGTCAGTCAGTCAGCCTTATTCAGTCAGTCTGTCAGTCATCCTTATTCAGTCAGTCTGTCAGTCAGTCAGTCGGTCAGTCCTGTCCAGTCAGTTAGTCAGTCAAGCAGTCAGTCAGGTAGTCAAGCAGTAAGTCAGTCAGTGTCAGTCAGTCATTTAGTTATTCAGTCAGTCAGTGAAATAGCCAGTCAGAGAGTCAAGCAGTCAGTCAGTCAGTCTCAGTCAGTCAGTTAGTCAATCAGTCAGTCAGTCAGTCAGTCAGTCCAGTCTCAGTCAGTCAGGCAGTTAGTCAGTCAGTCTCGGTCAGTCAGTGAGTCAGTCAGTCAGTATCAGTCAGTCAGTGAGTCAGTCTGTCAGTCAGGCAGTATCAGTCAGGCAGTAAGACTCCGCTCGACAGAACTCCGATAGCCTAATGGCTAGACCGCTGGTCTTCCAAGCGAGTGGCCTGGGTTCGAGTCCCAGCCGGAGCGAATATCTTCAATGTATATATTTCTTTTCTAATTTGAAAATTCTTTTTTTTTCAATTTCTTTCCTTTGCAATTATTGATTATTTATGTAGGGAAGAAAATTCTGAGTCAGTTTAATTTTTCGACACGAAGATTTCAAAGTGTTTAAATAAACAATTACCAAGGTGCATTTTTTGTTTTTATTATATTTAAAACTCCCACCGACAGAGCTCCCATAGACTAATGGCTAGAGTGTTAGGCTTCCAAGCGAGTGGCCCTGGGTTCGAGTCCCAGCCTGAACGAAAATCTTCAATGTATACTTTTAGTTTCTAATTTGAAATTTCTTCTTCTTTTTTTTTTTAATTTTTCTCTTTTGCGAATATTGATTATTTATGTAGGGAGAAAAATTCTGAGTCAGTTTAATTATTCGACCTGTAAATTTCAAAGTGTTTGAATCAATAATTACCAAGGTGCATTTTTTGTTTTTATTATATTTAAGACTTCCATCGACAGAGCTCCGATAGCCTAATGGCTAGACCGTTGGGTTCCCAGCGCGTGGTACTGGGTTCGAGTCCCGGCCGGAACGAAAATCTTCCATGTATATATTTCTCTTCTAATTTGAAGATTCTTTTTTTTTTCAATTTCTTTCTTTTGCAAATATGGATTATTTATGTACGGAAGAAAATTCTGAGTCAGTTTAATCATTCGACCTTTAGATTTCAAAGATTTTAGATCAATAATTACTAAGGTGCATTTTTTGTTTTTATTATAATTAAGACACCGATCAACAGAGATCCGATAGTATGTTGGCGAGAGCGTTGGGCTTCCATGAGTGTCGCCCTGGGTTCAAATCCCAGCCGGAAAGGAAATCCTAAATGCAAATATTTTTTTATAATTCTTTTTTTTTTATTTTTCCCTTTTGCGAAGTCAGTCAGTCAGTCTGACAGTCAATCAGTCAAGCACTCAGTCATTCAGTCTCAGTCAGTCAGTCCAGTCAGTCAGTCACTCAGTCAGTCAGTCCAGTCAGTCAGTCACTCAGTCAGTCAGTTAGTCCTTCAGCCAGTCAGTCAAGCAGTCAGTCATTTAGTCTCAGTCAGTCAGTCATTCAGTCAGTCAGTCAGTCAGTCAGTCGGTTAGTCCTGTGCAGTCAGTTAGTCACTAAAGCAGTCAGTCAGTCTCAGTCAGTCAGTCAGTCAGTCAGTCCAGTCCAGTCTCAGTCAGTCAGTCAGTCAGTCTCGGTCAGTCAGTCAGTCAGTCATTCAGTCAGTCAGTCAGTCAGGCAGTCAGTCAGTCGGTCAGCCTTATTCAGTCAGTCTGTCAGTCAGTCAGTCAGTCAGCCTTATTCAGTCAGTCTGTCAGTCATCCTTATTCAGTCAGTCTGTCAGTCAGTCAGTCGGTCAGTCCTGTCCAGTCAGTTAGTCAGTCAAACAGTCAGTCAGGTAGTCAAGCAGTCAGTCAGTCAGTGTCAGTCAGTCATTTAGTCATTCAGTCAGTCAGTGAAATAGCCAGTCAGAGAGTCAAGCAGTCAGTCAGTCAGTCTCAGTCAGTCAGTCAGTCAGTCAGTCAGTCAGTCAGTCCAGTCTCAGTCAGTCAGGCAGTTAGTCAGTCAGTCTCGGTCAGTCAGTGAGTCAGTCAGTCAGTATCAGTCAGTCAGTGAGTCAGTCTGTCAGTCAGGCAGTATCAGTCAGGCAGTAAGACTCCGCTCGACAGAACTCCGATAGCCTAATGGCTAGACCGCTGGTCTTCCAAGCGAGTGGCCTGGGTTCGAGTCCCAGCCGGAGCGAATATCTTTAATGTATATATTTCTTTTCTAATTTGAAAATTCTTTTTTTTTTCAATTTCTTTCCTTTGCAATTATTGATTATTTATGTAGGGAAGAAAATTCTGAGTCAGTTTAATTTTTCGACACGAAGATTTCAAAGTGTTTAAACAAACAATTACCAAGGTGCATTTTTTGTTTTTATTATATTTAAAACTCCCACCGACAGAGCTCCCATAGACTAATGGCTAGAGTGTTAGGCTTCCAAGCGAGTGGCCCGGGGTTCGAGTCCCAGCCTGAACGAAAATCTTCAATGTATACTTTTAGTTTCTAATTTGAAATTTCTTCTTCTTTTTTTTTTAATTTTTCTCTTTTGCGAATATTGATTATTTTTGTAGGGAGAAAAATTCTGAGTCAGTTTAATTATTCGACCTGTAAATATCAAAGTGTTTGAATCAATAATTACCAAGGTGCATTTTTTGTTTTTATTATATTTAAGACTTCCATCGACAGAGCTCCGATAGTCTAATGGCTAGACCGTTGGGTTCCTAGCGCGTGGTACTGGGTTCGAGTCCCGGCCGGAAAGGAAATCTTAAATGCAAATATTTTTTTCTAATTTTATAATTCTTTTTTTTTATTTTTCCCTTTTGCGAAGTCAGTCAGTCAGTCTGACAGTCAATCAGTCAAGCACTCAGTCATTCAGTCTCAGTCAGTCAGTCCAGTCAGTCAGTCACTCAGTCAGTCAGTTAGTCCTTCAGCCAGTCAGTCAAGCAGTCAGTCATTTAGTCTCAGTCAGTCAGTCATTCAGTCAGTCAGTCAGTCAGGCAGTCAGTCAGTCAGTCAGTCGGTCAGTCCTGTGCAGTCAGTTAGTCACTAAAGCAGTCAGTCAGTCTCAGTCAGTCAGTCAGTCAGTCAGTCCAGTCCAGTCTCAGTCAGTCAGTCAGTCAGTCTCGGTCAGTCAGTCAGTCAGTCATTCAGTCAGTCAGTCAGTCAGGCAGTCAGTCAGTCGGTCAGCCTTATTCAGTCAGTCTGTCAGTCAGTCAGTCAGTCAGCCTTATTCAGTCAGTCTGTCAGTCATCCTTATTCAGTCAGTCTGTCAGTCAGTCAGTCGGTCAGTCCTGTCCAGTCAGTTAGTCAGTCAAGCAGTCAGTCAGGTAGTCAAGCAGTCAGTCAGTCAGTGTCAGTCAGTCATTTAGTCATTCAGTCAGTCAGTGAGTCAGTCTGTCAGTCAGGCAGTATCAGTCAGGCAGTAAGACTCCGCTCGACAGAACTCCGATAGCCTAATGGCTAGACCGCTGGTGTTCCAAGCGAGTGGCCTGGGTTCGAGTCCCAGCCGGAGCGAATATCTTCAATGTATATATTTCTTTTCTAATTTGAAAATTCTTTTTTTTTTCAATTTCTTTCCTTTGCAATTATTGATTATTTATGTAGGGAAGAAAATTCTGAGTCAGTTTAATTTTTCGACACGAAGATTTCAAAGTGTTTAAATAAACAATTACCAAGGTGCATTTTTTGTTTTTATTATATTTAAAACTCCCACCGACAGAGCTCCCATAGACTAATGGCTAGAGTGTTAGGCTTCCAAGCGAGTGGCCCTGGGTTCGAGTCCCAGCCTGAACGGAAATCTTCAATGTATACTTTTAGTTTCTAATTTGAAATTTCTTCTTCTTTTTTTTTTAATTTTTCTCTTTTGCGAATATTGATTATTTATGTAGGGAGAAAAATTCTGAGTCAGTTTAATTATTCGACCTGTAAATTTCAAAGTGTTTGAATCAATAATTACCAAGGTGCATTTTTTGTTTTTATTATATTTAAGACTTCCATCGACAGAGCTCCGATAGCCTAATGGCTAGACCGTTGGGTTCCTAGCGCGTGGTACTGGGTTCGAGTCCCGGCCGGAAAGGAAATCTTAAATGCAAATATTTTTTTCTAATTTTATAATTCTTTTTTTTTTTTTTTTTTCCCTTTTGCGAAGTCAGTCAGTCAGTCTGACAGTCAATCAGTCAAGCACTCAGTCATTCAGTCTCAGTCAGTCAGTCCAGTCAGTCAGTCACTCAGTCAGTCAGTTAGTCCTTCAGCCAGTCAGTCAAGCAGTCAGTCATTTAGTCTCAGTCAGTCAGTCATTCAGTCAGTCAGTCAGTCAGGCAGTCAGTCAGTCAGTCAGTCGGTCAGTCCTGTGCAGTCAGTTAGTCACTAAAGCAGTCAGTCAGTCTCAGTCAGTCAGTCAGTCAGTCAGTCCAGTCCAGTCTCAGTCAGTCAGTCAGTCAGTCAGTCAGGCAGTCAGTCAGTCGGTCAGCCTTATTCAGTCAGTCTGTCAGTCAGTCAGTCAGTCAGCCTTATTCAGTCAGTCTGTCAGTCATCCTTATTCAGTCAGTCTGTCAGTCAGTCAGTCGGTCAGTCCTGTCCAGTCAGTTAGTCAGTCAAGCAGTCAGTCAGGTAGTCAAGCAGTCAGTCAGTCAGTATCAGTCAGTTATTTAGTCATTCAGTCAGTCAGTGAAATAGAAAGTCAGAGAGTCAAGCAGTCAGTCAGTCAGTCTCAGTCAGTCAGTTAGTCAGTCAGTCAGTCAGTCAGTCAGTCAGTCCAGTCTCAGTCAGTCAGGCAGTTAGTCAGTCAGTCTCGGTCAGTCAGTGAGTCAGTCAGTCAGTATCAGTCAGTCAGTGAGTCAGTCTGTCAGTCAGGCAGTATCAGTCAGGCAGTAAGACTCCGCTCGACAGAACTCCGATAGCCTAATGGCTAGACCGCTGGTCTTCCAAGCGAGTGGCCTGGGTTCGAGTCCCAGCCGGAGCGAATATCTTCAATGTATATATTTCTTTTCTAATTTGAAAATTCTTTTTTTTTTCAATTTCTTTCCTTTGCAATTATTGATTATTTATGTAGGGAAGAAAATTCTGAGTCAGTTTAATTTTTCGACACGAAGATTTCAAAGTGTTTAAATAAACAATTACCAAGGTGCATTTTTTGTTTTTATTATATTTAAAACTCCCACCGACAGAGCTCCCATAGACTAATGGCTAGAGTGTTAGGCTTCCAAGCGAGTGGCCCTGGTTTCGAGTCCCAGCCTGAACGAAAATCTTCAATGTATACTTTTAGTTTCTAATTTGAAATTTCTTCTTCTTTTTTTTTTTAATTTTTCTCTTTTGCGAATATTCATTATTTATGTAGGGAGAAAAATTCTGAGTCAGTTTAACTATTCGACCTGTAAATTTCAAAGTGTTTGAATCAATAATTACCAAGGTGCATTTTTTGTTTTTATTATATTTAAGACTTCCATCGACAGAGCTCCGATAGCCTAATGGCTAGACCGTTGGGTTCCAAGCGCGTGGTACTGGGTTCGAGTCCCGGCCGGAACGAAAATCTTCCATGTATATATTTCTCTTCTAATTTGAAGATTCTTTTTTTTTTTCAATTTCTTTCTTTTGCAAATATGGATTATTTATGTACGGAAGAAAATTCTGAGTCAGTTTAATCATTCGACCTTTAGATTTCAAAGATTTTAGATCAATAATTACTAAGGTGCATTTTTTGTTTTTATTATAATTAAGACACCGATCAACAGAGATCCGATAGTATATTGGCGAGAGCGTTGGGCTTCCATGAGTGTCGCCCTGGGTTCAAATCCCAGCCGGAAAGGAAATCTTAAATGCAAATATTTTTTTCTAATTTTATAATTCTTTTTTTTTATTTTTCCCTTTTGCGAAGTCAGTCAGTGAGTCTGACAGTCAATCAGTCAAGCACTCAGTCATTCAGTCTCAGTCAGTCAGTCCAGTCAGTCAGTCACTCAGTCAGTCAGTTAGTCCTTCAGCCAGTCAGTCAAGCAGTCAGTCATTTAGTCTCAGTCAGTCAGTCATTCAGTCAGTCAGTCAGTCAGTCAGTCAGTCAGTCAGTCAGTCGGTCAGTCCTGTGCAGTCAGTTAGTCACTAAAGCAGTCAGTCAGTCTCAGTCAGTCAGTCAGTCAGTCTCGGTCAGTCAGTCAGTCAGTCAGTCGGTCAGTCCTGTGCAGTCAGTTAGTCACTAAAGCAGTCAGTCAGTCTCAGTCAGTCAGTCAGTCAGTCTCGGTCAGTCAGTCAGTCAGTCATTCAGTCAGTCAGTCAGTCAGGCAGTCAGTCAGTCGGTCAGTCCTGTCCAGTCAGTTAGTCAGTCAAGCAGTCAGTCAGGTAGTCAAGCAGTCAGTCAGTCAGTGTCAGTCAGTCATTTAGTCATTCAGTCAGTCAGTGAAATAGCCAGTCAGAGAGTCAAGCAGTCAGTCAGTCAGTCTCAGTCAGTCAGTTAGTCAGTCAGTCAGTCAGTCAGTCAGTCAGTCCAGTCTCAGTCAGTCAGGCAGTTAGTCAGTCAGTCTCGGTCAGTCAGTGAGTCAGTCAGTCAGTATCAGTCAGTCAGTGAGTCAGTCTGTCAGTCAGGCAGTATCAGTCAGGCAGTAAGACTCCGCTCGACAGAACTCCGATAGCCTAATGGCTAGACCGCTGGTCTTCCAAGCGAGTGGCCTGGGTTCGAGTCCCAGCCGGAGCGAATATCTTCAATGTATATATTTCTTTTCTAATTTGAAAATTCTTTTTTTTTTCAATTTCTTTCCTTTGCAATTATTGATTATTTATGTAGGGAAGAAAATTCTGAGTCAGTTTAATTTTTCGACACGAAGATTTCAAAGTGTTTAAATAAACAATTACCAAGGTGCATTTTTTGTTTTTATTATATTTAAAACTCCCACCGACAGAGCTCCCATAGACTAATGGCTAGAGTGTTAGGCTTCCAAGCGAGTGGCCCTGGGTTCGAGTCCCAGCCTGAACGAAAATCTTCAATGTATACTTTTAGTTTCTAATTTGAAATTTCTTCTTCTTTTTTTTTAAATTTTTCTCTTTTGCGAATATTGATTATTTATGTAGGGAGAAAAATTCTGAGTCAGTTTAATTATTCGACCTGTAAATTTCAAAGTGTTTGAATCAATAATTACCAAGGTGCATTTTTTGTTTTTATTATATTTAAGACTTCCATCGAAAGAGCTCCGATAGCCTAATGGCTAGACCGTTGGGTTCCTAGCGCGTGGTACTGGGTTCGAGTCCCGGCCGGAAAGGAAATCTTAAATGCAAATATTTTTTTCTAATTTTATAATTCTTTTTTTTTTTATTTTTCCCTTTTGCGAAGTCAGTCAGTCAGTCTGACAGTCAATCAGTCAAGCACTCAGTCATTCAGTCTCAGTCAGTCAGTCCAGTCAGTCAGTCACTCAGTCAGTCAGTTAGTCCTTCAGCCAGTCAGTCAAGCAGTCAGTCATTTAGTCTCAGTCAGTCAGTCATTCAGTCAGTCAGTCAGTCAGGCAGTCAGTCAGTCAGTCAGTCGGTCAGTCCTGTGCAGTCAGTTAGTCACTAAAGCAGTCAGTCAGTCTCAGTCAGTCAGTCAGTCAGGCAGTCAGTCAGTCGGTCAGCCTTATTCAGTCAGTCTGTCAGTCAGTCAGTCAGTCAGCCTTATTCAGTCAGTCTGTCAGTCATCCTTATTCAGTCAGTCTGTCAGTCAGTCAGTCGGTCAGTCCTGTCCAGTCAGTTAGTCAGTCAAGCAGTCAGTCAGGTAGTCAAGCAGTCAGTCAGTCAGTGTCAGTCAGTCATTTAGTCATTCAGTCAGACAGTGAAATAGCCAGTCAGAGAGTCAAGCAGTCAGTCAGTCAGTCTCAGTCAGTCAGTTAGTCAGTCAGTCAGTCAGTCAGTCAGTCAGTCAGTCCAGTCTCAGTCAGTCAGGCAGTTAGTCAGTCAGTCTCGGTCAGTCAGTGAGTCAGTCAGTCAGTATCAGTCAGTCAGTGAGTCAGTCTGTCAGTCAGGCATTATCAGTCAGGCAGTAAGACTCCGCTCGACAGAACTCCGATAGCCTAATGGCTAGACCGCTGGTCTTCCAAGCGAGTGGCCTGGGTTCGAGTCCCAGCCGGAGCGAATATCTTCAATGTATATATTTCTTTTCTAATTTGAAAATTCTTTTTTTTTTCAATTTCTTTCCTTTGCAATTATTGATTATTTATGTAGGGAAGAAAATTCTGAGTCAGTTTAATTTTTCGACACGAAGATTTCAAAGTGTTTAAATAAACAATTACCAAGGTGCATTTTTTGTTTTTATTATATTTAAAACTCCCACCGACAGAGCTCCCATAGACTAATGGCTAGAGTGTTAGGCTTCCAAGCGAGTGGCCCTGGGTTCGAGTCCCAGCCTGAACGAAAACCTTCAATGTATACTTTTAGTTTCTAATTTGAAATTTCTTCTTCTTTTTTTTTTAATTTTTCTCTTTTGCGAATATTGATTATTTATGTAGGGAGAAAAATTCTGAGTCAGTTTAATTATTCGACCTGTAAATTTCAAAGTGTTTGAATCAATAATTACCAAGGTGCGTTTTTTGTTTTTATTATATTTAAGACTTCCATCGACAGAGCTCCGATAGCCTAATGGCTAGACCGTTGGGTTCCTAGCGCGTGGTACTGGGTTCGAGTCCCGGCCGGAAAGGAAATCTTAAATGCAAATATTTTTTTCTAATTTTATAATTCTTTTTTTTTTTATTTTTCCCTTTTGCGAAGTCAGTCAGTCAGTCTGACAGTCAATCAGTCAAGCACTCAGTCATTCAGTCTCAGTCAGTCAGTCCAGTCAGTCAGTCACTCAGTCAGTCAGTTAGTCCTTCAGCCAGTCAGTCAAGCAGTCAGTCATTTAGTCGCAGTCAGTCAGTCATTCAGTCAGTCAGTCAGTCAGGCAGTCAGTCAGTCAGTCAGTCGGTCAGTCCTGTGCAGTCAGTTAGTCACTAAAGCAGTCAGTCAGGCTCAGTCAGTCAGTCAGTCAGTCAGTCCAGTCCAGTCTCAGTCAGTCAGTCAGTCAGTCTCGGTCAGTCAGTCAGTCAGTCATTCAGTCAGTCAGTCAGTCAGGCAGTCAGTCAGTCGGTCAGCCTTTTTCAGTCAGTCTGTCAGTCAGTCAGTCAGTCGGTCAGTCCTGTCCAGTCAGTTAGTCAGTCAAGCAGTCAGTCAGGTAGTCAAGCAGTCAGTCAGTCAGTCATTTAGTCATTCAGTCAGTCAGTGAAATAGCCAGTCAGAGAGTCAAGCAGTCAGTCAGTCAGTCTCAGTCAGTCAGTTAGTCAGTCAGTCAGTCAGTCAGTCAGTCAGTCCAGTCTCAGTCAGTCAGGCAGTTAGTCAGTCAGTCTCGGTCAGTCAGTGAGTCAGTCAGTCAGTATCAGTCAGTCAGTGAGTCAGTCTGTCAGTCAGGCAGTATCAGTCAGGCAGTAAGACTCCGCTCGACAGAACTCCGATAGCCTAATGGCTAGACCGCTGGTCTTCCAAGCGAGTGGCCTGGGTTCGAGTCCCAGCCGGAGCGAATATCTTCAATGTATATATTTCTTTTCTAATTTGAAAATTCTTTTTTTTTCAATTTCTTTCCTTTGCAATTATTGATTATTTATGTAGGGAAGAAAATTCTGAGTCAGTTTAATTTTTCGACACGAAGATTTCAAAGTGTTTAAATAAACAATTACCAAGGTGCATTTTTTGTTTTTATTATGTTTAAAACTCCCACCGACAGAGCTCCCATAGACTAATGGCTAGAGTGTTAGGCTTCCAAGCGAGTGGCCCTGGGTTCGAGTCCCAGCCTGAACGAAAATCTTCAATGCATACTTTTAGTTTCTAATTTGAAATTTCTTCTTCTTTTTTTTTTTAATTTTTCTCTTTTGCGAATATTGATTATTTATGTAGGGAGAAAAATTCTGAGTCAGTTTAATTATTCGACCTGTAAATTTCAAAGTGTTTGAATCAATAATTACCAAGGTGCATTTTTTGTTTTTATTATATTTAAGACTTCCATCGACAGAGCTCCGATAGCCTAATGGCTAGACTGTTGGGTTCCTAGCGCGTGGTACTGGGTTCGAGTCCCGGCCGGAAAGGAAATCTTAAATGCAAATATTATTTTATAATTCTTTTTTTTTTATTTTTCCCTTTTGCGAAGTCAGTCAGTCAGTCTGACAGTCAATCAGTCAAGCACTCAGTCATTCAGTCTCAGTCAGTCAGTCCAGTCAGTCAGTCACTCAGTCAGTCAGTTAGTCCTTCAGCCAGTCAGTCAAGCAGTCAGTCATTTAGTCTCAGTCAGTCAGTCATTCAGTCAGTCAGTCAGTCAGGCAGTCAGTCAGTCAGTCAGTCGGTCAGTCCTGTGCAGTCAGTTAGTCACTAAAGCAGTCAGTCAGTCAGTCAGTCAGTCAGTCCAGTCCAGTCTCAGTCAGTCAGTCAGTCAGTCTCGGTCAGTCAGTCAGTCAGTCATTCAGTCTGTCAGTCAGTCAGGCAGTCAGTCAGTCGGTCAGCCTTATTCAGTCAGTCAGTCAGTCAGTCAGCCTTATTCAGTCAGTCTGTCAGTCATCCTTATTCAGTCAGTCTGTCAGTCAGTCGGTCAGTCCTGTCCAGTCAGTTAGTCAGTCAAGCAGTCAGTCAGGTAGTCAAGCAGTCAGTCAGTCAGTGTCAGTCAGTCATTTAGTCATTCAGTCAGTCAGTGAAATAGCCAGTCAGAGAGTCAAGCAGTCAGTCAGTCAGTCTCAGTCAGTCAGTTAGTCAGTCAGTCAGTCAGTCAGTCAGTCAGTCCAGTCTCAGTCAGTCAGGCAGTTAGTCAGTCAGTCTCGGTCAGTCAGTGAGTCAGTCAGTCAGTATCAGTCAGTCAGTGAGTCAGTCTGTCAGTCAGGCAGTATCAGTCAGGCAGTAAGACTCCGCTCGACAGAACTCCGATAGCCTAATGCCTAGACCGCTGGTCTTCCAAGCGAGTGGCCTGGGTTCGAGTCCCAGCCGGAGCGAATGTCTTCAATGTATATATTTCTTTTCTAATTTGAAAATTCTTTTTTTTTTCAATTTCTTTCCTTTGCAATTATTGATTATTTATGTAGGGAAGAAAATTCTGAGTCAGTTTAATTTTTCGACACGAAGATTTTAAAGTGTTTAAATAAACAATTACCAAGGTGCATTTTTTGTTTTTATTATATTTAAAACTCCCACCGACAGAGCTCCCATAGACTAATGGCTAGAGTGTTAGGCTTCCAAGCGAGTGGCCCTGGGTTCGAGTCCCAGCCTGAACGAAAATCTTCAATGTATACTTTTAGTTTCTAATTTGAAATTTCTTCTTCTTTTTTTTTTAATTTTTCTCTTTTGCGAATATTGATTATTTATGTAGGGAGAAAAATTCTGAGTCAGTTTAATTATTCGACCTGTAAATTTCAAAGTGTTTGAATCAATAATTACCAAGGTGCATTTTCTGTTTTTATTATATTTAAGACTTCCATCGACAGAGCTCCGATAGCCTAATGGCTAGACCGTTGGGTTCCTAGCGCGTGGTACTGGGTTCGAGTCCCGGCCGGAAAGGAAATCTTAAATGCAAATATTTTTTTATAATTCTTTTTTTTTTATTTTTCCCTTTTGCGAAGTCAGTCAGTCAGTCTGACAGTCAATCAGTCAAGCACTCAGTCATTCAGTCTCAGTCAGTCAGTCCAGTCAGTCAGTCACTCAGTCAGTCAGTTAGTCCTTCAGCCAGTCAGTCAAGCAGTCAGTCATTTAGTCTCAGTCAGTCAGTCATTCAGTCAGTCAGTCAGTCAGGCAGTCAGTCAGTCAGTCAGTCCAGTCCAGTCTCAGTCAGGCAGTCTCGGTCAGTCAGTCAGTCAGTCATTCAGTCAGTCAGTCAGTCAGGCAGTCAGTCAGTCGGTCAGCCTTATTCAGTCAGTCTGTCAGTCAGTCAGTCAGTCAGCCTTATTCAGTCAGACTGTCAGTCAGTCAGTCGGTCAGTCCTGTCCAGTCAGTTAGTCAGTCAAGCAGTCAGTCAGGTAGTCAAGCATTCAGTCAGTCAGTGTCAGTCAGTCATTTAGTCATTCAGTCAGTCAGTGAAATAGCCAGTCAGAGAGTCAAGCAGTCAGTCAGTCAGTCTCAGTCAGTCAGTTAGTCAGTCAGTCAGTCAGTCAGTCAGTCCAGTCTCAGTCAGTCAGGCAGTTAGTCAGTCAGTCTCGATCAGTCAGTGAGTCAGTCAGTCAGTATCAGTCAGTCAGTGAGTCAGTCTGTCAGTCAGGCAGTAAGACTCCGCTCGACAGAACTCCGATAGCCTAATGGCTAGACCGCTGGTCTTCCAAGCGAGTGGCCTGGGTTCGAGTCCCAGCCGGAGCGAATATCTTCAATGTATATATTTCTTTTCTAATTTGAAAATTCTTTTTTTTTTCAATTTCTTTCCTTTGCAATTATTGATTATTTATGTAGGGAAGAAAATTCTGAGTCAGTTTAATTTTTCGACACGAAGATTTCAAAGTGTTTAAATAAACAATTACCAAGGTGCATTTTTTGTTTTTATTATATTTAAAACTCCCACCGACAGAGCTCCCATAGACTAATGGCTAGAGTGTTAGGCTTCCAAGCGAGTGGCCCTGGGTTCGAGTCCCAGCCTGAACGAAAATCTTCAATGTATACTTTTAGTTTCTAATTTGAAATTTCTTCTTCTTTTTTTTTAATTTTTCTCTTTTGCGAATATTGATTATTTATGTAGGGAGAAAAATTCTGAGTCAGTTTAATTATTCGACCTGTAAATTTCAAAGTGTTTGAATCAATAATTACCAAGGTGCATTTTTTGTTTTTATTATATTTAAGACTTCCATCGACAGAGCTCCGATAGCCTAATGGCTAGACCGTTGGGTTCCAAGCGCGTGGTACTGGGTTCGAGTCCCGGCCGGAACGAAAATCTTCCATGTATATATTTCTCTTCTAATTTGAAGATTCTTTTTTTTTTCAATTTCTTTCTTTTGCAAATATGGATTATTTATGTACGGAAGAAAATTCTGAGTCAGTTTAATCATTCGACCTTTAGATTTCAAAGATTTTAGATCAATAATTACTAAGGTGCATTTTTTGTTTTTATTATAATTAAGACACCGATCAACAGAGATCCGATAGTATATTGGCGAGAGCGTTGGGCTTCCATGAGTGTCGCCCTGGGTTCAAATCCAAGCCGGAAAGGAAATCTTAAATGCAAATATTTTTTTCTAATTTTATAATTCTTTTTTTTTTATTTTTCCCTTTTGCGAAGTCGGTCAGTCAGTCTGACAGTCAATCAGTCAAGCACTCAGTCATTCAGTCTCAGTCAGTCAGTCCAGTCAGTCAGTCACTCAGTCAGTCAGTTAGTCCTTCAGCCAGTCAGTCAAGCAGTCAGTCATTTAGTCTCAGTCAGTCAGTCATTCAGTCAGTCAGTCAGTCAGGCAGTCAGTCAGTCAGTCAGTCGGTCAGTCCTGTGCAGTCAGTTAGTCACTAAAGCAGTCAGTCAGTCTCAGTCAGTCAGTCAGTCAGTCCAGTCCAGTCTCAGTCAGTCAGTCAGTCAGTCTCGGTCAGTCAGTCAGTCTCGGTCAGTCAGTCAGTCAGTCATTCAGTCAGTCAGTCAGTCAGGCAGTCAGTCAGTCGGTCAGCCTTATTCAGTCAGTCTGTCAGTCAGTCAGTCAGTCAGCCTTATTCAGTCAGTCTGTCAGTCATCCTTATTCAGTCAGTCTGTCAGTCAGTCAGTCGGTCAGTCCTGTCCAGTCAGTTAGTCAGTCAAGCAGTCAGTCAGGTAGTCAAGCAGTCAGTCAGTCAGTGTCAGTCAGTCATTTAGTCATTCAGTCAGTCAGTGAAATAGCCAGTCAGAGAGTCAAGCAGTCAGTCAGTCAGTCTCAGTCAGTCAGTTAGTCAGTCAGTCAGTCAGTCAGTCAGTCAGTCCAGTCTCAGTCAGTCAGGCAGTTAGTCAGTCAGTCTCGGTCAGTCAGTGAGTCAGTCAGTCAGTATCAGTCAGTCAGTGAGTCAGTCTGTCAGTCAGGCAGTATCAGTCAGGCAGTAAGACTCCGCTCGACAGAACTCCGATAGCCTAATGGCTAGACCGCTGGTCTTCCAAGCGAGTGGCCTGGGTTCGAGTCCCAGCCGGAGCGAATATCTTCAATGTATATATTTCTTTTCTAATTTGAAAATTCTTTTTTTTTTCAATTTCTTTCCTTTGAAATTATTGATTATTTATGTAGGGAAGAAAATTCTGAGTCAGTTTAATTTTTCGACACGAAGATTTCAAAGTGTTTAAATAAACAATTACCAAGGTGCATTTTTTGTTTTTATTATATTTAAAACTCCCACCGACAGAGCTCCCATAGACTAATGGCTAGAGTGTTAGGCTTCCAAGCGAGTGGCCCTGGGTTCGAGTCCCAGCCTGAACGAAAATCTTCAAAGTATACTTTTAGTTTCTAATTTGAAATTTCTTCTTCTTTTTTTTTTAATTTTTCTCTTTTGCGAATATTGATTATTTATGTAGGGAAAAAAATTCTGATTCAGTTTAATTATTCGACACAAAGATTTCAAAGTGTTTAAATAAACAATTACCGTGGTGCATTTTTTGTTTTTATTATGTTTAAAACTCCCACCGACAGAGCTCCCATAGACTAATGGCTAGAGTGTTAGGCTTCCAAGCGAGTGGTCCTGGGTTCGAGTCCCAGCCTGAACGAAAATCTTCAATGTATACTTTTAGTTTCTAATATGAAATTTCTTCTTCTTTTTTTTAAATTTTTCTCTTTTGCGAATATTAATTATTTATGTAGGGAGAAAAATTCTGAGTCAGTTTAATTATTCGACCTGTAAATTTCAAAGTGTTTGAATCAATAATTACCAAGGTGCATTTTTTGTTTTTATTATATTTAAGACTTCCGTCGACAGAGCTCCGACAGCCTAATGGCTAGACCGTTGTGTTCCTAGCGCGTGGTACTGGGTTCGAGTCCCGGCCGGAAAGGAAATCTTAAATGCAAATATTTTTTTCTAATTTTATAATTCTTTTTTTTTATTTTTCCCTTTTGCGAAGTCAGTCAGTCAGTCTGACAGTCAATCAGTCAAGCACTCAGTCATTCAGTCTCAGTCAGTCAGTCCAGTCAGTCAGTCACTCAGTCAGTCAGTTAGTCCTTCAGCCAGTCAGTCAAGCAGTCAGTCATTTAATCTCAGTCAGTCAGTCATTCAGTCAGTCAGTCAGTCAGGCAGTCAGTCAGTCAGTCAGTCGGTCAGTCCTGTGCAGTCAGTTAGTCACTAAAGCAGTCAGTCAGTCTCAGTCAGTCAGTCAGTCAGTCTCGGTCAGTCAGTCAGTCAGTCATTCAGTCAGTCAGTCAGTCAGTCGGTCAGCCTTATTCAGTCAGTCTGTCAGTCAGTCAGTCAGTCAGCCTTATTCAGTCAGTCTGTCAGTCATCCTTATTCAGTCAGTCTGTCAGTCAGTCAGTCGGTCAGTCCTGTCCAGTCAGTTAGTCAGTCAAGCAGTCAGTCAGGTAGTCAAGCAGTCAGTCAGTCAGTGTCAGTCAGTCATTTAGTCATTCAGGCAGTCAGTGAAATAGCCAGTCAGAGAGTCAAGCAGTCAGTCAGTCAGTCTCAGTCAGTCAGTTAGTCAGTCAGTCAGTCAGTCAGTCAGTCCAGTCTCAGTCAGTCAGGCAGTTAGTCAGTCAGTCTCGATCAGTCAGTGAGTCAGTCAGTCAGTATCAGTCAGTCAGTGAGTCAGTCTGTCAGTCAGGCAGTAAGACTCCGCTCGACAGAACTCCGATAGCCTAATGGCTAGACCGCTGGTCTTCCAAGCGAGTGGCCTGGGTTCGAGTCCCAGCCGGAGCGAATATCTTCAATGTATATATTTCTTTTCTAATTTGAAAATTCTTTTTTTTTTCAATTTCTTTCCTTTGCAATTATTGATTATTTATGTAGGGAAGAAAATTCTGAGTCAGTTTAATTTTTCGACACGAAGATTTCAAAGTGTTTAAATAAACAATTACCAAGGTGCATTTTTTGTTTTTATTATATTTAAAACTCCCACCGACAGAGCTCCCATAGACTAATGGCTAGAGTGTTCGGCTTCCAAGCGAGTGGCCCTGGGTTCGAGTCCCAGCCTGAACGAAAATCTTCAATGTATACTTTTAGTTTCTAATTTGAAATTTCTTCTTCTTTTTTTTTAATTTTTCTCTTTTGCGAATATTGATTATTTATGTAGGGAGAAAAATTCTGAGTCAGTTTAATTATTCGACCTGTAAATTTCAAAGTGTTTGAATCAATAATTACCAAGGTGCATTTTTTGTTTTTATTATATTTAAGACTTCCATCGACAGAGCTCCGATAGCCTAATGGCTAGACCGTTGGGTTCCAAGCGCGTGGTACTGGGTTCGAGTCCCGGCCGGAACGAAAATCTTCCATGTATATATTTCTCTTCTAATTTGAAGATTCTTTTTTTTTTCAATTTCTTTCTTTTGCAAATATGGATTATTTATGTACGGAAGAAAATTCTGAGTCAGTTTAATCATTCGACCTTTAGATTTCAAAGATTTTAGATCAATAATTACTAAGGTGCATTTTTTGTTTTTATTATAATTAAGACACCGATCAACAGAGATCCGATAGTATATTGGCGAGAGCGTTGGGCTTCCATGAGTGTCGCCCTGGGTTCAAATCCAAGCCGGAAAGGAAATCTTAAATGCAAATATTTTTTTCTAATTTTATAATTCTTTTTTTTTTATTTTTCCCTTTTGCGAAGTCAGTCAGTCAGTCTGACAGTCAATCAGTCAAGCACTCAGTCATTCAGTCTCAGTCAGTCAGTCCAGTCAGTCAGTCACTCAGTCAGTCAGTTAGTCCTTCAGCCAGTCAGTCAAGCAGTCAGTCATTTAGTCTCAGTCAGTCAGTCATTCAGTCAGTCAGTCAGTCAGGCAGTCAGTCAGTCAGTCAGTCGGTCAGTCCTGTGCAGTCAGTTAGTCACTAAAGCAGTCAGTCAGTCTCAGTCAGTCAGTCAGTCAGTCCAGTCCAGTCTCAGTCAGTCAGTCAGTCAGTCTCGGTCAGTCAGTCAGTCTCGGTCAGTCAGTCAGTCAGTCAGTCAGTCAGTCAGGCAGTCAGTCAGTCGGTCAGCCTTATTCAGTCAGTCTGTCAGTCAGTCAGTCAGTCAGCCTTATTCAGTCAGTCTGTCAGTCATCCTTATTCAGTCGGTCAGCCTTATTCAGTCAGTCTGTCAGTCAGTCAGTCAGTCAGCCTTATTCAGTCAGTCTGTCAGTCATCCTTATTCAGTCAGTCTGTCAGTCAGTCAGTCGGTCAGTCCTGTCCAGTCAGTTAGTCAGTCAAGCAGTCAGTCAGGTAGTCAAGCAGTCAGTCAGTCAGTGTCAGTCAGTCATTTAGTCATTCAGTCAGTCAGTGAAATAGCCAGTCAGAGAGTCAAGCAGTCAGTCAGTCAGTCTCAGTCAGTCAGTTAGTCAGTCAGTCAGTCAGTCAGTCAGTCAGTCCAGTCTCAGTCAGTCAGGCAGTTAGTCAGTCAGTCTCGGTCAGTCAGTGAGTCAGTCAGTCAATATCAGTCAGTCAGTGAGTCAGTCTGTCAGTCAGGCAGTATCAGTCAGGCAGTAAGACTCCGCTCGACAGAACTCCGATAGCCTAATGGCTAGACCGCTGGTCTTCCAAGCGAGTGGCCTGGGTTCGAGTCCCAGCCGGAGCGAATATCTTCAATGTATATATTTCTTTTCTAATTTGAAAATTCTTTTTTTTTTCAATTTCTTTCCTTTGAAATTATTGATTATTTATGTAGGGAAGAAAATTCTGAGTCAGTTTAATTTTTCGACACGAAGATTTCAAAGTGTTTAAATAAACAATTACCAAGGTGCATTTTTTGTTTTTATTATATTTAAAACTCCCACCGACAGAGCTCCCATAGACTAATGGCTAGAGTGTTAGGCTTCCAAGCGAGTGGCCCTGGGTTCGAGTCCCAGCCTGAACGAAAATCTTCAAAGTATACTTTTAGTTTCTAATTTGAAATTTCTTCTTCTTTTTTTTTTAATTTTTCTCTTTTGCGAATATTGATTATTTATGTAGGGAAAAAAATTCTGATTCAGTTTAATTATTCGACACGAAGATTTCAAAGTGTTTAAATAAACAATTACCGTGGTGCATTTTTTGTTTTTATTATGTTTAAAACTCCCACCGACAGAGCTCCCATAGACTAATGGCTAGAGTGTTAGGCTTCCAAGCGAGTGGTCCTGGGTTCGAGTCCCAGCCTGAACGAAAATCTTCAATGTATACTTTTAGTTTCTAATATGAAATTTCTTCTTCTTTTTTTTTAAATTTTTCTCTTTTGCGAATATTGATTATTTATGTAGGGAGAAAATTTCTGAGTCAGTTTAATTATTCGACCTGTAAATTTCAAAGTGTTTGAATCAATAATTACCAAGGTGCATTTTTTGTTTTTATTATATTTAAGACTTCCGTCGACAGAGCTCCGACAGCCTAATGGCTAGACCGTTGTGTTCCTAGCGCGTGGTACTGGGTTCGAGTCCCGGCCGGAAAGGAAATCTTAAATGCAAATATTTTTTTCTAATTTTATAATTCTTTTTTTTTATTTTTCCCTTTTGCGAAGTCAGTCAGTCAGTCTGACAGTCAATCAGTCAAGCACTCAGTCATTCAGTCTCAGTCAGTCAGTCCAGTCAGTCAGTCACTCAGTCAGTCAGTTAGTCCTTCAGCCAGTCAGTCAAGCAGTCAGTCATTTAATCTCAGTCAGTCAGTCATTCAGTCAGTCAGTCAGTCAGGCAGTCAGTCAGTCAGTCAGTCGGTCAGTCCTGTGCAGTCAGTTAGTCACTAAAGCAGTCAGTCAGTCTCAGTCAGTCAGTCAGTCAGTCTCGGTCAGTCAGTCAGTCAGTCATTCAGTCAGTCAGTCAGTCAGTCGGTCAGCCTTATTCAGTCAGTCTGTCAGTCAGTCAGTCAGTCAGCCTTATTCAGTCAGTCTGTCAGTCATCCTTATTCAGTCAGTCTGTCAGTCAGTCAGTCGGTCAGTCCTGTCCAGTCAGTTAGTCAGTCAAGCAGTCAGTCAGGTAGTCAAGCAGTCAGTCAGTCAGTGTCAGTCAGTCATTTAGTCATTCAGGCAGTCAGTGAAATAGCCAGTCAGAGAGTCAAGCAGTCAGTCAGTCAGTCTCAGTCAGTCAGTTAGTCAGTCAGTCAGTCAGTCAGTCAGTCAGTCCAGTCTCAGTCAGTCAGGCAGTTAGTCAGTCAGTCTCGGTCAGTCAGTGAGTCAGTCAGTCAGTATCAGTCAGTCAGTGAGTCAGTCTGTCAGTCAGGCAGTATCAGTCAGGCAGTAAGACTCCGCTCGACAGAACTCCGATAGCCTAATGGCTAGACCGCTGGTCTTCCAAGCGAGTGGCCTGGGTTCGAGTCCCAGCCGGAGCGAATATCTTCAATGTATATATTTCTTTTCTAATTTGAAAATTCTTTTTTTTTTCAATTTCTTTCCTTTGCAATTATTGATTATTTATGTAGGGAAGAAAATTCTGAGTCAGTTTAATTTTTCGACACGAAGATTTCAAAGTGTTTAAATAAACAATTACCAAGGTGCATTTTTTGTTTTTATTATATTTAAAACTCCCACCGACAGAGCTCCCATAGACTAATGGCTAGAGTGTTAGGCTTCCAAGCGCGTGGCCCTGGGTTCGAGTCCCAGCCTGAACGAAAATCTTCAATGTATACTTTTAGTTTCAAATTTGAAATTTCTTCTTCTTTTTTTTAAATTTTTCTCTTTTGCGAATATTGATTATTTATGTAGGGAGAAAAATTCTGAGTCAGTTTAATTATTCGACCTGTAAATTTCAAAGTGTTTGAATCAATAATTACCAAGGTGCATTTTTTGTTTTTATTATATTTAAGACTTCCATCGACAGAGCTCCGATAGCCTAATGGCTAGACCGTTGGGTTCCTAGCGCGTGGTACTGGGTTCGAGTCCCGGCCGGAAAGGAAATCTTAAATGCAAATATTTTTTTCTAATTTTATAATTCTTTTTTTTTTTATTTTTCCCTTTTGCGAAGTCAGTCAGTCAGTCTGACAGTCAATCAGTCAAGCACTCAGTCATTCAGTCTCAGTCAGTCAGTCCAGTCAGTCAGTCACTCAGTCAGTCAGTTAGTCCTTCAGTCAGTCAGTCAAGCAGTCAGTTATTTAGTCTCAGTCAGTCAGTCATTCAGTCAGTCAGTCAGTCAGGCAGTCAGTCAGTCAGTCAGTCGGTCAGTCCTGTGCAGTCAGTTAGTCACTAAAGCAGTCAGTCAGTCTCAGTCAGTCAGTCAGTCAGTCAGTCCAGTCCAGTCTCAGTCAGTCAGTCAGTCTCGGTCAGTCAGTCAGTCAGTCATTCAGTCAGTCAGTCAGTCAGGCAGTCAGTCAGTCGTTCAGCCTTATTCAGTCAGTCTGTCAGTCAGTCAGTCAGTCAGTCTGTCAGTCATCCTTATTCAGTCAGTCTGTCAGTCAGTCAGTCGGTCAGTCCTGTCCAGTCAGTTAGTCAGTCAAGCAGTCAGTCAGGTAGTCAAGCAGTCAGTCAGTCAGTGTCAGTCAGTCATTTAGTCATTCAGTCAGTCAGTGAAATAGCCAGTCAGAGAGTCAGGCAGTTAGTCAGTCAGTCTCCATCAGTCAGTGAGTCAGTCAGTCAGTATCAGTCAGTCAGTGAGTCAGTCTGTCAGTCAGGCAGTATCAGTCAGGCAGTAAGACTCCGTTTGACAGAACTCCGATAGCCTAATGGCTAGACCGCTGGTCTTCCAAGCGAGTGGCCTGGGTTCGAGTCCCAGCCGGAGCGAATATCTTCAATGTATATATTTCTTTTCTAATTTGAAAATTCTTTTTTTTTTCAATTTCTTTCCTTTGCAATTATTGATTATTTATGTAGGGAAGAAAATTCTGAGTCAGTTTAATTTTTCGACACGAAGATTTCAAAGTGTTTAAATAAACAATTACCAAGGTGCATTTTTTGTTTTTATTATATTTAAAACTCCCACCGACAGAGCTCCCATAGACTAATGGCTAGAGTGTTAGGCTTCCAAGCGAGTGGCCCTGGGTTCGAGTCCCAGCCTGAACGAAAATCTTCAATGTATACTTTTAGTTTCTAATTTGAAATTTCTTCTTCTTTTTTTTTTTTAATTTTTCTCTTTTGCGAATATTGATTATTTATGTAGGGAGAAAAATTCTGAGTCAGTTTAATTATTCGACCTGTAAATTTCAAAGTGTTTGAATCAATAATTACCAAGGTGCATTTTTTGTTTTTATTATATTTAAGACTTCCATCGACAGAGCTCCGATAGCCTAATGGCTAGACCGTTGGGTTCCTAGCGCGTGGTACTGGGTTCGAGTCCCGGCCGGAAAGGAAATCTTAAATGCAAATATTTTTTTCTAATTTTATAATTCTTTTTTTTTATTTTTCCCTTTTGCGAAGTCAGTCAGTCAGTCTGACAGTCAATCAGTCAAGCACTCAGTCATTCAGTCTCAGTCAGTCAGTCCAGTCAGTCAGTGACTCAGTCAGTCAGTTTTTCCTTCAGCCAGTCAGTCAAGCAGTCAGTCATTTAGTCTCAGTCAGTCAGTCATTCATTTAGTCAGTCAGTCAGGCAGTCAGTCAGTCAGTCAGTCGGTCAGTCCTGTGCAGTCAGTTAGTCACTAAAGCAGTCAGTCAGTCTCAGTCAGTCAGTCAGTCAGTCAGTCCAGTCCAGTCTCAGTCAGTCAGTCAGTCAGTCTCGGTCAGTCAGTCAGTCAGTCATTCAGTCAGTCAGTCAGTCAGGCAGTCAGTCAGTCGGTCAGCCTTATTCAGTCAGTCTGTCAGTCAGTCAGTCAGTCAGCCTTATTCAGTCAGTCTGTCAGTCATCCTTATTCAGTCAGTCTGTCAGTCAGTCAGTCAGTCAGCCTTATTCAGTCAGTCTGTCAGTCATCCTTATTCAGTCAGTCTGTCAGTCAGTCAGTCGGTCAGTCCTGTCCAGTCAGTTAGTCAGTCAAGCAGTCAGTCAGGTAGTCAAGCAGTCAGTCAGTCAGTGTCAGTCAGTCATTTAGTCATTCAGTCAGTCAGTGAAATAGCCAGTCAGAGAGTCAAGCAGTCAGTCAGTCAGTCTCAGTCAGTCAGTTAGTCAGTCAGTCAGTCAGTCAGTCAGTCAGTCCAGTCTCAGTCAGTCAGGCAGTTAGTCAGTCAGTCTCGGTCAGTCAGTGAGTCAGTCAGTCAGTATCAGTCAGTCAGTAAGTCAGTCTGTCAGTCAGGCAGTATCAGTCAGGCAGTAAGACTCCGCTCGACAGAACTCCGATAGCCTAATGGCTAGACCCCTGGTCTTCCAAGCGAGTGGCCTGGGTTCGAGTCCCAGCCGGAGCGAATATCTTCAATGTATATATTTCTTTTCTAATTTGAAAATTCTTTTTTTTTTCGATTTCTTTCCTTTGCAATTATTGATTATTTATGTAGGGAAGAAAATTCTGAGTCAGTTTAATTTTTCGACACGAAGATTTCAAAGTGTTTAAATAAACAATTACCAAGGTGCATTTTTTGTTTTTATTATATTTAAAACTCCCACCGACAGAGCTCCCATAGACTAATGGCTAGAGTGTTAGGCTTCCAAGCGCGTGGCCCTGGGTTCGAGTCCCAGCCTGAACGAAAATCTTCAATGTATACTTTTAGTTTCTAATTTGAAATTTCTTCTTCTTTTTTTTTAATTTTTCTCTTTTGCGAATATTGATTATTTATGTAGGGAGAAAAATTCTGAGTCAGTTTAATTATTCGACCTGTAAATTTCAAAGTGTTTGAATCAATAATTACCAAGGTGCATTTTTTGTTTTTATTATATTTAAGACTTCCATCGACAGAGCTCCGATAGCCTAATGGCTAGACCGTTGGGTTCCTAGCGCGTGGTACTGGGTTCGAGTCCCGGCCGGAAAGGAAATCTTAAATGCAAATATTTTTTTCTAATTTTATAATTCTTTTTTTTTTATTTTTCCCTTTTGCGAAGTCAGTCAGTCAGTCTGACAGTCAATCAGTCAAGCACTCAGTCATTCAGTCTCAGTCAGTCAGTCCAGTCAGTCAGTGACTCAGTCAGTCAGTTTTTCCTTCAGCCAGTCAGTCAAGCAGTCAGTCATTTAGTCTCAGTCAGTCAGTCATTCAGTCAGTCAGTCAGTCAGGCAGTCAGTCAGTCAGGCAGTCGGTTAGTCCTGTGCAGTCAGTTAGTCACTAAAGCAGTCAGTCAGTCTCAGTCAGTCAGTCAGTCAGTCAGTCCAGTCCAGTCTCAGTCAGTCAGTCAGTCAGTCTCGGTCAGTCAGTCATTCAGTCAGTCAGTCAGTCAGGCAGTCAGTCAGTCGGTCAGCCTTATTCAGTCAGTCTGTCAGTCAGTCAGTCAGTCAGCCTTATTCAGTCAGTCTGTCAGTCATCCTTATTCAGTCAGTCTGTCAGTCAGTCAGTCAGTCAGCCTTATTCAGTCAGTCTGTCAGTCATCCTTATTCAGTCAGTCTGTCAGTCAGTCAGTCGGTCAGTCCTGTCCAGTCAGTTAGTCAGTCAAGCAGTCAGTCAGGTAGTCAAGCAGTCAGTCAGTCAGTGTCAGTCAGTCATTTAGTCATTCAGTCAGTCAGTGAAATAGCCAGTCAGAGAGTCAAGCAGTCAGTCAGTCAGTCTCAGTCAGTCAGTTAGTCAGTCAGTCAGTCAGTCCAGTCTCAGTCAGTCAGGCAGTTAGTCAGTCAGTCTCGGTCAGTCAGTGAGTCAGTCAGTCAGTATCAGTCAGTCAGTGAGTCAGTCAGTCAGTCAGGCAGTATCAGTCAGGCAGTAAGACTCCGCTCGACAGAACTCCGATAGCCTAATGGCTAGACCGCTGGTCTTCCAAGCGAGTGGCCTGGGTTCGAGTCCCAGCCGGAGCGAATATCTTCAACGTATATATTTCTTTTCTAATTTGAAAATTCTTTTTTTTTTCAATTTCTTTCCTTTGCAATTATTGATTATTTATGTAGGGAAGAAAATTCTGAGTCAGTTTAATTTTTCGACACGAAGATTTCAAAGTGTTTAAATAAACAATTACCAAGGTGCATTTTTTGTTTTTATTATATTTAAAACTCCCACCGACAGAGCTCCCATGGACTAATGGCTAGAGTGTTAGGCTTCCAAGCGAGTGGCCCTGGGTTCGAGTCCCAGCCTGAACGAAAATCTTCAATGTATACTTTTAGTTTCTAATTTGAAATTTCTTCTTCTTTTTTTTTTAATTTTTCTCTTTTGCGAATATTGATTATTTATGTAGGGAGAAAAATTCTGAGTCAGTTTAATTATTCGACCTGTAAATTTCAAAGTGTTTGAATCAATAATTACCAAGGTGCATTTTTTGTTTTTATTATATTTAAGACTTCCATCGACAGAGCTCCGATAGCCAAATGGCTAGACCGTTGGGTTCCTAGCGCGTGGTACTGGGTTCGAGTCCCGGCCGGAAAGGAAATCTTAAATGCAAATATTTTTTTCTAATTTTATAATTCTTTTTTTTTTTATTTTTCCCTTTTGCGAAGTCAGTCAGTCAGTCTGACAGTCAATCAGTCAAGCACTCAGTCATTCAGTCTCAGTCAGTCAGTCCAGTCAGTCAGTTTTTCCTTCAGCCAGTCAGTCAAGCAGTCAGTCATTTAGTCTCAGTCAGTCAGTCATTCAGTCAGTCAGTCAGTCAGGCAGTCAGTCAGTCAGTCAGTCGGTTAGTCCTGTGCAGTCAGTTAGTCACTAAAGCAGTCAGTCAGTCTCAGTCAGTCAGTCAGTCAGTCAGTCCAGTCCAGTCTCAGTCAGTCAGTCAGTCAGTCTCGGTCAGTCAGTCATTCAGTCAGTCAGTCAGTCAGGCAGTCAGTCAGTCGGTCAGCCTTATTCAGTCAGTCTGTCAGTCAGTCAGTCAGTCAGCCTTATTCAGTCAGTCTGTCAGTCATCCTTATTCAGTCAGTCTGTCAGTCAGTCAGTCAGTCAGCCTTATTCAGTCAGTCTGTCAGTCATCCTTATTCAGTCAGTCTGTCAGTCAGTCAGTCGGTCAGTCCTGTCCAGTCAGTTAGTCAGTCAAGCAGTCAGTCAGGTAGTCAAGCAGTCAGTCAGTCAGTGTCAGTCAGTCATTTAGTCATTCAGTCAGTCAGTGAAATAGCCAGTCAGAGAGTCAAGCAGTCAGTCAGTCAGTCTCAGTCAGTCAGTTAGTCAGTCAGTCAGTCAGTCCAGTCTCAGTCAGTCAGGCAGTTAGTCAGTCAGTCTCGGTCAGTCAGTGAGTCAGTCAGTCAGTATCAGTCAGTCAGTGAGTCAGTCAGTCAGTCAGGCAGTATCAGTCAGGCAGTAAGACTCCGCTCGACAGAACTCCGATAGCCTAATGGCTAGACCGCTGGTCTTCCAAGCGAGTGGCCTGGGTTCGAGTCCCAGCCGGAGCGAATATCTTCAACGTATATATTTCTTTTCTAATTTGAAAATTCTTTTTTTTTTCAATTTCTTTCCTTTGCAATTATTGATTATTTATGTAGGGAAGAAAATTCTGAGTCAGTTTAATTTTTCGACACGAAGATTTCAAAGTGTTTAAATAAACAATTACCAAGGTGCATTTTTTGTTTTTATTATATTTAAAACTCCCACCGACAGAGCTCCCATGGACTAATGGCTAGAGTGTTAGGCTTCCAAGCGAGTGGCCCTGGGTTCGAGTCCCAGCCTGAACGAAAATCTTCAATGTATACTTTTAGTTTCTAATTTGAAATTTCTTCTTCTTTTTTTTTTAATTTTTCTCTTTTGCGAATATTGATTATTTATGTAGGGAGAAAAATTCTGAGTCAGTTTAATTATTCGACCTGTAAATTTCAAAGTGTTTGAATCAATAATTACCAAGGTGCATTTTTTGTTTTTATTATATTTAAGACTTCCATCGACAGAGCTCCGATAGCCAAATGGCTAGACCGTTGGGTTCCTAGCGCGTGGTACTGGGTTCGAGTCCCGGCCGGAAAGGAAATCTTAAATGCAAATATTTTTTTCTAATTTTATAATTCTTTTTTTTTTTATTTTTCCCTTTTGCGAAGTCAGTCAGTCAGTCTGACAGTCAATCAGTCAAGCACTCAGTCATTCAGTCTCAGTCAGTCAGTCCAGTCAGTCAGTCACTCAGTCAGTCAGTTAGTCCTTCAGCCAGTCAGTCAAGCAGTCAGTCATTTAGTCTCAGTCAGTCAGTCATTCAGTCAGTCAGTCAGTCAGGCAGTCAGTCAGTCAGTCGGTCAGTCCTGTGCAGTCAGTTAGTCACTAAAGCAGTCAGTCAGTCTCAGTCAGTCAGTCAGTCAGTCAGTCAGTCTCGGTCAGTCAGTCAGTCAGTCAGTCTCGGTCAGTCAGTCAGTCAGTCATTCAGTCTGTCAGTCAGTCAGGCAGTCAGTCAGTCGGTCAGCCTTATTCAGTCAGTCTGTCAGTCAGTCAGTCAGTCAGCCTTATTCAGTCAGTCTGTCAGTCATCCTTATTCAGTCAGTCTGTCAGTCAGTCGGTCAGTCCTGTCCAGTCAGTTAGTCAGTCAAGCAGTCAGTCAGGTAGTCAAGCAGTCAGTCAGTCAGTGTCAGTCAGTCATTTAGTCATTCAGTCAGTCAGTGAAATAGCCAGTCAGAGAGTCAAGCAGTCAGTCAGTCAGTCTCAGTCAGTCAGTTAGTCAGTCAGTCAGTCAGTCAGTCAGTCAGTCCAGTCTCAGTCAGTCAGGCAGTTAGTCAGTCAGTCTCGGTTAGTCAGTGAGTCAGTCAGTATCAGTCAGTCAGTGAGTCAGTCTGTCAGTCAGGCAGTATCAGTCAGGCAGTAAGACTCCGCTCGACAGAACTCCGATAGCCTAATGGCTAGACCGCTGGTCTTCCAAGCGAGTGGCCTGGGTTCGAGTCCCAGCCGGAGCGAATATCTTCAATGTATATATTTCTTTTCTAATTTGAAAATTCTTTTTTTTTTTCAATTTCTTTCCTTTGCAATTATTGATTATTTATGTAGGGAAGAAAATTCTGAGTCAGTTTAATTTTTCGACACGAAGATTTTAAAGTGTTTAAATAAACAATTACCAAGGTGCATTTTTTGTTTTTATTATATTTAAAACTCCCACCGACAGAGCGCCCATAGACTAATGGCTAGAGTGTTAGGCTTCCAAGCGAGTGGCCCTGGGTTCGAGTCCCAGCCTGAACGAAAATCTTCAATGTATACTTTTAGTTTCTAATTTGAAATTTCTTCTTCTTTTTTTTTAATTTTTCTCTTTTGCGAATATTGATTATTTATGTAGGGAGAAAAATTCTGAGTCAGTTTAATTATTCGACCTGTAAATTTCAAAGTGTTTGAATCAATAATTACCAAGGTGCATTTTTTGTTTTTATTATATTTAAGACTTCCATCGACAGAGCTCCGATAGCCTAATGGCTACACCGTTGGGTTCCAAGCGCGTGGTACTGGGTTCGAGTCCCGGCCGGAACGAAAATCTTCCATGTATATATTTCTCTTCTAATTTGAAGATTCTTTTTTTTTTCAATTTCTTTCTTTTGCAAATATGGATTATTTATGTACGGAAGAAAATTCTGAGTCAGTTTAATCATTCGACCTTTAGATTTCAAAGATTTTAGATCAATAATTACTAAGGTGCATTTTTTGTTTTTATTATAATTAAGACACCGATCAACAGAGATCCGATAGTATATTGGCGAGAGCGTTGGGCTTCCATGAGTGTCGCCCTGGGTTCAAATCCAAGCCGGAAAGGAAATCTTAAATGCAAATATTTTTTTCTAATTTTATAATTCTTTTTTTTTTATTTTTCCCTTTTGCGAAGTCAGTCAGTCAGTCTGACAGTCAATCAGTCAAGCACTCAGTCATTCAGTCTCAGTCAGTCAGTCCAGTCAGTCAGTCACTCAGTCAGTCAGTTAGTCCTTCAGCCAGTCAGTCAAGCAGTCAGTCATTTAGTCTCAGTCAGTCAGTCATTCAGTCAGTCAGTCAGTCAGGCAGTCAGTCAGTCAGTCGGTCAGTCCTGTGCAGTCAGTTAGTCACTAAAGCAGTCAGTCAGTCTCAGTCAGTCAGTCAGTCAGTCCAGTCCAGTCTCAGTCAGTCAGTCAGTCAGTCTCGGTCAGTCAGTCAGTCTGGGTCAGTCAGTCAGTCAGTCATTCAGTCAGTCAGTCAGTCATGCAGTCAGTCAGTCGGTCAGCCTTATTCAGTCAGTCTGTCAGTCAGTCAGTCAGTCAGCCTTATTCAGTCAGTCTGTCAGTCATCCTTATTCAGTCAGTCTGTCAGTCAGTCAGTCGGTCAGTCCTGTCCAGTCAGTTAGTCAGTCAAGCAGTCAGTCAGGTAGTCAAGCAGTCAGTCAGTCAGTGTCAGTCAGTCATTTAGTCATTCAGTCAGTCAGTGAAATAGCCAGTCAGAGAGTCAAGCAGTCAGTCAGTCAGTCTCAGTCAGTCAGTTAGTCAGTCAGTCAGTCAGTCAGTCAGTCAGTCCAGTCTCAGTCAGTCAGGCAGTTAGTCAGTCAGTCTCGGAGTCTCGGTCAGTCAGTGAGTCAGTCAGTCAGTATCAGTCAGTCAGTGAGTCAGTCTGTCAGTCAGGCAGTATCAGTCAGGCAGTAAGACTCCGCTCGACAGAACTCCGATAGCCTAATGGCTAGACCGCTGGTCTTCCAAGCGAGTGGCCTGGGTTCGAGTCCCAGCCGGAGCGAATATCTTCAATGTATATATTTCTTTTCTAATTTGAAAATTCTTTTTTTTTTCAATTTCTTTCCTTTGAAATTATTGATTATTTATGTAGGGAAGAAAATTCTGAGTCAGTTTAATTTTTCGACACGAAGATTTCAAAGTTTTTAAATAAACAATTACCAAGGTGCATTTTTTGTTTTTATTATATTTAAAACTCCCACCGACAGAGCTCCCATAGACTAATGGCTAGAGTGTTAGGCTTCCAAGCGAGTGGCCCTGGGTTCGAGTCCCAGCCTGAACGAAAATCTTCAATGTATACTTTTAGTTTCTAATTTGAAATTTCTTCTTCTTTTTTTTTTAATTTTTCTCTTTTGCGAATATTGATTATTTATGTAGGGAAAAAAATTCTGAGTCAGTTTAATTATTCGACACGAAGATTTCAAAGTGTTTAAATAAACAATTACCAAGGTGCATTTTTTGTTTTTATTATATTTAAAACTCCCACCGACAGAGCTCCCATAGACTAATGGCTAGAGTGTTAGGCTTCCAAGCGAGTGGTCCTGGGTTCGAGTCCCAGCCTGAACGAAAATCTTCAATGTATACTTTTAGTTTCTAATATGAAATTTCTTCTTCTTTTTTTTTAATTTTTCTCTTTTGCGAATATTGATTATTTATGTAGGGAGAAAAATTCTGAGTCAGTTTAATTATTCGACCTGTAAATTTCAAAGTGTTTGAATCAATAATTACCAAGGTGCATTTTTTGTTTTTATTATATTTAAGACTTCCATCGACAGAGCTCCGACAGCCTAATGGCTAGACCGTTGGGTTCCTAGCGCGTGGTACTGGGTTCGAGTCCCGGCCGGAAAGGAAATCTTAAATGCAAATATTTTTTTCTAATTTTATAATTCTTTTTTTTTATTTTTCCCTTTTGCGAAGTCAGTCAGTCAGTCTGACAGTCAATCAGTCAAGCACTCAGTCATTCAGTCTCAGTCAGTCAGTCCAGTCAGTCAGTCACTCAGTCAGTCAGTTAGTCCTTCAGCCAGTCAGTCAAGCAGTCAGTCATTTAGTCTCAGTCAGTCAGTCATTCAGTCAGTCAGTCAGTCAGGCAGTCAGTCAGTCAGTCAGTCGGTCAGTCCTGTGCAGTCAGTTAGTCACTAAAGCAGTCAGTCAGTCTCAGTCAGTCAGTCAGTCAGTCTCGGTCAGTCAGTCAGTCAGTCATTCAGTCAGTCAGTCAGTCAGTCGGTCAGCCTTATTCAGTCAGTCTGTCAGTCAGTCAGTCAGTCAGCCTTATTCAGTCAGTCTGTCAGTCATCCTTATTCAGTCAGTCTGTCAGTCAGTCAGTCGGTCAGTCCTGTCCAGTCAGTTAGTCAGTCAAGCAGTCAGTCAGGTAGTCAAGCAGTCAGTCAGTCAGTGTCAGTCAGTCATTTAGTCATTCAGTCAGTCAGTGAAATAGCCAGTCAGAGAGTCAAGCAGTCAGTCAGTCAGTCTCAGTCAGTCAGTTAGTCAGTCAGTCAGTCAGTCAGTCAGTCAGTCCAGTCTCAGTCAGTCAGGCAGTTAGTCAGTCAGTCTCGGTCAGTCAGTGAGTCAGTCAGTCAGTATCAGTCAGTCAGTGAGTCAGTCTGTCAGTCAGGCAGTATCAGTCAGGCAGTAAGACTGCGCTCGACAGAACTCCGATAGCCTAATGGCTAGACCGCTGGTCTTCCAAGCGAGTGGCCTGGGTTCGAGTCCCAACCGGAGCGAATATCTTCAATGTATATATTTCTTTTCTAATTTGAAAATTCTCTTTTTTTTCAATTTCTTTCCTTTGCAATTATTGATTATTTATGTAGGGAAGAAAATTCTGAGTCAGTTTAATTTTTCGACACGAAGATTTCAAAGTGTTTAAATAAACAATTACCAAGGTGCATTTTTTGTTTTTATTATATTTAAAACTCCCACCGACAGAGCTCCCATAGACTAATGGCTAGAGTGTTAGGCTTCCAAGCGAGTGGCCCTGGGTTCGAGTCCCAGCCTGAACGAAAATTTTCAATGTATACTTTTAGTTTCTAATTTGAAATGTCTTCTTCTTTTTTTTCAATTTTTCTCTTTTGCGAATATTGATTATTTATGTAGGGAGAAAAATTCTGAGTCAGTTTAATTATTCGACCTGTAAATTTCAAAGTGTTTTAATCAATAATTACCAAGGTGCATTTTTTGTTTTTATTATATTTAAGACTTCCATCGACAGAGCTCCGATAGCCTAATGGCTAGACCGTTGGGTTCCTAGCGCGTGGTACTGGGTTCGAGTCCCGGCCGGAAAGGAAATCTTAAATGCAAATATTTTTTTCTAATTTTATAATTCTTTTTTTTTTTATTTTTCCCTTTTGCGAAGTCAGTCAGTCAGTCTGACAGTCAATCAGTCAAGCACTCAGTCATTCAGTCTCAGTCAGTCAGTCCAGTCAGTCAGTCACTCAGTCAGTCAGTTAGTCCTTCAGCCAGTCAGTCAAGCAGTCAGTCATTTAGTCTCAGTCAGTCAGTCATTCAGTCAGTCAGTCAGTCAGGCAGTCAGTCAGTCAGTCAGTCGGTCAGTCCTGTGCAGTCAGTTAGTCACTAAAGCAGTCAGTCAGTCTCAGTCAGTCAGTCAGTCAGTCAGTCCAGTCCAGTCTCAGTCAGTCAGTCAGTCTCGGTCAGTCAGTCAGTCAGTCATTCAGTCAGGCAGTCAGTCAGTCGTTCAGCCTTATTCAGTCAGTCTGTCAGTCAGTCAGTCAGTCTGCCTTATTCAGTCAGTCTGTCAGTCATCCTTATTCAGTCAGTCTGTCAGTCAGTCAGTCGGTCAGTCCTGTCCAGTCAGTTAGTCAGTCAAGCAGTCAGTCAGGTAGTCAAGCAGTCAGTCAGTCAGTGTCAGTCAGTCATTTAGTCATTCAGTCAGTCAGTGAAATAGCCAGTCAGAGAGTCAAGCAGTCAGTCAGTCAGTCTCAGTCAGTCAGTTAGTCAGTCAGTCAGTCAGTCAGTCAGTCAGTCAGTCCAGTCTCAGTCAGTCAGGCAGTTAGTCAGTCAGTCTCGGTCAGTCAGTGAGTCAGTCAGTCAGTATCAGTCAGTCAGTGAGTCAGTCTGTCAGTCAGGCAGTATCAGTCAGGCAGTAAGACTCCGTTTGACAGAACTCCGATAGCCTAATGGCTAGACCGCTGGTCTTCCAAGCGAGTGGCCTGGGTTCGAGTCCCAGCCGGAGCGAATATCTTCAATGTATATATTTCTTTTCTAATTTGAAAATTCTTTTTTTTTTCAATTTCTTTCATTTGCAATTATTGATTATTTATGTAGGGAAGAAAATTCTGAGTCAGTTTAATTTTTCGACACGAAGATTTCAAAGTGTTTAAATAAACAATTACCAAGGTGCATTTTTTGTTTTTATTATATTTAAAACTCCCACCGACAGAGCTCCCATAGACTAATGGCTAGAGTGTTAGGCTTCCAAGCGAGTGGCCCTGGGTTCGAGTCCCAGCCTGAACGAAAATCTTCAATGTATACTTTTAGTTTCTAATTTGAAATTTCTTCTTCTTTTTTTTTTAATTTTTCTCTTTTGCGAATATTGATTATTTATGTAGGGAGAAAAATTCTGAGTCAGTTTAATTATTCGACCTGTAAATTTCAAAGTGTTTGAATCAATAATTACCAAGGTGCATTTTTTGTTTTTATTATATTTAAGACTTCCATCGACAGAGCTCCGATAGCCTAATGGCTAGACCGTTGGGTTCCTAGCGCGTGGTACTGGGTTCGAGTCCCGGCCGGAAAGGAAATCTTAAATGCAAATATTTTTTTCTAATTTTATAATTCTTTTTTTTTATTTTTCCCTTTTGCGAAGTCAGTCAGTCAGTCTGACAGTCAATCAGTCAAGCACTCAGTCATTCAGTCTCAGTCAGTCAGTCCAGTCAGTCAGTGACTCAGTCAGTCAGTTTTTCCTTCAGCCAGTCAGTCAAGCAGTCAGTCATTTAGTCTCAGTCAGTCAGTCATTCAGTCAGTCAGTCAGTCAGGCAGTCAGTCAGTCAGTCAGTCGGTCAGTCCTGTGCAGTCAGTTAGTCACTAAAGCAGTCAGTCAGTCTCAGTCAGTCAGTCAGTCAGTCAGTCCAGTCCAGTCTCAGTCAGTCAGTCAGTCAGTCTCGGTCAGTCAGTCAGTCAGTCATTCAGTCAGTCAGTCAGTCAGGCAGTCAGTCAGTCGGTCAGCCTTATTCAGTCAGTCTGTCAGTCAGTCAGTCAGTCAGCCTTATTCAGTCAGTCTGTCAGTCATCCTTATTCAGTCAGTCTGTCAGTCAGTCAGTCAGTCAGTCTTATTCAGTCAGTCTGTCAGTCATCCTTATTCAGTCAGTCTGTCAGTCAGTCAGTCGGTCAGTCCTGTCCAGTCAGTTAGTCAGTCAAGCAGTCAGTCAGGTAGTCAAGCAGTCAGTCAGTCAGTGTCAGTCAGTCATTTAGTCATTCAGTCAGTCAGTGAAATAGCCAGTCAGAGAGTCAAGCAGTCAGTCAGTCAGTCTCAGTCAGTCAGTTAGTCAGTCAGTCAGTCAGTCAGTCAGTCAGTCCAGTCTCAGTCAGTCAGGCAGTTAGTCAGTCAGTCTCGGTCAGTCAGTGAGTCAGTCAGTCAGTATCAGTCAGTCAGTGAGTCAGTCTGTCAGTCAGGCAGTATCAGTCAAGCAGTAAGACTCCGCTCGACAGAACTCCGATAGCCTAATGGCTAGACCCCTGGTCTTCCAAGCGAGTGGCCTGGGTTCGAGTCCCAGCCGGAGCGAATATCTTCAATGTATATATTTCTTTTCTAATTTGAAAATTCTCTTTTTTTTCAATTTCTTTCCTTTGCAATTATTGATTATTTATGTAGGGAAGAAAATTCTGAGTCAGTTTAATTTTTCGACACGAAGATTTCAAAGTGTTTAAATAAACAATTACCAAGGTGCATTTTTTGTTTTTATTATATTTAAAACTCCCACCGACAGAGCTCCCATAGACTAATGGATAGAGTGTTAGGCTTCCAAGCGAGTGGCCCTGGGTTCGAGTCCCAGCCTGAACGAAAATCTTCAATGTATACTTTTAGTTTCTAATTTGAAATTTCTTCTTCTTTTTTTTTAATTTTTCTCTTTTGCGAATATTGATTATTTATGTAGGGAGAAAAATTCTGAGTCAGTTTAATTATTCGACCTGTAAATTTCAAAGTGTTTGAATCAATAATTACCAAGGTGCATTTTTTGTTTTTATTATATTTAAGACTTCCATCGACAGAGCTCCGATAGCCAAATGGTTAGACCGTTGGGTTCCTAGCGCGTGGTACTGGGTTCGAGTCCCGGCCGGAAAGGAAATCTTAAATGCAAATATTTTTTTCTAATTTTATAATTCTTTTTTTTTTATTTTTCCCTTTTGCGAAGTCAGTCAGTCAGTCTGACAGTCAATCAGTCAAGCACTCAGTCATTCAGTCTCAGTCAGTCAGTCCAGTCAGTCAGTCACTCAGTCAGTCAGTTAGTCCTTCAGCCAGTCAGTCAAGCAGTCAGTCATTTAGTCTCAGTCAGTCAGTCATTCAGTCAGTCAGTCAGTCAGGCAGTCAGTCAGTCAGTCAGTCGGTCAGTCCTGTGCAGTCAGTTAGTCAGTCAAGCAGTCAGTCAGTCTCAGTCAGTCAGTCAGTCAGTCAGTCCAGTCCAGTCTCAGTCAGTCAGTCAGTCAGTCTCGGTCAGTCAGTCAGTCAGTCATTCAGTCTGTCAGTCAGTCAGGCAGTCAGTCAGTCGGTCAGCCTTATTCAGTCAGTCTGTCAGTCAGTCAGTCAGTCAGCCTTATTCAGTCAGTCTGTCCATCATCCTTATTCAGTCAGTCTGTCAGTCAGTCAGTCGGTCAGTCCTGTCCAGTCAGTTAGTCAGTCAAGCAGTCAGTCAGGTAGTCAAGCAGTCAGTCAGTCAGTGTCAGTCAGTCATTTAGTCATTCAGTCAGTCAGTGAAATAGCCAGTCAGAGAGTCAAGCAGTCAGTCAGTCAGTCTCAGTCAGTCAGTTAGTCAGTCAGTCAGTCAGTCAGTCCAGTCTCAGTCAGTCAGGCAGTTAGTCAGTCAGTCTCGGTCAGTCAGTGAGTCAGTCAGTCAGTATCAGTCAGTCAGTGAGTCAGTCTGTCAGTCAGGCAGTATCAGTCAGGCAGTAAGACTCCGCTCGACAGAACTCCGATAGCCTAATGGCTAGACCGCTGGTCTTCCAAGCGAGTGGCCTGGGTTCGAGTCCCAGCCGGAGCGAATATCTTCAATGTATATATTTCTTTTCTAATTTGAAAATTCTTTTTTTTTTCAATTTCTTTCCTTTGCAATTATTGATTATTTATGTAGGGAAGAAAATTCTGAGTCAGTTTAATTATTCGACACGAAGATTTCAAAGTGTTTAAATAAACAATTACCAAGGTGCATTTTTTGTTTTTATTATATTTAAAACTCCCACCGACAGAGCTCCCATAAACTAATGGCTAGAGTGTTAGGCTTCCAAGCGAGTGGTCCTGGGTTCGAGTCCCAGCCTGAACGAAAATCTTCAATGTATACTTTTAGTTTCTAATATGAAATTTCTTCTTCTTTTTTTTTAATTTTTCTCTTTTGCGAATATTGATTATTTATGTAGGGAGAAAAATTCTGAGTCAGTTTAATTATTCGACCTGTAAATTTCAAAGTGTTTGAATCAATAATTACCAAGGTGCATTTTTTGTTTTTATTATATTTAAGACTTCCATCGACAGAGCTCCGACAGCCTAATGGCTAGACCGTTGGGTTCCTAGCGCGTGGTACTGGGTTCGAGTCCCGGCCGGAAAGGAAATCTTAAATGCAAATATTTTTTTCTAATTTTATAATTCTTTTTTTTTATTTTTCCCTTTTGCGAAGTCAGTCAGTCAGTCTGACAGTCAATCAGTCAAGCACTCAGTCATTCAGTCTCAGTCAGTCAGTCCAGTCAGTCAGTCACTCAGTCAGTCAGTTAGTCCTTCAGCCAGTCAGTCAAGCAGTCAGTCATTTAGTCTCAGTCAGTCAGTCATTCAGTCAGTCAGTCAGTCAGGCAGTCAGTCAGTCAGTCAGTCGGTCAGTCCTGTGCAGTCAGTTAGTCACTAAAGCAGTCAGTCAGTCTCAGTCAGTCAGTCAGTCAGTCTCGGTCAGTCAGTCAGTCAGTCATTCAGTCAGTCAGTCAGTCAGTCGGTCAGCCTTATTCAGTCAGTCTGTCAGTCAGTCAGTCAGTCAGCCTTATTCAGTCAGTCTGTCAGTCATCCTTATTCAGTCAGTCTGTCAGTCAGTCAGTCGGTCAGTCCTGTCCAGTCAGTTAGTCAGTCAAGCAGTCAGTCAGGTAGTCAAGCAGTCAGTCAGTCAGTGTCAGTCAGTCATTTAGTCATTCAGTCAGTCAGTGAAATAGCCAGTCAGAGAGTCAAGCAGTCAGTCAGTCAGTCTCAGTCAGTCAGTTAGTCAGTCAGTCAGTCAGTCAGTCAGTCAGTCCAGTCTCAGTCAGTCAGGCAGTTAGTCAGTCAGTCTCGGTCAGTCAGTGAGTCAGTCAGTCAGTATCAGTCAGTCAGTGAGTCAGTCTGTCAGTCAGGCAGTATCAGTCAGGCAGTAAGACTGCGCTCGACAGAACTCCGATAGCCTAATGGCTAGACCGCTGGTCTTCCAAGCGAGTGGCCTGGGTTCGAGTCCCAACCGGAGCGAATATCTTCAATGTATATATTTCTTTTCTAATTTGAAAATTCTCTTTTTTTTCAATTTCTTTCCTTTGCAATTATTGATTATTTATGTAGGGAAGAAAATTCTGAGTCAGTTTAATTTTTCGACACGAAGATTTCAAAGTGTTTAAATAAACAATTACCAAGGTGCATTTTTTGTTTTTATTATATTTAAAACTCCCACCGACAGAGCTCCCATAGACTAATGGCTAGAGTGTTAGGCTTCCAAGCGAGTGGCCCTGGGTTCGAGTCCCAGCCTGAACGAAAATTTTCAATGTATACTTTTAGTTTCTAATTTGAAATGTCTTCTTCTTTTTTTTCAATTTTTCTCTTTTGCGAATATTGATTATTTATGTAGGGAGAAAAATTCTGAGTCAGTTTAATTATTCGACCTGTAAATTTCAAAGTGTTTTAATCAATAATTACCAAGGTGCATTTTTTGTTTTTATTATATTTAAGACTTCCATCGACAGAGCTCCGATAGCCTAATGGCTAGACCGTTGGGTTCCTAGCGCGTGGTACTGGGTTCGAGTCCCGGCCGGAAAGGAAATCTTAAATGCAAATATTTTTTTCTAATTTTATAATTCTTTTTTTTTTATTTTTCCCTTTTGCGAAGTCAGTCAGTCAGTCTGACAGTCAATCAGTCAAGCACTCAGTCATTCAGTCTCAGTCAGTCAGTCCAGTCAGTCAGTCACTCAGTCAGTCAGTTAGTCCTTCAGCCAGTCAGTCAAGCAGTCAGTCATTTAGTCTCAGTCAGTCAGTCATTCAGTCAGTCAGTCAGTCAGGCAGTCAGTCAGTCAGTCAGTCGGTCAGTCCTGTGCAGTCAGTTAGTCACTAAAGCAGTCAGTCAGTCTCAGTCAGTCAGTCAGTCAGTCAGTCCAGTCCAGTCTCAGTCAGTCAGTCAGTCTCGGTCAGTCAGTCAGTCAGTCATTCAGTCAGGCAGTCAGTCAGTCGTTCAGCCTTATTCAGTCAGTCTGTCAGTCAGTCAGTCAGTCTGCCTTATTCAGTCAGTCTGTCAGTCATCCTTATTCAGTCAGTCTGTCAGTCAGTCAGTCGGTCAGTCCTGTCCAGTCAGTTAGTCAGTCAAGCAGTCAGTCAGGTAGTCAAGCAGTCAGTCAGTCAGTGTCAGTCAGTCATTTAGTCATTCAGTCAGTCAGTGAAATAGCCAGTCAGAGAGTCAAGCAGTCAGTCAGTCAGTCTCAGTCAGTCAGTTAGTCAGTCAGTCAGTCAGTCAGTCAGTCAGTCAGTCCAGTCTCAGTCAGTCAGGCAGTTAGTCAGTCAGTCTCGGTCAGTCAGTGAGTCAGTCAGTCAGTATCAGTCAGTCAGTGAGTCAGTCTGTCAGTCAGGCAGTATCAGTCAGGCAGTAAGACTCCGTTTGACAGAACTCCGATAGCCTAATGGCTAGACCGCTGGTCTTCCAAGCGAGTGGCCTGGGTTCGAGTCCCAGCCGGAGCGAATATCTTCAATGTATATATTTCTTTTCTAATTTGAAAATTCTTTTTTTTTTCAATTTCTTTCATTTGCAATTATTGATTATTTATGTAGGGAAGAAAATTCTGAGTCAGTTTAATTTTTCGACACGAAGATTTCAAAGTGTTTAAATAAACAATTACCAAGGTGCATTTTTTGTTTTTATTATATTTAAAACTCCCACCGACAGAGCTCCCATAGACTAATGGCTAGAGTGTTAGGCTTCCAAGCGAGTGGCCCTGGGTTCGAGTCCCAGCCTGAACGAAAATCTTCAATGTATACTTTTAGTTTCTAATTTGAAATTTCTTCTTCTTTTTTTTTTAATTTTTCTCTTTTGCGAATATTGATTATTTATGTAGGGAGAAAAATTCTGAGTCAGTTTAATTATTCGACCTGTAAATTTCAAAGTGTTTGAATCAATAATTACCAAGGTGCATTTTTTGTTTTTATTATATTTAAGACTTCCATCGACAGAGCTCCGATAGCCTAATGGCTAGACCGTTGGGTTCCTAGCGCGTGGTACTGGGTTCGAGTCCCGGCCGGAAAGGAAATCTTAAATGCAAATATTTTTTTCTAATTTTATAATTCTTTTTTTTTTATTTTTCCCTTTTGCGAAGTCAGTCAGTCAGTCTGACAGTCAATCAGTCAAGCACTCAGTCATTCAGTCTCAGTCAGTCAGTCCAGTCAGTCAGTGACTCAGTCAGTCAGTTTTTCCTTCAGCCAGTCAGTCAAGCAGTCAGTCATTTAGTCTCAGTCAGTCAGTCATTCAGTCAGTCAGTCAGTCAGGCAGTCAGTCAGTCAGTCAGTCGGTCAGTCCTGTGCAGTCAGTTAGTCACTAAAGCAGTCAGTCAGTCTCAGTCAGTCAGTCAGTCAGTCCAGTCCAGTCTCAGTCAGTCAGTCAGTCAGTCTCGGTCAGTCAGTCAGTCAGTCATTCAGTCAGTCAGTCAGTCAGGCAGTCAGTCAGTCGGTCAGCCTTATTCAGTCAGTCTGTCAGTCAGTCAGTCAGTCAGCCTTATTCAGTCAGTCTGTCAGTCATCCTTATTCAGTCAGTCTGTCAGTCAGTCAGTCAGTCAGTCTTATTCAGTCAGTCTGTCAGTCATCCTTATTCAGTCAGTCTGTCAGTCAGTCAGTCGGTCAGTCCTGTCCAGTCAGTTAGTCAGTCAAGCAGTCAGTCAGGTAGTCAAGCAGTCAGTCAGTCAGTGTCAGTCAGTCATTTAGTCATTCAGTCAGTCAGTGAAATAGCCAGTCAGAGAGTCAAGCAGTCAGTCAGTCAGTCTCAGTCAGTCAGTTAGTCAGTCAGTCAGTCAGTCAGTCAGTCAGTCCAGTCTCAGTCAGTCAGGCAGTTAGTCAGTCAGTCTCGGTCAGTCAGTGAGTCAGTCAGTCAGTATCAGTCAGTCAGTGAGTCAGTCTGTCAGTCAGGCAGTATCAGTCAAGCAGTAAGACTCCGCTCGACAGAACTCCGATAGCCTAATGGCTAGACCCCTGGTCTTCCAAGCGAGTGGCCTGGGTTCGAGTCCCAGCCGGAGCGAATATCTTCAATGTATATATTTCTTTTCTAATTTGAAAATTCTCTTTTTTTTCAATTTCTTTCCTTTGCAATTATTGATTATTTATGTAGGGAAGAAAATTCTGAGTCAGTTTAATTTTTCGACACGAAGATTTCAAAGTGTTTAAATAAACAATTACCAAGGTGCATTTTTTGTTTTTATTATATTTAAAACTCCCACCGACAGAGCTCCCATAGACTAATGGATAGAGTGTTAGGCTTCCAAGCGAGTGGCCCTGGGTTCGAGTCCCAGCCTGAACGAAAATCTTCAATGTATACTTTTAGTTTCTAATTTGAAATTTCTTCTTCTTTTTTTTTTAATTTTTCTCTTTTGCGAATATTGATTATTTATGTAGGGAGAAAAATTCTGAGTCAGTTTAATTATTCGACCTGTAAATTTCAAAGTGTTTGAATCAATAATTACCAAGGTGCATTTTTTGTTTTTATTATATTTAAGACTTCCATCGACAGAGCTCCGATAGCCAAATGGTTAGACCGTTGGGTTCCTAGCGCGTGGTACTGGGTTCGAGTCCCGGCCGGAAAGGAAATCTTAAATGCAAATATTTTTTTCTAATTTTATAATTCTTTTTTTTTTATTTTTCCCTTTTGCGAAGTCAGTCAGTCAGTCTGACAGTCAATCAGTCAAGCACTCAGTCATTCAGTCTCAGTCAGTCAGTCCAGTCAGTCAGTCACTCAGTCAGTCAGTTAGTCCTTCAGCCAGTCAGTCAAGCAGTCAGTCATTTAGTCTCAGTCAGTCAGTCATTCAGTCAGTCAGTCAGTCAGGCAGTCAGTCAGTCAGTCAGTCGGTCAGTCCTGTGCAGTCAGTTAGTCAGTCAAGCAGTCAGTCAGTCTCAGTCAGTCAGTCAGTCAGTCAGTCCAGTCCAGTCTCAGTCAGTCAGTCAGTCAGTCTCGGTCAGTCAGTCAGTCAGTCATTCAGTCTGTCAGTCAGTCAGGCAGTCAGTCAGTCGGTCAGCCTTATTCAGTCAGTCTGTCAGTCAGTCAGTCAGTCAGCCTTATTCAGTCAGTCTGTCCATCATCCTTATTCAGTCAGTCTGTCAGTCAGTCAGTCGGTCAGTCCTGTCCAGTCAGTTAGTCAGTCAAGCAGTCAGTCAGGTAGTCAAGCAGTCAGTCAGTCAGTGTCAGTCAGTCATTTAGTCATTCAGTCAGTCAGTGAAATAGCCAGTCAGAGAGTCAAGCAGTCAGTCAGTCAGTCTCAGTCAGTCAGTTAGTCAGTCAGTCAGTCAGTCAGTCCAGTCTCAGTCAGTCAGGCAGTTAGTCAGTCAGTCTCGGTCAGTCAGTGAGTCAGTCAGTCAGTATCAGTCAGTCAGTGAGTCAGTCTGTCAGTCAGGCAGTATCAGTCAGGCAGTAAGACTCCGCTCGACAGAACTCCGATAGCCTAATGGCTAGACCGCTGGTCTTCCAAGCGAGTGGCCTGGGTTCGAGTCCCAGCCGGAGCGAATATCTTCAATGTATATATTTCTTTTCTAATTTGAAAATTCTTTTTTTTTTCAATTTCTTTCCTTTGCAATTATTGATTATTTATGTAGGGAAGAAAATTCTGAGTCAGTTTAATTTTTCGACACGAAGATTTCAAAGTGTTTAAATAAACAATTACCAAGGTGCATTTTTTGTTTTTATTATATTTAAAACTCCCACCGACAGAGCTCCCATAGACTAATGGCTAGAGTGTTAGGCTTCCAAGCGAGTGGCCCTGGGTTCGAGTCCCAGCCTGAACGAAAATCTTCAATGTATACTTTTAGTTTCTAATTTGAAATTTCTTCTTCTTTTTTTTTTAATTTTTCTCTTTTGCGAATATTGATTATTTATGTAGGGAGAAAAATTCTGAGTCAGTTTAATTATTCGACCTGTAAATTTCAAAGTGTTTGAATCAATAATTACCAAGGTGCATTTTCTGTTTTTATTATATTTAAGACTTCCATCGACAGAGCTCCGATAGCCTAATGGCTAGACCGTTGGGTTCCTAGCGCGTGGTACTGGGTTCGAGTCCCGGCCGGAAAGGAAATCTTAAATGCAAATATTTTTTTCTAATTTTATAATTCTTTTTTTTTATTTTTCCCTTTTGCGAAGTCAGTCAGTCAGTCTGACAGTCAATCAGTCAAGCACTCAGTCATTCAGTCTCAGTCAGTCAGTCCAGTCAGTCAGTCACTCAGTCAGTCAGTTAGTCCTTCAGCCAGTCAGTCAAGCAGTCAGTCATTTAGTCTCAGTCAGTCAGTCATTCAGTCAGTCAGTCAGTCAGGCAGTCAGTCAGTCAGTCGGTCAGTCCTGTGCAGTCAGTTAGTCACTAAAGCAGTCAGTCAGTCTCAGTCAGTCAGTCAGTCAGTCCAGTCCAGTCTCAGTCAGTCAGTCAGTCAGTCTCGGTCAGTCAGTCAGTCTCGGTCAGTCAGTCAGTCAGTCATTCAGTCAGTCAGTCAGTCAGGCAGTCAGTCAGTCGGTCAGCCTTATTCAGTCAGTCTGTCAGTCAGTCAGTCAGTCAGCCTTATTCAGTCAGTCTGTCAGTCATCCTTATTCAGTCAGTCTGTCAGTCAGTCAGTCGGTCAGTCCTGTCCAGTCAGTTAGTCAGTCAAGCAGTCAGTCAGGTAGTCAAGCAGTCAGTCAGTCAGTGTCAGTCAGTCATTTAGTCATTCAGTCAGTCAGTGAAATAGCCAGTCAGAGAGTCAAGCAGTCAGTCAGTCAGTCTCAGTCAGTCAGTTAGTCAGTCAGTCAGTCAGTCAGTCAGTCAGTCCAGTCTCAGTCAGTCAGGCAGTTAGTCAGTCAGTCTCGGTCAGTCAGTGAGTCAGTCAGTCAGTATCAGTCAGTCAGTGAGTCAGTCTGTCAGTCAGGCAGTATCAGTCAGGCAGTAAGACTCCGCTCGACAGAACACCGATAGCCTAATGGCTAGACCGCTGGTCTTCCAAGCGAGTGGCCTGGGTTCGAGTCCCAGCCGGAGCGAATATCTTCAATGTATATATTTCTTTTCTAATTTGAAAATTCTTTTTTTTTCAATTTCTTTCCTTTGAAATTATTGATTATTTATGTAGGGAAGAAAATTCTGAGTCAGTTTAATTTTTCGACACGAAGATTTCAAAGTGTTTAAATAAACAATTACCAAGGTGCATTTTTTGTTTTTATTATATTTAAAACTCCCACCGACAGAGCTCCCATAGACTAATGGCTAGAGTGTTAGGCTTCCAAGCGAGTGGCCCTGGGTTCGAGTCCCAGCCTGAACGAAAATCTTCAATGTATACTTTTAGTTTCTAATTTGAAATTTCTTCTTCTTTTTTTTTTAATTTTTCTCTTTTGCGAATATTGATTATTTATGTAGGGAAAAAAATTCTGAGTCAGTTTAATTATTCGACACGAAGATTTCAAAGTGTTTAAATAAACAATTACCAAGGTGCATTTTTTGTTTTTATTATATTTAAAACTCCCACCGACAGAGCTCCCATAGACTAATGGCTAGAGTGTTAGGCTTCCAAGCGAGTGGTCCTGGGTTCGAGTCCCAGCCTGAACGAAAATCTTCAATGTATACTTTTAGTTTCTAATATGAAATTTCTTCTTCTTTTTTTTTAATTTTTCTCTTTTGCGAATATTGATTATTTATGTAGGGAGAAAAATTCTGAGTCAGTTTAATTATTCGACCTGTAAATTTCAAAGTGTTTGAATCAATAATTACCAAGGTGCATTTTTTGTTTTTATTATATTTAAGACTTCCATCGACAGAGCTCCGACAGCCTAATGGCTAGACCGTTGGGTTCCTAGCGCGTGGTACTGGGTTCGAGTCCCGGCCGGAAAGGAAATCTTAAATGCAAATATTTTTTTCTAATTTTATAATTCTTTTTTTTTATTTTTCCCTTTTGCGAAGTCAGTCAGTCAGTCTGACAGTTAATCAGTCAAGCACTCAGTCATTCAGTCTCAGTCAGTCAGTCCAGTCAGTCAGTCACTCAGTCAGTCAGTTAGTCCTTCAGCCAGTCAGTCAAGCAGTCAGTCATTTAGTCTCAGTCAGTCAGTCATTCAGTCAGTCAGTCAGTCAGGCAGTCAGTCAGTCAGTCAGTCGGTCAGTCCTGTGCAGTCAGTTAGTCACTAAAGCAGTCAGTCAGTCTCAGTCAGTCAGTCAGTCAGTCAGTCCAGTCCAGTCTCAGTCAGTCAGTCAGTCTCGGTCAGTCAGTCAGTCAGTCATTCAGTCAGGCAGTCAGTCAGTCGTTCAGCCTTATTCAGTCAGTCTGTCAGTCAGTCAGTTAGTCAGCCTTATTCAGTCAGTCTGTCAGTCATCCTTATTCAGTCAGTCTGTCAGTCAGTCAGTCGGTCAGTCCTGTCCAGTCAGTTAGTCAGTCAAGCAGTCAGTCAGGTAGTCAAGCAGTCAGTCAGTCAGTGTCAGTCAGTCATTTAGTCATTCAGTCAGTCAGTGAAATAGCCAGTCAGAGAGTCAAGCAGTCAGTCAGTCAGTCTCAGTCAGTCAGTTAGTCAGTCAGTCAGTCAGTCAGTCAGTCAGTCAGTCCAGTCTCAGTCAGTCAGGCAGTTAGTCAGTCAGTCTCGGTCAGTCAGTGAGTCAGTCAGTCAGTATCAGTCAGTCAGTGAGTCAGTCTGTCAGTCAGGCAGTATCAGTCAGGCAGTAAGACTCCGTTTGACAGAACTCCGATAGCCTAATGGCTAGACCGCTGGTCTTCCAAGCGAGTGGCCTGGGTTCGAGTCCCAGCCGGAGCGAATATCTTCAATGTATATATTTCTTTTCTAATTTGAAAATTCTTTTTTTTTTTCAATTTCTTTCCTTTGCAATTATTGATTATTTATGTAGGGAAGAAAATTCTGAGTCAGTTTAATTTTTCGACACGAAGATTTCAAAGTGTTTAAATAAACAATTACCAAGGTGCATTTTTTGTTTTTATTATATTTAAAACTCCCACCGACAGAGCTCCCATAGACTAATGGCTAGAGTGTTAGGCTTCCAAGCGAGTGGCCCTGGGTTCGAGTCCCAGCCTGAACGAAGATCTTCAATGTATACTTTTAGTTTCTAATTTGAAATTTCTTCTTTTTTTTTAATTTTTCTCTTTTGCGAATATTGATTATTTATGTAGGGAGAAAAATTCTGAGTCAGTTTAATTATTCGACCTGTAAATTTCAAAGTGTTTGAATCAATAATTACCAAGGTGCATTTTTTGTTTTTATTATATTTAAGACTTCCATCGACAGAGCTCCGATAGCCTAATGGCTAGACCGTTGGGTTCCTAGCGCGTGGTACTGGGTTCGAGTCCCGGCCGGAAAGGAAATCTTAAATGCAAATATTTTTTTCTAATTTTATAATTCTTTTTTTTTTATTTTTCCCTTTTGCGAAGTCAGTCAGTCAGTCTGACAGTCAATCAGTCAAGCACTCAGTCATTCAGTCTCAGTCAGTCAGTCCAGTCAGTCAGTCACTCAGTCAGTCAGTTAGTCCTTCAGCCAGTCAGTCAAGCAGTCAGTCATTTAGTCTCAGTCAGTCAGTCAGGCAGTCAGTCAGTCAGTCAGGCAGTCAGTCAGTCAGTCAGTCGGTCAGTCCTGTGCAGTCAGTTAGTCACTAAAGCAGTCAGTCAGTCTCAGTCAGTCAGTCAGTCAGTCAGTCCAGTCCAGTCTCAGTCAGTCAGTCAGTCAGTCTCGGTCAGTCAGTCAGTCAGTCATTCAGTCAGTCAGTCAGTCAGGCAGTCAGTCAGTCAAGCAGTCAAGCACTCAGTCATTCAGTCTCAGTCAGTCAGTCCAGTCAGTCAGTCACTCAGTCAGTCAGTTAGTCCTTCAGCCAGTCAGTCAAGCAGTCAGTCATTTAGTCTCAGTCAGTCAGTCAGGCAGTCAGTCAGTCAGTCAGGCAGTCAGTCAGTCAGTCAGTCGGTCAGTCCTGTGCAGTCAGTTAGTCACTAAAGCAGTCAGTCAGTCTCAGTCAGTCAGTCAGTCAGTCAGTCCAGTCCAGTCTCAGTCAGTCAGTCAGTCAGTCTCGGTCAGTCAGTCAGTCAGTCATTCAGTCAGTCAGTCAGTCAGGCAGTCAGTCAGTCAAGCAGTCAGTCATTTAGTCTCAGTCAGTCAGTCATTCAGTCAGTCAGTCAGTCAGGCAGTCAGTCAGTCAGTCAGTCGGTCAGTCCTGTGCAGTCAGTTAGTCACTAAAGCAGTCAGTCAGTCTCAGTCAGTCAGTCAGTCAGTCAGTCCAGTCCAGTCTCAGTCAGTCAGTCAGTCAGTCTCGGTCAGTCAGTCAGTCAGTCCAGTCCAGTCTCAGTCAGTCAGTCAGTCAGTCTCGGTCAGTCAGTCAGTCAGTCATTCAGTCTGTCAGTCAGTCAGGCAGTCAGTCAGTCGGTCAGCCTTATTCAGTCAGTCTGTCAGTCAGTCAGTCAGTCAGCCTTATTCAGTCAGTCTGTCCATCATCCTTATTCAGTCAGTCTGTCAGTCAGTCAGTCGGTCAGTCCTGTCCAGTCAGTTAGTCAGTCAAGCAGTCAGTCAGGTAGTCAAGCAGTCAGTCAGTCAGTGTCAGTCAGTCATTTAGTCATTCAGTCAGTCAGTGAAATAGCCAGTCAGAGAGTCAAGCAGTCAGTCAGTCAGTCTCAGTCAGTCAGTTAGTCAGTCAGTCAGTCAGTCAGTCAGTCAGTCCAGTCTCAGTCAGTCAGGCAGTTAGTCAGTCAGTCTCGGTCAGTCAGTGAGTCAGTCAGTCAGTATCAGTCAGTCAGTGAGTCAGTCTGTCAGTCAGGCAGTATCAGTCAGGCAGTAAGACTCCGCTCGACAGAACTCCGATAGCCTAATGGCTAGACCGCTGGTCTTCCAAGCGAGTGGCCTGGGTTCGAGTCCCAGCCGGAGCGAATATCTTCAATGTATATATTTCTTTTCTAATTTGAAAATTCTTTTTTTTTTCAATTTCTTTCCTTTGCAATTATTGACTATTTATGTAGGGAAGAAAATTCTGAGTCAGTTTAATTTTTCGACACGAAGATTTCAAAGTGTTTAAATAAACAATTACCAAGGTGCATTTTTTGTTTTTATTATATTTAAAACTCCCACCGACAGAGCTCCCATAGACTAATGGCTAGAGTGTTAGGCTTCCAAGCGAGTGGCCCTGGGTTCGAGTCCCAGCCTGAACGAAAATCTTCAATGTATACTTTTAGTTTCTAATTTGAAATTTCTTCTTCTTTTTTTTTTAATTTTTCTCTTTTGCGAATATTGATTATTTATGTAGGGAGAAAAATTCTGAGTCAGTTTAATTATTCGACCTGTAAATTTCAAAGTGTTTGAATCAATAATTACCAAGGTGCATTTTCTGTTTTTATTATATTTAAGACTTCCATCGACAGAGCTCCGATAGCCTAATGGCTAGACCGTTGGGTTCCTAGCGCGTGGTACTGGGTTCGAGTCCCGGCCTTAAAGGAAATCTTAAATGCAAATATTTTTTTCTAATTTTATAATTCTTTTTTTTTTATTTTTCCCTTTTGCGAAGTCAGTCAGTCAGTCTGACAGTCAATCAGTCAAGCACTCAGTCATTCAGTCTCAGTCAGTCAGTCCAGTCAGTCAGTCACTCAGTCAGTCAGTTAGTCCTTCAGCCAGTCAGTCAAGCAGTCAGTCATTTAGTCTCAGTCAGTCAGTCATTCAGTCAGTCAGTCAGTCAGGCAGTCAGTCAGTCAGTCAGTCGGTCAGTCCTGTGCAGTCAGTTAGTCACTAAAGCAGTCAGTCAGTCTCAGTCAGTCAGTCAGTCAGTCAGTCCAGTCCAGTCTCAGTCAGTCAGTCTCGGTCAGTCAGTCAGTCAGTCATTCAGTCAGTCAGTCAGTCAGGCAGTCAGTCAGTCGGTCAGCCTTATTCAGTCAGTCTGTCAGTCAGTCAGTCAGTCAGCCTTATTCAGTCAGTCTGTCAGTCATCCTTATTCAGTCAGTCTGTCAGTCAGTCAGTCGGTCAGTCCTGTCCAGTCAGTTAGTCAGTCAAGCAGTCAGTCAGGTAGTCAAGCATTCAGTCAGTCAGTTAGTCCTTCAGCCAGTCAGTCAAGCAGTCAGTCATTTAGTCTCAGTCAGTCAGTCATTCAGTCAGTCAGTCAGTCAGGCAGTCAGTCAGTCAGTCGGTCAGTCCTGTGCAGTCAGTTAGTCACTAAAGCAGTCAGTCAGTCTCAGTCAGTCAGTCAGTCAGTCCAGTCCAGTCTCAGTCAGTCAGTCAGTCAGTCTCGGTCAGTCAGTCAGTCTCGGTCAGTCAGTCAGTCAGTCATTCAGTCAGTCAGTCAGTCAGGCAGTCAGTCAGTCGGTCAGCCTTATTCAGTCAGTCTGTCAGTCAGTCAGTCAGTCAGCCTTATTCAGTCAGTCTGTCAGTCATCCTTATTCAGTCAGTCTGTCAGTCAGTCAGTCGGTCAGTCCTGTCCAGTCAGTTAGTCAGTCAAGCAGTCAGTCAGGTAGTCAAGCAGTCAGTCAGTCAGTGTCAGTCAGTCATTTAGTCATTCAGTCAGTCAGTGAAATAGCCAGTCAGAGAGTCAAGCAGTCAGTCAGTCAGTCTCAGTCAGTCAGTTAGTCAGTCAGTCAGTCAGTCAGTCAGTCAGTCCAGTCTCAGTCAGTCAGGCAGTTAGTCAGTCAGTCTCGGTCAGTCAGTGAGTCAGTCAGTCAGTATCAGTCAGTCAGTCAGTCAGTCTGTCAGTCAGGCAGTATCAGTCAGGCAGTAAGACTCCGCTCGACAGAACTCCGATAGCCTAATGGCTAGACCGCTGGTCTTCCAAGCGAGTGGCCTGGGTTCGAGTCCCAGCCGGAGCGAATATCTTCAATGTATATATTTCTTTTCTAATTTGAAAATTCTTTTTTTTTTCAATTTCTTTCCTTTGAAATTATTGATTATTTATGTAGGGAAGAAAATTCTGAGTCAGTTTAATTTTTGGACACGAAGATTTCAAAGTGTTTAAATAAACAATTACCAAGGTGCATTTTTTGTTTTTATTATATTTAAAACTCCCACCGACAGAGCTCCCATAGACTAATGGCTAGAGTGTTAGGCTTCCAAGCGAGTGGCCCTGGGTTCGAGTCCCAGCCTGAACGAAAATCTTCAATGTATACTTTTAGTTTCTAATTTGAAATTTCTTCTTCTTTTTTTTTTAATTTTTCTCTTTTGCGAATATTGATTATTTATGTAGGGAAAAAAATTCTGAGTCAGTTTAATTATTCGACACGAAGATTTCAAAGTGTTTAAATAAACAATTACCAAGGTGCATTTTTTGTTTTTATTATATTTAAAACTCCCACCGACAGAGCTCCCATAGACTAATGGCTAGAGTGTTAGGCTTCCAAGCGAGTGGTCCTGGGTTCGAGTCCCAGCCTGAACGAAAATCTTCAATGTATACTTTTAGTTTCTAATATGAAATTTCTTCTTCTTTTTTTTTAATTTTTCTCTTTTGCGAATATTGATTATTTATGTAGGGAGAAAAATTCTGAGTCAGTTTAATTATTCGACCTGTAAATTTCAAAGTGTTTGAATCAATAATTACCAAGGTGCATTTTTTGTTTTTATTATATTTAAGACTTCCATCGACAGAGCTCCGACAGCCTAATGGCTAGACCGTTGGGTTCCTAGCGCGTGGTACTGGGTTCGAGTCCCGGCCGGAAAGGAAATCTTAAATGCAAATATTTTTTTATAATTCTTTTTTTTTATTTTTCCCTTTTGCGAAGTCAGTCAGTCAGTCTGACAGTCAATCAGTCAAGCACTCAGTCATTCAGTCTCAGTCAGTCAGTCCAGTCAGTCAGTCACTCAGTCAGTCAGTTAGTCCTTCAGCCAGTCAGTCAAGCAGTCAGTCATTTAGTCTCAGTCAGTCAGTCATTCAGTCAGTCAGTCAGTCAGGCAGTCAGTCAGTCAGTCAGTCGGTCAGTCCTGTGCAGTCAGTTAGTCACTAAAGCAGTCAGTCAGTCTCAGTCAGTCAGTCAGTCAGTCTCGGTCAGTCAGTCAGTCAGTCATTCAGTCAGTCAGTCAGTCAGTCGGTCAGCCTTATTCAGTCAGTCTGTCAGTCAGTCAGTCAGTCAGCCTTATTCAGTCAGTCTGTCAGTCATCCTTATTCAGTCAGTCTGTCAGTCAGTCAGTCGGTCAGTCCTGTCCAGTCAGTTAGTCAGTCAAGCAGTCAGTCAGGTAGTCAAGCAGTCAGTCAGTCAGTGTCAGTCAGTCATTTAGTCATTCAGTCAGTCAGTGAAATAGCCAGTCAGAGAGTCAAGCAGTCAGTCAGTCAGTCTCAGTCAGTCAGTTAGTCAGTCAGTCAGTCAGTCAGTCAGTCAGTCCAGTCTCAGTCAGTCAGGCAGTTAGTCAGTCAGTCTCGGTCAGTCAGTGAGTCAGTCAGTCAGTATCAGTCAGTCAGTGAGTCAGTCTGTCAGTCAGGCAGTATCAGTCAGGCAGTAAGACTCCGCTCGACAGAACTCCGATAGCCTAATGGCTAGACCGCTGGTCTTCCAAGCGAGTGGCCTGGGTTCGAGTCCCAACCGGAGCGAATATCTTCAATGTATATATTTCTTTTCTAATTTGAAAATTCTTTTTTTTTTCAATTTCTTTCCTTTGCAATTATTGATTATTTATGTAGGGAAGAAAATTCTGAGTCAGTTTAATTTTTCGACACGAAGATTTCAAAGTGTTTAAATAAACAATTACCAAGGTGCATTTTTTGTTTTTATTATATTTAAAACTCCCACCGACAGAGCTCCCATAGACTAATGGCTAGAGTGTTAGGCTTCCAAGCGAGTGGCCCTGGGTTCGAGTCCCAGCCTGAACGAAAATTTTCAATGTATACTTTTAGTTTCTAATTTGAAATGTCTTCTTCTTTTTTTTCAATTTTTCTCTTTTGCGAATATTGATTATTTATGTAGGGAGAAAAATTCTGAGTCAGTTTAATTATTCGACCTGTAAATTTCAAAGTGTTTGAATCAATAATTACCAAGGTGCATTTTTTGTTTTTATTATATTTAAGACTTCCATCGACAGAGCTCCGATAGCCTAATGGCTAGACCGTTGGGTTCCTAGCGCGTGGTACTGGGTTCGAGTCCCGGCCGGAAAGGAAATCTTAAATGCAAATATTTTTTTCTAATTTTATAATTCTTTTTTTTTTATTTTTCCCTTTTGCGAAGTCAGTCAGTCAGTCTGACAGTCAATCAGTCAAGCACTCAGTCATTCAGTCTCAGTCAGTCAGTCCAGTCAGTCAGTGACTCAGTCAGTCAGTTAGTCCTTCAGCCAGTCAGTCAAGCAGTCAGTCATTTAGTCTCAGTCAGTCAGTCATTCAGTCAGTCAGTCAGTCAGGCAGTCAGTCAGTCAGTCAGTCGGTCAGTCCTGTGCAGTCAGTTAGTCACTAAAGCAGTCAGTCAGTCTCAGTCAGTCAGTCAGTCAGTCAGTCCAGTCCAGTCTCAGTCAGTCAGTCAGTCTCGGTCAGTCAGTCAGTCAGTCATTCAGTCAGGCAGTCAGTCAGTCGTTCAGCCTTATTCAGTCAGTCTGTCAGTCAGTCAGTTAGTCAGCCTTATTCAGTCAGTCTGTCAGTCATCCTTATTCAGTCAGTCTGTCAGTCAGTCAGTCGGTCAGTCCTGTCCAGTCAGTTAGTCAGTCAAGCAGTCAGTCAGGTAGTCAAGCAGTCAGTCAGTCAGTGTCAGTCAGTCATTTAGTCATTCAGTCAGTCAGTGAAATAGCCAGTCAGAGAGTCAAGCAGTCAGTCAGTCAGTCTCAGTCAGTCAGTTAGTCAGTCAGTCAGTCAGTCAGTCAGTCAGTCAGTCCAGTCTCAGTCAGTCAGGCAGTTAGTCAGTCAGTCTCGGTCAGTCAGTGAGTCAGTCAGTCAGTATCAGTCAGTCAGTGAGTCAGTCTGTCAGTCAGGCAGTATCAGTCAGGCAGTAAGACTCCGTTTGACAGAACTCCGATAGCCTAATGGCTAGACCGCTGGTCTTCCAAGCGAGTGGCCTGGGTTCGAGTCCCAGCCGGAGCGAATATCTTCAATGTATATATTTCTTTTCTAATTTGAAAATTCTTTTTTTTTTTCAATTTCTTTCCTTTGCAATTATTGATTATTTATGTAGGGAAGAAAATTCTGAGTCAGTTTAATTTTTCGACACGAAGATTTCAAAGTGTTTAAATAAACAATTACCAAGGTGCATTTTTTGTTTTTATTATATTTAAAACTCCCACCGACAGAGCTCCCATAGACTAATGGCTAGAGTGTTAGGCTTCCAAGCGAGTGGCCCTGGGTTCGAGTCCCAGCCTGAACGAAAATCTTCATTGTATACTTTTAGTTTCTAATTTGAAATTTCTTCTTCTTTTTTTTTTTTATTTTTCTCTTTTGCGAATATTGATTATTTATGTAGGGAGAAAAATTCTGAGTCAGTTTAATTATTCGACCTGTAAATTTCAAAGTGTTTGAATCAATAATTACCAAGGTGCATTTTTTGTTTTTATTATATTTAAGACTTCCATCGACAGAGCTCCGATAGCCTAATGGCTAGACCGTTGGGTTCCTAGCGCGTGGTACTGGGTTCGAGTCCCGGCCGGAAAGGAAATCTTAAATGCAAATATTTTTTTCTAATTTTATAATTCTTTTTTTTTTATTTTTCCCTTTTGCGAAGTCAGTCAGTCAGTCTGACAGTCAATCAGTCAAGCACTCAGTCATTCAGTCTCAGTCAGTCAGTCCAGTCAGTCAGTGACTCAGTCAGTCAGTTTTTCCTTCAGCCAGTCAGTCAAGCAGTCAGTCATTTAGTCTCAGTCAGTCAGTCATTCAGTCAGTCAGTCAGTCAGGCAGTCAGTCAGTCAGTCAGTCGGTCAGTCCTGTGCAGTCAGTTAGTCACTAAAGCAGTCAGTCAGTCTCAGTCAGTCAGTCAGTCAGTCAGTCCAGTCCAGTCTCAGTCAGTCAGTCAGTCAGTCTCGGTCAGTCAGTCAGTCAGTCATTCAGTCAGTCAGTCAGTCAGGCAGTCAGTCAGTCAAGCAGTCAGTCATTTAGTCTCAGTCAGTCAGTCATTCAGTCAGTCAGTCAGTCAGGCAGTCAGTCAGTCAGTCAGTCGGTCAGTCCTGTGCAGTCAGTTAGTCACTAAAGCAGTCAGTCAGTCTCAGTCAGTCAGTCAGTCAGTCAGTCCAGTCCAGTCTCAGTCAGTCAGTCAGTCAGTCTCGGTCAGTCAGTCAGTCAGTCATTCAGTCTGTCAGTCAGTCAGGCAGTCAGTCAGTCGGTCAGCCTTATTCAGTCAGTCTGTCAGTCAGTCAGTCAGTCAGCCTTATTCAGTCAGTCTGTCCATCATCCTTATTCAGTCAGTCTGTCAGTCAGTCAGTCGGTCAGTCCTGTCCAGTCAGTTAGTCAGTCAAGCAGTCAGTCAGGTAGTCAAGCAGTCAGTCAGTCAGTGTCAGTCAGTCATTTAGTCATTCAGTCAGTCAGTGAAATAGCCAGTCAGAGAGTCAAGCAGTCAGTCAGTCAGTCTCAGTCAGTCAGTTAGTCAGTCAGTCAGTCAGTCAGTCAGTCAGTCCAGTCTCAGTCAGTCAGGCAGTTAGTCAGTCAGTCTCGGTCAGTCAGTGAGTCAGTCAGTCAGTATCAGTCAGTCAGTGAGTCAGTCTGTCAGTCAGGCAGTATCAGTCAGGCAGTAAGACTCCGCTCGACAGAACTCCGATAGCCTAATGGCTAGACCGCTGGTCTTCCAAGCGAGTGGCCTGGGTTCGAGTCCCAGCCGGAGCGAATATCTTCAATGTATATATTTCTTTTCTAATTTGAAAATTCTTTTTTTTTTCAATTTCTTTCCTTTGCAATTATTGATTATTTATGTAGGGAAGAAAATTCTGAGTCAGTTTAATTTTTCGACACGAAGATTTCAAAGTGTTTAAATAAACAATTACCAAGGTGCATTTTTTGTTTTTATTATATTTAAAACTCCCACCGACAGAGCTCCCATAGACTAATGGCTAGAGTGTTAGGCTTCCAAGCGAGTGGCCCTGGGTTCGAGTCCCAGCCTGAACGAAAATCTTCAATGTATACTTTTAGTTTCTAATTTGAAATTTCTTCTTCTTTTTTTTTTAATTTTTCTCTTTTGCGAATATTGATTATTTATGTAGGGAGAAAAATTCTGAGTCAGTTTAATTATTCGACCTGTAAATTTCAAAGTGTTTGAATCAATAATTACCAAGGTGCATTTTCTGTTTTTATTATATTTAAGACTTCCATCGACAGAGCTCCGATAGCCTAATGGCTAGACCGTTGGGTTCCTAGCGCGTGGTACTGGGTTCGAGTCCCGGCCTTAAAGGAAATCTTAAATGCAAATATTTTTTTCTAATTTTATAATTCTTTTTTTTTTATTTTTCCCTTTTGCGAAGTCAGTCAGTCAGTCTGACAGTCAATCAGTCAAGCACTCAGTCATTCAGTCTCAGTCAGTCAGTCCAGTCAGTCAGTCACTCAGTCAGTCAGTTAGTCCTTCAGCCAGTCAGTCAAGCAGTCAGTCATTTAGTCTCAGTCAGTCAGTCATTCAGTCAGTCAGTCAGTCAGGCAGTCAGTCAGTCAGTCAGTCGGTCAGTCCTGTGCAGTCAGTTAGTCACTAAAGCAGTCAGTCAGTCTCAGTCAGTCAGTCAGTCAGTCAGTCCAGTCCAGTCTCAGTCAGTCAGTCTCGGTCAGTCAGTCAGTCAGTCATTCAGTCAGTCAGTCAGTCAGGCAGTCAGTCAGTCGGTCAGCCTTATTCAGTCAGTCTGTCAGTCAGTCAGTCAGTCAGCCTTATTCAGTCAGTCTGTCAGTCATCCTTATTCAGTCAGTCTGTCAGTCAGTCAGTCGGTCAGTCCTGTCCAGTCAGTTAGTCAGTCAAGCAGTCAGTCAGGTAGTCAAGCATTCAGTCAGTCAGTGTCAGTCAGTCATTTAGTCATTCAGTCAGTCAGTGAAATAGCCAGTCAGAGAGTCAAGCAGTCAGTCAGTCAGTCTCAGTCAGTCAGTTAGTCAGTCAGTCAGTCAGTCAGTCAGTCGAGTCTCAGTCAGTCAGGCAGTTAGTCAGTCAGTCTCGATCAGTCAGTGAGTCAGTCAGTCAGTATCAGTCAGTCAGTGAGTCAGTCTGTCAGTCAGGCAGTAAGACTCCGCTCGACAGAACTCCGATAGCCTAATGGCTAGACCGCTGGTCTTCCAAGCGAGTGGCCTGGGTTCGAGTCCCAGCCGGAGCGAATATCTTCAATGTATATATTTCTTTTCTAATTTGAAAATTCTTTTTTTTTTTCAATTTCTTTCCTTTGCAATTATTGATTATTTATGTAGGGAAGAAAATTCTGAGTCAGTTTAATTTTTCGACACAAAGATTTCAAAGTGTTTAAATAAACAATTACCAAGGTGCATTTTTTGTTTTTATTATATTTAAAACTCCCACCGACAGAGCTCCCATAGACTAATGGCTAGAGTGTTAGGCTTCCAAGCGAGTGGCCCTGGGTTCGAGTCCCAGCCTGAACGAAAATCTTCAATGTATATATTTCTCTTCTAATTTGAAGATTCTTTTTTTTTTTTCAATTTCTTTCTTTTGCAAATATGGATTATTTATGTACGGAAGAAAATTCTGAGTCAGTTTAATCATTCGACCTTTAGATTTCAAAGATTTTAGATCAATAATTACTAAGGTGCATTTTTTGTTTTTATTATAATTAAGACACCGATCAACAAAGATCCGATAGTATATTGGCGAGAGCGTTGGGCTTCCGTGAGTGTCGCCCTGGGTTCAAATCCCAGCCGGAAAGGAAATCTTAAATGCAAATATTTTTTCTAATTTTATAATTCTTTTTTTTTCATTTTTCCCTTTTGCGAAGTCAGTCAGTCAGTCTGACAGTCAATCAGTCAAGCACTCAGTCATTCAGTCTCAGTCAGTTAGTCCAGTCAGTCAGTCACTCAGTCAGTCAGTTAGTCCTTCAGCCAGTCAGTCAAGCAGTCAGTCATTTAGTCTCAGTCAGTCAGTCATTCAGTCAGTCAGTCAGTCAGGCAGTCAGTCAGTCAGTCAGTCGGTCAGTCCTGTGCAGTCAGTTAGTCACTAAAGCAGTCAGTCAGTCTCAGTCAGTCAGTCAGTCAGTCAGTCCAGTCCAGTCTCAGTCAGTCAGTCAGTCAGTCTCGGTCAGTAAGTCAGTCAGTCATTCAGTCAGTCAGTCAGTCAGGCAGTCAGTCAGTCGGTCAGCCTTATTCAGTCAGTCTGTCAGTCAGTCAGTCAGTCATCCTTATTCAGTCAGTCTGTCAGTCATCCTTATTCAGTCAGTCTGTCAGTCAGTCATTCGGTCAGTCCTGTCCAGTCAGTTAGTCAGTCAAGCAGTCAGTCAGGTAGTCAAGCAGTCAGTCAGTCAGTGTCAGTCAGTCATTTAGTCATTCAGTCAGTCAGTGAAATAGCCAGTCAGAGAGTCAAGCAGTCAGTCAGTCAGTCTCAGTCAGTCAGTTAGTCAGTCAGTCAGTCAGTCAGTCAGTCCAGTCTCAGTCAGTCAGGCAGTTAGTCAGTCAGTCTCGGTCAGTCAGTGAGTCAGTCAGTCAGTATCAGTCAGTCAGTGAGTCAGTCTGTCAGTCAGGCAGTAAGACTCCGCTCGACAGAACTCCGATAGCCTAATGGCTAGACCGCTGGTCTTCCAAGCGAGTGGCCTGGGTTCGAGTCCCAGCCGGAGCGAATATCTTCAATGTATATATTTCTTTTCTAATTTGAATATTCTTTTTTTTTTCAATTTCTTTCCTTTGCAATTATTGATTATTTATGTAGGGAAGAAAATTCTGAGTCAGTTTAATTTTTCGACACGAAGATTTTAAAGTGTTTAAATAAACAATTACCAAGGTGCATTTTTTGTTTTTATTATATTTAAAACTCCCACCGACAGAGCGCCCATAGACTAATGGCTAGAGTGTTAGGCTTCCAAGCGAGTGGCCCTGGGTTCGAGTCCCAGCCTGAACGAAAATCTTAAATGTATACTTTTAGTTTCTAATTTGAAATTTCTTCTTCTTTTTTTTTAATTTTTCTCTTTTGCGAATATTGATTATTTATGTAGGGAGAAAAATTCTGAGTCAGTTTAATTATTCGACCTGTAAATTTCAAAGTGTTTGAATCAATAATTACCAAGGTGCATTTTTTGTTTTTATTATATTTAAGACTTCCATCGACAGAGCTCCGATAGCCTAATGGCTAGACCGTTGGGTTCCAAGCGCGTGGTACTGGGTGCGAGTCCCGGCCGGAACGAAAATCTTCCATGTATATATTTCTCTTCTAATTTGAAGATTCTTTTTTTTTTCAATTTCTTTCTTTTGCAAATATGGATTATTTATGTACGGAAGAAAATTCTGAGTCAGTTTAATCATTCGACCTTTAGATTTCAAAGATTTTAGATCAATAATTACTAAGGTGCATTTTTTGTTTTTATTATAATTAAGACACCGATCAACAGAGATCCGATAGTATATTGGCGAGAGCGTTGGGCTTCCATGAGTGTCGCCCTGGGTTCAAATCCAAGCCGGAAAGGAAATCTTAAATGCAAATATTTTTTTCTAATTTTATAATTCTTTTTTTTTTATTTTTCCCTTTTGCGAAGTCAGTCAGTCAGTCTGACAGTCAATCAGTCAAGCACTCAGTCATTCAGTCTCAGTCAGTCAGTCCAGTCAGTCAGTCACTCAGTCAGTCAGTTAGTCCTTCAGCCAGTCAGTCAAGCAGTCAGTCATTTAGTCTCAGTCAGTCAGTCAGTCAGGCAGTCAGTCAGTCAGTCAGTCGGTCAGTCCTGTGCAGTCAGTTAGTCACTAAAGCAGTCAGTCAGTCTCAGTCAGTCAGTCAGTCAGTCCAGTCCAGTCTCAGTCAGTCAGTCAGTCAGTCTCGGTCAGTCAGTCAGTCTCGGTCAGTCAGTCAGTCAGTCATTCAGTCAGTCAGTCAGTCAGGCAGTCAGTCAGTCGGTCAGCCTTATTCAGTCAGTCTGTCAGTCAGTCAGTCAGTCAGCCTTATTCAGTCAGTCTGTCAGTCATCCTTATTCAGTCAGTCTGTCAGTCAGTCGGTCAGTCCTGTCCAGTCAGTTAGTCAGTCAAGCAGTCAGTCAGGTAGTCAAGCAGTCAGTCAGTCAGTGTCAGTCAGTCATTTAGTCATTCAGTCAGTCAGTGAAATAGCCAGTCAGAGAGTCAAGCAGTCAGTCAGTCAGGCTCAGTCAGTCAGTTAGTCAGTCAGTCAGTCAGTCAGTCAGTCAGTCCAGTCTCAGTCAGTCAGGCAGTTAGTCAGTCAGTCTCGGTCAGTCAGTGAGTCAGTCAGTCAGTATCAGTCAGTCAGTGAGTCAGTCTGTCAGTCAGGCAGTATCAGTCAGGCAGTAAGACTCCGCTCGACAGAACTCCGATAGCCTAATGGCTAGACCGCTGGTCTTCCAAGCGAGTGGCCTGGGTTCGAGTCCCAGCCGGAGCGAATATTTTCAATGTATATATTTCTTTTCTAATTTGAAAATTCTTTTTTTTTTCAATTTCTTTCCTTTGCAATTATTGATTATTTATGTAGGGAAGAAAATTCTGAGTCAGTTTAATTTTTCGACACGAAGATTTCAAACTGTTTAAATAAACAATTACCAAGGTGCATTTTTTGTTTTTATTATATTTAAAACTCCCACCGACAGAGCTCCCATAGACTAATGGCTAGAGTGTTAGGCTTCCAAGCGAGTGGCCCTGGGTTCGAGTCCCAGCCTCAGCGAAAATCTTCAATGTATACTTTTAGTTTCTAATTTGAAATTTCTTCTTCTTTTTTTTTTAATTTTTCTCTTTTGCGAATATTGATTATTTATGTAGGGAGAAAAATTCTGAGTCAGTTTAATTATTCGACACAAAGATTTCAAAGTGTTTAAATAAACAATTACCAAGGTGCATTTTTTGTTTTTATTATATTTAAAACTCCCACCGACAGAGCTCCCATAGACTAATGGCTAGAGTGTTAGGCTTCCAAGCGAGTGGTCCTGGGTTCGAGTCCCAGCCTCAGCGAAAATCTTCAATGTATACTTTTAGTTTCTAATTTGAAATTTCTTCTTCTTTTTTTTTTAATTTTTCTCTTTTGCGAATATTGATTATTTATGTAGGGAGAAAAATTCTGAGTCAGTTTAATTATTCGACACGAAGATTTCAAAGTGTTTAAATAAACAATTACCAAGGTGCATTTTTTGTTTTTATTATATTTAAGACTTCCATCGACAGAGCTCCGACAGCCTAATGGCTAGACCGTTGGGTTCCTAGCGCGTGGTACTGGGTTCGAGTCCCGGCCGGAAAGGAAATCTTAAATGCAAATATTTTTTTCTAATTTTATAATTCTTTTTTTTTATTTTTCCCTTTTGCGAAGTCAGTCAGTCAGTCTGACAGTCAATCAGTCAAGCACTCAGTCATTCAGTCTCAGTCAGTCAGTCCAGTCAGTCAAGCAGTCAGTCATTTAGTCTCAGTCAGTCAGTCATTCAGTCAGTCAGTCAGTCAGGCAGTCAGTCAGTCAGTCAGTCGGTCAGTCCTGTGCAGTCAGTTAGTCACTAAAGCAGTCAGTCAGTCTCAGTCAGTCAGTCAGTCAGTCTCGGTCAGTCAGTCAGTCAGTCATTCAGTCAGTCAGTCAGTCAGGCAGTCAGTCAGTCGGTCAGCCTTATTCAGTCAGTCTGTCAGTCAGTCAGTCAGTCAGCCTTATTCAGTCAGTCTGTCAGTCATCCTTATTCAGTCAGTCTGTCAGTCAGTCAGTCGGTCAGTCCTGTCCAGTCAGTTAGTCAGTCAAGCAGTCAGTCAGGTAGTCAAGCAGTCAGTCAGTCAGTGTCAGTCAGTCATTTAGTCATTCAGTCAGTCAGTGAAATAGCCAGTCAGAGAGTCAAGCAGTCAGTCAGTCAGTCTCAGTCAGTCAGTTAGTCAGTCAGTCAGTCAGTCAGTCCAGTCTCAGTCAGTCAGGCAGTTAGTCAGTCAGTCTCGGTCAGTCAGTGAGTCAGTCTGTCAGTCAGGCAGTATCAGTCAGGCAGTAAGACTCCGCTCGACAGAACTCCGGTAGCCTAATGGCTAGACCGCTGGTCTTCCAAGCGAGTGGCCTGGGTTCGAGTCCCAACCGGAGCGAATATCTTCAATGTATATATTTCTTTTCTAATTTGAAAATTCTTTTTTTTTTCAATTTCTTTCCTTTGCAATTATTGATTATTTATGTAGGGAAGAAAATTCTGAGTCAGTTTAATTTTTCGACACGAAGATTTCAAAGTGTTTAAATAAACAATTACCAAGGTGCATTTTTTGTTTTTATTATATTTAAAACTCCCACCGACAGAGCTCCCATAGACTAATGGCTAGAGTGTTAGGCTTCCAAGCGAGTGGCCCTGGGTTCGAGTCCCAGCCTGAGCGAAAATTTTCAATGTATACTTTTAGTTTCTAATTTGAAATTTCTTCTTCTTTTTTTTTAATTTTTCTCTTTTGCGAATATTGATTATTTATGTAGGGAGAAAAATTCTGAGTCAGTTTAATTATTCGACCTATAAATTTCAAAGTGTTTGAATCAATAATTACCAAGGTGCATTTTTTGTTTTTATTATATTTAAGACTTCCATCGACAGAGCTCCGATAGCCTAATGGCTAGACCGTTGGGTTCCAAGCGCGTGGTACTGGGTTCGAGTCCCGGCCGGAACGAAAATCTTCTATGTATATATTTCTCTTCTAATTTGAAGATTCTTTTTTTTTTTTCAATTTCTTTCTTTTGCAAATATGGATTATGTACGGAAGAAAATTCTGAGTCAGTTTAATCATTCGACATTTAGATTTCAAAGATTTTAGATCAATAATTACTAAGGTGCATCTTTTGTTTTTATTATAATTAAGACACCGATCAACAGAGATCCGATAGTATATTGGCGAGAGCGTTGGGCTTCCATGAGTGTCGCCCTCGGTTCAAATCCCAGCCGGAAAGGAAATCTTAAATGCAAATATTTTTTTCTAATTTTATAATTCTTTTTTTTTTTATTTTTCCCTTTTGCGAAGTCAGTCAGTCAGTCTGACAGTCAATCAGTCAAGCACTCAGTCATTCAGTCTCAGTCAGTCAGTCCAGTCAGTCAGTCACTCAGTCAGTCAGTTAGTCCTTCAGCCAGTCAGTCAAGCAGTCAGTCATTTAGTCTCAGTCAGTCATTCAGTCAGTCAGTCAGTCAGGCAGTCAGTCAGTCAGTCAGTCGGTCAGTCCTGTGCAGTCAGTTAGTCACTAAAGCAGTCAATCAGTCTCAGTCAGTCAGTCAGTCAGTCAGTCCAGTCCAGTCTCAGTCAGTCAGTCAGTCAGTCTCGGTCAGTCAGTCAGTCAGTCATTCAGTCAGTCAGTCAGTCAGGCAGTCAGTCAGTCGGTCAGCCTTATTCAGTCAGTCTGTCAGTCAGTCAGTCAGTCAGCCTTATTCAGTCAGTCTGTCAGTCATCCTTATTCAGTCAGTCTGTCAGTCAGTCAGTCGGTCAGTCCTGTCCAGTCAGTTAGTCAGTCAAGCAGTCAGTCAGTCAGTGTCAGTCAGTCATTTAGTCATTCAGTCAGTCAGTGAAATAGCCAGTCAGAGAGTCAAGCAGTCAGTCAGTCAGTCTCAGTCAGTCAGTTAGTCAGTCAGTCAGTCAGTCAGTCAGTCAGTCCAGTCTCAGTCAGTCAGGCAGTTAGTCAGTCAGTCTCGGTCAGTCAGTGAGTCAGTCAGTCAGTATCAGTCAGTCAGTGAGTCAGTCTGTCAGTCAGGCAGTATCAGTCAGGCAGTAAGACTCCGCTCGACAGAACTCCGATAGCCTAATGGCTAGACCGCTGGTCTTCCAAGCGAGTGGCCTGGGTTCGAGTCCCAGCCGGAGCGAATATCTTCAATGTATATATTTCTTTTCTAATTTGAAAATTCTTTTTTTTTTCAATTTCTTTCCTTTGCAATTATTGATTATTTATGTAGGGAAGAAAATTCTGAGTCAGTTTAATTTTTCGACACGAAGATTTCAAAGTGTTTAAATAAACAATTACCAAGGTGCATTTTTTGTTTTTATTATATTTAAAACTCCCACCGACAGAGCTCCCATAGACTAATGGCTAGAGTGTTAGGCTTCCAAGCGAGTGGCCCTGGGTTCGAGTCCCAGCCTGAACGAAAATCTTCAATGTATACTTTTAGTTTCTAATTTGAAATTTCTTCTTCTTTTTTTTTTAATTTTTCCCTTTTGCGAATATTGATTATTTATGTAGGGAGAAAAATTCTGAGTCAGTTTAATTATTCGACACGAAGATTTCAAAGTGTTTAAATAAACAATTACCAAGGTGCATTTTTTGTTTTTATTATATTTAAAACTCCCACCGACAGAGCTCCCATAGACTAATGGCTAGAGTGTTAGGCTTCCAAGCGAGTGGTCCTGGGTTCGAGTCCCAGCCTGAACGAAAATCTTCAATGTATACTTTTAGTTTCTAATTTGAAATTTCTTCTTCTTTTTTTTTTAATTTTTCTCTTTTGCGAATATTGATTATTTATGTAGGGAGAAAAATTCTGAGTCAGTTTAATTATTCGACCTGTAAATTTCAAAGTGTTTGAATCAATAATTACCAAGGTGCATTTTTTGTTTTTATTATATTTAAGACTTCCATCGACAGAGCTCCGATAGCCTAATGGCTAGACCGTTGGGTTCCAAGCGCGTGGTACTGGGTTCGAGTCCCGGCCGGAACGAAAATCTTCTATGTATATATTTCTCTTCTAATTTGAAGATTCTTTTTTTTTCAATTTCTTTCTTTTGCAAATATGGATTATGTACGGAAGAAAATTCTGAGTCAGTTTAATCATTCGACATTTAGATTTCAAAGATTTTAGATCAATAATTACTAAGGTGCATTTTTTGTTTTTATTATAATTAAGACACCGATCAACAGAGATCCGATAGTATATTGGCGAGAGCGTTGGGCTTCCATGAGTGTCGCCCTGGGTTCAAATCCCAGCCGGAAAGGAAATCTTAAATGCAAATATTTTTTTTCTAATTTTATAATTCTTTTTTTTTTATTTTTCCCTTTTGCGAAGTCAGTCAGTCAGTCTGACAGTCAATCAGTCAAGCACTCAGTCATTCAGTCTAAGTCAGTCAGTCCAGTCAGTCAGTCACTCAGTCAGTCAGTTAGTCCTTCAGCCAGTCAGTCAAGCAGTCAGTCATTTAGTCTCAGTCAGTCAGTCAGTCAGTCAGTCTAGTCCAGTCTCAGTCAGTCAGTCAGTCAGTCTCGGTCAGTCAGTCAGTCAGTCAGTCATTCAGTCTCAGTCAGTCAGTCAGTCAGTCAGTCCAGTCCAGTCTCAGTCAGTCAGTCAGTCAGTCTCGGTCAGTCAGTCAGTCAGTCATTCAGTCAGTCAGTCAGTCAGGCAGTCAGTCAGTCGGTCAGCCTTATTCAGTCAGTCTGTCAGTCAGTCAGTCAGTCAGCCTTATTCAGTCAGTCTGTCAGTCATCCTTATTCAGTCAGTCTGTCAGTCAGTCAGTCGGTCAGTCCTGTCCAGTCAGTTAGTCAGTCAAGCAGTCAGTCAGGTAGTCAAGCAGTCAGTCAGTCAGTGTCAGTCAGTCATTTAGTCATTCAGTCAGTCAGTGAAATAGCCAGTCAGAGAGTCAAGCAGTCAGTCAGTCAGTCTCAGTCAGTCAGTTAGTCAGTCAGTCAGTCAGTCAGTCAGTCAGTCCAGTCTCAGTCAGTCAGGCAGTTAGTCGGTCAGTCTCGGTCAGTCAGTGAGTCAGTCAGTCAGTATCAGTCAGTCAGTGAGTCAGTCTGTCAGTCAGGCAGTATCAGTCAGGCAGTAAGACTCCGCTCGACAGAACTCCGATAGCCTAATGGCTAGACCGCTGGTCTTCCAAGCGAGTGGCCTGGGTTCGAGTCCCAGCCGGAGCGATTATCTTCAATGTATATATTTCTTTTCTAATTTGAAAATTCTTTTTTTTTTTCAATTTCTTTCCTTTGCAATTATTGATTATTTATGTAGGGAAGAAAATTCTGAGTCAGTTTAATTTTTCGACACGAAGATTTCAAAGTGTTTAAATAAACAATTACCAAGGTGCATTTTTTGTTTTTATTATATTTAAAACTCCCACCGACAGAGCTCCCATAGACTAATGGCTAGAGTGTTAGGCTTCCAAGCGAGTGGCCCTGGGTTCGAGTCCCAGCCTGAACGAAAATCTTCAATGTATACTTTTAGTTTCTAATTTGAAATTTCTTCTTCTTTTTTTTTAATTTTTCTCTTTTGCGAATATTGATTATTTATGTAGGGAGAAAAATTCTGAGTCAGTTTAATTATTCGACACGAAGATTTCAAAGTGTTTAAATAAACAATTACCAAGGTGCATTTTTTGTTTTTATTATATTTAAAACTCCCACCGACAGAGCTCCCATAGACTAATGGCTAGAGTGTTAGGCTTCCAAGCGAGTGGTCCTGGGTTCGAGTCCCAGCCTGAACGAAAATCTTCAATGTATACTTTTAGTTTCTAATTTGAAATTTCTTCTTCTTTTTTTTTTAATTTTTCTCTTTTGCGAATATTGATTATTTATGTAGGGAGAAAAATTCTGAGTCAGTTTAATTATTCGACCTGTAAATTTCAAAGTGTTTGAATCAATAATTACCAAGGTGCATTTTTTGTTTTTATTATATTTAAGACTTCGATCGCCAGAGCTCCGATAGCCTAATGGCTAGACCGTTGGGTTCCAAGCGCGTGGTACTGGGTTCGAGTCCCGGCCGGAACGAAAATCTTCCATGTATATATTTCTCTTCTAATTTGAAGATTCTTTTTTTTTTCAATTTCTTTCTTTTGCAAATATGGATTATTTATGTACGGAAGAAAATTCTGAGTCAGTTTAATCATTCGACCTTTAGATTTCAAAGATTTTAGATCAATAATTACTAAGGTGCATTTTTTGTTTTTATTATAATTAAGACACCGATCAACAGAGATCCGATAGTATATTGGCGAGAGCGTTGGGCTTCCATGTGTGTCGCCCTGGGTTCAAATCCCAGCCGGAAAGGAAATCTTAAATGCAAATATTTTTTTCTAATTTTATAATTCTTTTTTTTTTATTTTTCCCTTTTGCGAAGTCAGTCAGTCAGTCTGACAGTCAATCAGTCAAGCACTCAGTCATTCAGTCTCAGTCAGTCAGTCCAGTCAGTCAGTCACTCAGTCAGTCAGTTAGTCCTTAAGCCAGTCAGTCAAGCAGTCAGTCATTTAGTCTCAGTCAGTCAGTCATTCAGTCAGTCAGTCAGTCAGGCTGTCAGTCAGTCAGTCAGTCGGTCAGCCTTATTCAGTCAGTCTGTCAGTCAGTCAGTCAGTCAGCCTTATTCAGTCAATCTGTCAGTCATCCTTATTCAGTCAGTCTGTCAGTCAGTCAGTCGGTCAGTCCTGTCCAGTCAGTTAGTCAGTCAAGCAGTCAGTCAGGTAGTCAAGCAGTCAGTCAGTCAGTGTCAGTCAGTCATTTAGTCATTCAGTCAGTCAGTTAAATAGCCAGTCAGAGAGTCAAGCAGTCAGTCAGTCAGTCTCAGTCAGTCAGTTAGTCAGTCAGTCAGTCAGTCAGTCAGTCAGTCCAGTCTCAGTCAGTCAGGCAGTTAGTCAGTCAGTCTCGGTCAGTCAGTGAGTCAGTCAGTCAGTATCAGTCAGACAGTGAGTCAGTCTGTCAGTCAGGCAGTATCAGTCAGGCAGTAAGACTCCGCTCGACAGAACTCCGATAGCCTAATGGCTAGACCGCTGGTCTTCCAAGCGAGTGGCCTGGGTTCGAGTCCCAGCCGGAGCGAATATCTTCAATGTATATATTTCTTTTCTAATTTGAAAATTCTTTTTTTTTTTCAATTTCTTTCCTTTGCAATTATTGATTATTTATGTAGGGAAGAAAATTCTGAGTCAGTTTAATTTTTCGACACGAAGATTTCAAAGTGTTTAAATAAACAATTACCAAGGTGCATTTTTTGTTTTTATTATATTTAAAACTCCCACCGACAGAGCTCCCATAGACTAATGGCTAGAGTGTTAGGCTTCCAAGCGAGTGGCCCTTGGTTCGAGTCCCAGCCTGAACGAAAATCTTCAATGTATACTTTTAGTTTCTAATTTGAAATTTCTTCTTCTTTTTTTTTTAATTTTTCTCTTTTGCGAATATTGATTATTTATGTAGGGAGAAAAATTCTGAGTCAGTTTAATTATTCGACCTGTAAATTTCAAAGTGTTTGAATCAATAATTACCAAGGTGCATTTTTTGTTTTTATTATATTTTAGACTTCCATCGACAGAGCTCCGATAGCCTAATGGCTAGACCGTTGGGTTCCTAGCGCGTGGTACTGGGTTCGAGTCCCGGCCGGAAAGGAAATCTTAAATGCAAGTATTTTTTTCTAATTTTATAATCCTTTTTTTTTTATTTTTTCCTTTTGCGAAGTCAGTCAGTCAGTCTGACAGTCAATCAGTCAAGCACTCAGTCATTCAGTCTCAGTCAGTCAGTCCAGTCAGTCAGTCACTCAGTCAGTCAGTTAGTCCTTCAGCCAGTCAGTCAAGCAGTCAGTCATTTAGTCTCAGTCAGTCAGTCATTCAGTCAGTCAGTCAGTCAGGCAGTCAGTCAGTCAGTCAGTCGGTCAGTCCTGTGCAGTCAGTTAGTCACTAAAGCAGTCAGTCAGTCTCAGTCAGTCAGTCAGTCAGTCAGTCCAGTCCAGTCTCAGTCAGTCAGTCAGTCAGTCTCGGTCAGTCAGTCAGTCAGTCATTCAGTCAGTCAGTCAGTCAGGCAGTCAGTCAGTCGGTCAGCCTTATTCAGTCAGTCTGTCAGTCAGTCAGTCAGTCAGCCTTATTCAGTCAGTCTGTCAGTCATCCTTATTCAGTCAGTCTGTCAGTCAGTCAGTCGGTCAGTCCTGTCCAGTCAGTTAGTCAGTCAAGCAGTCAGTCAGGTAGTCAAGCAGTCAGTCAGTCAGTGTCAGTCAGTCATTTAGTCATTCAGTCAGTCAGTGAAATAGCCAGTCAGAGAGTCAAGCAGTCAGTCAGTCAGTCTCAGTCAGTCAGTTAGTCAGTCAGTCAGTCAGTCAGTCAGTCAGTCCAGTCTCAGTCAGTCAGGCAGTTAGTCAGTCAGTCTCGGTCAGTCAGTGAGTCAGTCAGTCAGTATCAGTCAGACAGTGAGTCAGTCTGTCAGTCAGGCAGTATCAGTCAGGCAGTAAGACTCCGCTCGACAGAACTCCGATAGCCTAATGGCTAGACCGCTGGTCTTCCAAGCGAGTGGCCTGGGTTCGAGTCCCAGCCGGAGCGAATATCTTCAATGTATATATTTCTTTTCTAATTTGAAAATTCTTTTTTTTTTTAATTTCTTTCCTTTGCAATTATTGATTATTTATGTAGGGAAGAAAATTCTGAGTCAGTTTAATTTTTCGACACGAAGATTTCAAAGTGTTTAAATAAACAATTACCAAGGTGCATTTTTTGTTTTTATTATATTTAAAACTCCCACCGACAGAGCTCCCATAGACTAATGGCTAGAGTGTTAGGCTTCCAAGCGAGTGGCCCTGGGTTCGAGTCCCAGCCTGAACGAAAATCTTCAATGTATACTTTTAGTTTCTAATTTGAAATTTCTTCTTCTTTTTTTTTTAATTTTTCTCTTTTGCGAATATTGATTATTTATGTAGGGAGAAAAATTCTGAGTCAGTTTAATTATTCGACCTGTAAATTTCAAAGTGTTTGAATCAATAATTACCAAGGTGCATTTTTTGTTTTTATTATATTTAAGACTTCCATCGACAGAGCTCCGATAGCCTAATGGCTAGACTGTTGGGTTCCTAGCGCGTGGTACTGGGTTCGAGTCCCGGCCGGAAAGGAAATCTTAAATGCAAATATTTTTTTCTAATTTTATAATTCTTTTTTTTTATTTTTCCCTTTTGCGAAGTCAGTCAGTCAGTCTGACAGTCAATCAGTCAAGCACTCAGTCATTCAGTCTCAGTCAGTCAGTCCAGTCAGTCAGTCACTCAGTCAGTCAGTTAGTCCTTCAGCCAGTCAGTCAAGCAGTCAGTCTCAGTCAGTCAGTCATTCAGTCAGTCAGTCAGTCAGTCAGTCAGGCAGTCAGTCAGTCAGTCAGTCGGTCAGTCCTGTGCAGTCAGTTAGTCACTAAAGCAGTCAGTCAGTCTCAGTCAGTCAGTCAGTCAGTCAGTCAGTCCAGTCCAGTCTCAGTCAGTCAGTCAGTCAGTCTAGGTCAGTCAGTCAGTCAGTCATTCAGTCAGTCAGTCAGTCAGGCAGTCAGTCAGTCGGTCAGCCTTATTCAGTCAGTCTGTCAGTCAGTCAGTCAGTCAGCCTTATTCAGTCAGTCTGTCAGTCATCCTTATTCAGTCAGTCTGTCAGTCAGTCAGTCGGTCAGTCCTGTCCAGTCAGTTAGTCAGTCAAGCAATCTGTCAGGTAGTCAAGCAGTCAGTCAGTCAGTGTCAGTCAGTCATTTAGTCATTCAGTCAGTCAGTGAAATAGCCAGTCAGAGAGTCAAGCAGTCAGTCAGTCAGTCTCAGTCAGTCAGTCAGTCAGTCAGTCAGTCAGTCAGTCAGTCAGTCCAGTCTCAGTCAGTCAGGCAGTTAGTCAGTCAGTCTCGGTCAGTCAGTGAGTCAGTCAGTCAGTATCAGTCAGTCAGTGAGTCAGTCTGTCAGTCAGGCAGTATCAGTCAGGCAGTAAGACTCCGCTCGACAGAACTCCGATAGCCTAATGGCTAGACCGCTGGTCTTCCAAGCGAGTGGCCTGGGTTCGAGTCCCAGCCGGAGCGAATATCTTCAATGTATATATTTCTTTTCTAATTTGAAAATTCTTTTTTTTTCAATTTCTTTCCTTTGCAATTATTGATTATTTATGTAGGGAAGAAAATTCTGAGTCAGTTTAATTTTTCGACACGAAGATTTCAAAGTGTTTAAATAAACAATTACCAAGGTGCATTTTTTGTTTTTATTATATTTAAAACTCCCACCGACAGAGCTCCCATAGACTAATGGCTAGAGTGTTAGGCTTCCAAGCGAGTGGCCCTGGGTTCGAGTCCCAGCCTGAACGAAAATCTTCAATGTATACTTTTAGTTTCTAATTTGAAATTTCTTCTTCTTTTTTTTTTAATTTTTCTCTTTTGCGAATATTGATTATTTATGTAGGGAGAAAAATTCTGAGTCAGTTTAATTATTCGACCTGTAAATTTCAAAGTGTTTGAATCAATAATTACCAAGGTGCATTTTTTGTTTTTATTATATTTAAGACTTCCATCGACAGAGCTCCGATAGCCTAATGGCTAGACCGTTGGGTTCCAAGCGCGTGGTACTGGGTTCGAGTCCCGGCCGGAACGAAAATCTTCCATGTATATGTTTCTCTTCTAATTTGAAGATTCTTTTTTTTTTCAATTTCTTTCTTTTGCAAATATGGATTATTTATGTACGGAAGAAAATTCTGAGTCAGTTTAATCATTCGACCTTTAGATTTCAAAGATTTTAGATCAATAATTACTAAGGTGCATTTTTTGTTTTTATTATAATTAAGACACCGATCAACAGAGATCCGATAGTATATTGGCGAGAGCGTTGGGCTTCCATGAGTGTCGCCCTGGGTTCAAATCCCAGCCGGAAAGGAAATCTTAAATGCAAATATTTTTTTTCTAATTTTATAATTCTTTTTTTTTTATTTTTCCCTTTTGCGAAGTCAGTCAGTCAGTCTGACAGTCAATCAGTCAAGCACTCAGTCATTCAGTTTCAGTCAGTCAGTCCAGTCAGTCAGTCACTCAGTCAGTCAGTTAGTCCCTCAGCCAGTCAGTCAAGCAGTCAGTCATTTAGTCTCAGTCAGTCAGTCAGTCAGTCAGTCAGTCAGTCAGGCAGTCAGTCAGTCAGTCAGTCGGTCAGTCCTGTGCAGTCAGTTAGTCACTAAAGCAGTCAGTCAGTCTCAGTCAGTCAGTCAGTCAGTCAGTCCAGTCCAGTCTCAGTCAGTCAGTCAGTCAGTCTCGGTCAGTCAGTCAGTCAGTCAGTCATTCAGTCAGTCAGTCAGTCAGGCAGTCAGTCAGTCGGTCAGCCTTATTCAGTCAGTCTGTCAGTCAGTCAGTCAGTCAGCCTTATTCAGTCAGTCTGTCAGTCATCCTTATTCAGTCAGTCTGTCAGTCAGTCAGTCGGTCAGTCCTGTCTAGTCAGTTAGTCAGTCAAGCAGTCAGTCAGGTAGTCAAGCAGTCAGTCAGTCAGTGTCAGTCAGTCATTTAGTCATTCAGTCAGTCAGTGAAATAGCCAGTCAGAGAGTCAAGCAGTCAGTCAGTCAGTCTCAGTCAGTCAGTTAGTCAGTCAGTCAGTCAGTCAGTCAGTCAGTCCAGTCTCAGTCAGTCAGGCAGTTAGTCAGTCAGTCTCGGTCAGTCAGTGAGTCAGTCAGTCAGTATCAGTCAGTCAGTGAGTCAGTCTGTCAGTCAGGCAGTATCAGTCAGGCAGTAAGACTCCGCTCGACAGAACTCCGATAGCCTAATGGCTAGACCGCTGGTCTTCCAAGCGAGTGGCCTGGGTTCGAGTCCCAGCCGGAGCGAATATCTTCAATGTATATATTTCTTTTCTAATTTGAAAATTCTTTTTTTTTTTCAATTTCTTTCCTTTGCAATTATTGATTATTTATGTAGGGAAGAAAATTCTGAGTCAGTTTAATTTTTCGACACGAAGATTTCAAAGTGTTTAAATAAACAATTACCAAGGTGCATTTTTTGTTTTTATTATATTTAAAACTCCCACCGACAGAGCTCCCATAGACTAATGGCTAGAGTGTTAGGCTTCCAAGCGAGTGGCCCTGGGTTCGAGTCCCAGCCTGAACGAAAATCTTCCATGTATATGTTTCTCTTCTAATTTGAAGATTCTTTTTTTTTTCAATTTCTTTCTTTTGCAAATATGGATTATTTATGTACGGAAGAAAATTCTGAGTCAGTTTAATCATTCGACCTTTAGATTTCAAAGATTTTAGATCAATAATTACTAAGGTGCATTTTTTGTTTTTATTATAATTAAGACACCGATCAACAGAGATCCGATAGTATATTGGCGAGAGCGTTGGGCTTCCATGAGTGTCGCCCTGGGTTCAAATCCCAGCCGGAAAGGAAATCTTAAATGCAAATATTTTTTTTCTAATTTTATAATTCTTTTTTTTTTATTTTTCCCTTTTGCGAAGTCAGTCAGTCAGTCTGACAGTCAATCAGTCAAGCACTCAGTCATTCAGTTTCAGTCAGTCAGTCCAGTCAGTCAGTCACTCAGTCAGTCAGTTAGTCCCTCAGCCAGTCAGTCAAGCAGTCAGTCATTTAGTCTCAGTCAGTCAGTCAGTCAGTCAGTCAGTCAGTCAGGCAGTCAGTCAGTCAGTCAGTCGGTCAGTCCTGTGCAGTCAGTTAGTCACTAAAGCAGTCAGTCAGTCTCAGTCAGTCAGTCAGTCAGTCAGTCCAGTCCAGTCTCAGTCAGTCAGTCAGTCAGTCTCGGTCAGTCAGTCAGTCAGTCAGTCATTCAGTCAGTCAGTCAGTCAGGCAGTCAGTCAGTCGGTCAGCCTTATTCAGTCAGTCTGTCAGTCAGTCAGTCAGTCAGCCTTATTCAGTCAGTCTGTCAGTCATCCTTATTCAGTCAGTCTGTCAGTCAGTCAGTCGGTCAGTCCTGTCTAGTCAGTTAGTCAGTCAAGCAGTCAGTCAGGTAGTCAAGCAGTCAGTCAGTCAGTGTCAGTCAGTCATTTAGTCATTCAGTCAGTCAGTGAAATAGCCAGTCAGAGAGTCAAGCAGTCAGTCAGTCAGTCTCAGTCAGTCAGTTAGTCAGTCAGTCAGTCAGTCAGTCAGTCAGTCCAGTCTCAGTCAGTCAGGCAGTTAGTCAGTCAGTCTCGGTCAGTCAGTGAGTCAGTCAGTCAGTATCAGTCAGTCAGTGAGTCAGTCTGTCAGTCAGGCAGTATCAGTCAGGCAGTAAGACTCCGCTCGACAGAACTCCGATAGCCTAATGGCTAGACCGCTGGTCTTCCAAGCGAGTGGCCTGGGTTCGAGTCCCAGCCGGAGCGAATATCTTCAATGTATATATTTCTTTTCTAATTTGAAAATTCTTTTTTTTTTCAATTTCTTTCCTTTGCAATTATTGATTATTTATGTAGGGAAGAAAATTCTGAGTCAGTTTAATTTTTCGACACGAAGATTTCAAAGTGTTTAAATAAACAATTACCAAGGTGCATTTTTTGTTTTTATTATATTTAAAACTCCCACCGACAGAGCTCCCATAGACTAATGGCTAGAGTGTTAGGCTTCCAAGCGAGTGGCCCTGGGTTCGAGTCCCAGCCTGAACGAAAATCTTCAATGTATACTTTTAGTTTCTAATTTGAAATTTCTTCTTCTTTTTTTTTTAATTTTTCTCTTTTGCGAATATTGATTATTTATGTAGGGAGAAAAATTCTGAGTCAGTTTAATTATTCGACCTGTAAATTTCAAAGTGTTTGAATCAATAATTGCCAAGGTGCATTTTTTGTTTTTATTATATTTAAGACTTCCATCGACAGAGCTCCGATAGCCTAATGGCTAGACTGTTGGGTTCCTAGCGCGTGGTACTGGGTTCGAGTCCCGGCCGGAAAGGAAATCTTAAATGCAAATATTTTTTTCTAATTTTATAATTCTTTTTTTTTATTTTTCCCTTTTGCGAAGTCAGTCAGTCAGTCTGACAGTCAATCAGTCAAGCACTCAGTCATTCAGTCTCAGTCAGTCAGTCCAGTCAGTCAGTCACTCAGTCAGTCAGTTAGTCCTTCAGCCAGTCAGTCAAGCAGTCAGTCTCAGTCAGTCAGTCATTCAGTCAGTCAGTCAGTCAGTCAGTCAGGCAGTCAGTCAGTCAGTCAGTCGGTCAGTCCTGTGCAGTCAGTTAGTCACTAAAGCAGTCAGTCAGTCTCAGTCAGTCAGTCAGTCAGTCAGTCAGTCCAGTCCAGTCTCAGTCAGTCAGTCAGTCAGTCTCGGTCAGTCAGTCAGTCAGTCATTCAGTCAGTCAGTCAGTCAGGCAGTCAGTCAGTCGGTCAGCCTTATTCAGTCAGTCTGTCAGTCAGTCAGTCAGTCAGCCTTATTCAGTCAGTCTGTCAGTCATCCTTATTCAGTCAGTCTGTCAGTCAGTCAGTCGGTCAGTCCTGTCCAGTCAGTTAGTCAGTCAAGCAATCTGTCAGGTAGTCAAGCAGTCAGTCAGTCAGTGTCAGTCAGTCATTTAGTCATTCAGTCAGTCAGTGAAATAGCCAGTCAGAGAGTCAAGCAGTCAGTCAGTCAGTCTCAGTCAGTCAGTCAGTCAGTCAGTCAGTCAGTCAGTCAGTCAGTCCAGTCTCAGTCAGTCAGGCAGTTAGTCAGTCAGTCTCGGTCAGTCAGTGAGTCAGTCAGTCAGTATCAGTCAGTCAGTGAGTCAGTCTGTCAGTCAGGCAGTATCAGTCAGGCAGTAAGACTCCGCTCGACAGAACTCCGATAGCCTAATGGCTAGACCGCTGGTCTTCCAAGCGAGTGGCCTGGGTTCGAGTCCCAGCCGGAGCGAATATCTTCAATGTATATATTTCTTTTCTAATTTGAAAATTCTTTTTTTTTCAATTTCTTTCCTTTGCAATTATTGATTATTTATGTAGGGAAGAAAATTCTGAGTCAGTTTAATTTTTCGACACGAAGATTTCAAAGTGTTTAAATAAACAATTACCAAGGTGCATTTTTTGTTTTTATTATATTTAAAACTCCCACCGACAGAGCTCCCATAGACTAATGGCTAGAGTGTTAGGCTTCCAAGCGAGTGGCCCTGGGTTCGAGTCCCAGCCTGAACGAAAATCTTCAATGTATACTTTTAGTTTCTAATTTGAAATTTCTTCTTCTTTTTTTTTTAATTTTTCTCTTTTGCGAATATTGATTATTTATGTAGGGAGAAAAATTCTGAGTCAGTTTAATTATTCGACCTGTAAATTTCAAAGTGTTTGAATCAATAATTACCAAGGTGCATTTTTTGTTTTTATTATATTTAAGACTTCCATCGACAGAGCTCCGATAGCCTAATGGCTAGACCGTTGGGTTCCAAGCGCGTGGTACTGGGTTCGAGTCCCGGCCGGAACGAAAATCTTCCATGTATATGTTTCTCTTCTAATTTGAAGATTCTTTTTTTTTTCAATTTCTTTCTTTTGCAAATATGGATTATTTATGTACGGAAGAAAATTCTGAGTCAGTTTAATCATTCGACCTTTAGATTTCAAAGATTTTAGATCAATAATTACTAAGGTGCATTTTTTGTTTTTATTATAATTAAGACACCGATCAACAGAGATCCGATAGTATATTGGCGAGAGCGTTGGGCTTCCATGAGTGTCGCCCTGGGTTCAAATCCCAGCCGGAAAGGAAATCTTAAATGCAAATATTTTTTTTCTAATTTTATAATTCTTTTTTTTTTATTTTTCCCTTTTGCGAAGTCAGTCAGTCAGTCTGACAGTCAATCAGTCAAGCACTCAGTCATTCAGTTTCAGTCAGTCAGTCCAGTCAGTCAGTCACTCAGTCAGTCAGTTAGTCCCTCAGCCAGTCAGTCAAGCAGTCAGTCATTTAGTCTCAGTCAGTCAGTCAGTCAGTCAGTCAGTCAGTCAGGCAGTCAGTCAGTCAGTCAGTCGGTCAGTCCTGTGCAGTCAGTTAGTCACTAAAGCAGTCAGTCAGTCTCAGTCAGTCAGTCAGTCAGTCAGTCCAGTCCAGTCTCAGTCAGTCAGTCAGTCAGTCTCGGTCAGTTAGTCAGTCAGTCAGTCATTCAGTCAGTCAGTCAGTCAGGCAGTCAGTCAGTCGGTCAGCCTTATTCAGTCAGTCTGTCAGTCAGTCAGTCAGTCAGCCTTATTCAGTCAGTCTGTCAGTCATCCTTATTCAGTCAGTCTGTCAGTCAGTCAGTCGGTCAGTCCTGTCTAGTCAGTTAGTCAGTCAAGCAGTCAGTCAGGTAGTCAAGCAGTCAGTCAGTCAGTGTCAGTCAGTCATTTAGTCATTCAGTCAGTCAGTGAAATAGCCAGTCAGAGAGTCAAGCAGTCAGTCAGTCAGTCTCAGTCAGTCAGTTAGTCAGTCAGTCAGTCAGTCAGTCAGTCAGTCCAGTCTCAGTCAGTCAGGCAGTTAGTCAGTCAGTCTCGGTCAGTCAGTGAGTCAGTCAGTCAGTATCAGTCAGTCAGTGAGTCAGTCTGTCAGTCAGGCAGTATCAGTCAGGCAGTAAGACTCCGCTCGACAGAACTCCGATAGCCTAATGGCTAGACCGCTGGTCTTCCAAGCGAGTGGCCTGGGTTCGAGTCCCAGCCGGAGCGAATATCTTCAATGTATATATTTCTTTTCTAATTTGAAAATTCTTTTTTTTTTTTCAATTTCTTTCCTTTGCAATTATTGATTATTTATGTAGGGAAGAAAATTCTGAGTCAGTTTAATTTTTCGACACGAAGATTTCAAAGTGTTTAAATAAACAATTACCAAGGTGCATTTTTTGTTTTTATTATATTTAAAACTCCCACCGACAGAGCTCCCATAGACTAATGGCTAGAGTGTTAGGCTTCCAAGCGAGTGGCCCTGGGTTCGAGTCCCAGCCTGAACGAAAATCTTCCATGTATATGTTTCTCTTCTAATTTGAAGATTCTTTTTTTTTTCAATTTCTTTCTTTTGCAAATATGGATTATTTATGTACGGAAGAAAATTCTGAGTCAGTTTAATCATTCGACCTTTAGATTTCAAAGATTTTAGATCAATAATTACTAAGGTGCATTTTTTGTTTTTATTATAATTAAGACACCGATCAACAGAGATCCGATAGTATATTGGCGAGAGCGTTGGGCTTCCATGAGTGTCGCCCTGGGTTCAAATCCCAGCCGGAAAGGAAATCTTAAATGCAAATATTTTTTTTCTAATTTTATAATTCTTTTTTTTTTATTTTTCCCTTTTGCGAAGTCAGTCAGTCAGTCTGACAGTCAATCAGTCAAGCACTCAGTCATTCAGTTTCAGTCAGTCAGTCCAGTCAGTCAGTCACTCAGTCAGTCAGTTAGTCCCTCAGCCAGTCAGTCAAGCAGTCAGTCATTTAGTCTCAGTCAGTCAGTCAGTCAGTCAGTCAGTCAGTCAGGCAGTCAGTCAGTCAGTCAGTCGGTCAGTCCTGTGCAGTCAGTTAGTCACTAAAGCAGTCAGTCAGTCTCAGTCAGTCAGTCAGTCAGTCAGTCCAGTCCAGTCTCAGTCAGTCAGTCAGTCAGTCTCGGTCAGTCAGTCAGTCAGGCAGTCAGTCAGTCGGTCAGCCTTATTCAGTCAGTCTGTCAGTCAGTCTGTCAGTCATCCTTATTCAGTCAGTCTGTCAGTCAGTCAGTCGGTCAGTCCTGTCTAGTCAGTTAGTCAGTCAAGCAGTCAGTCAGGTAGTCAAGCAGTCAGTCAGTCAGTGTCAGTCAGTCATTTAGTCATTCAGTCAGTCAGTGAAATAGCCAGTCAGAGAGTCAAGCAGTCAGTCAGTCAGTCAGTCAGTCCAGTCTCAGTCAGTCAGGCAGTTAGTCAGTCAGTCTCGGTCAGTCAGTGAGTCAGTCAGTCAGTATCAGTCAGTCAGTGAGTCAGTCTGTCAGTCAGGCAGTATCAGTCAGGCAGTAAGACTCCGCTCGACAGAACTCCGATAGCCTAATGGCTAGACCGCTGGTCTTCCAAGCGAGTGGCCTGGGTTCGAGTCCCAGCCGGTGCGAATATCTTCAATGTATATATTTCTTTTCTAATTTGAAAATTCTTTTTTTTTTTCAATTTCTTTCCTTTGCAATTATTGATTATTTATGTAGGGAAGAAAATTCTGAGTCAGTTTAATTTTTCGACACGAAGATTTCAAAGTGTTTAAATAAACAATTACCAAGGTGCATTTTTTGTTTTTATTATATTTAAAACTCCCACCGACAGAGCTCCCATAGACTAATGGCTAGAGTGTTAGGCTTCCAAGCGAGTGGCCCTGGGTTCGAGTCCCAGCCTGAACGAAAATCTTCAATGTATACTTTTAGTTTCTAATTTGAAATTTCTTCTTCTTTTTTTTTTAATTTTTCTCTTTTGCGAATATTGATTATTTATGTAGGGAGAAAAATTCTGAGTCAGTTTAATTATTCGACCTGTAAATTTCAAAGTGTTTGAATCAATAATTGCCAAGGTGCATTTTTTGTTTTTATTATATTTAAGACTTCCATCGACAGAGCTCCGATAGCCTAATGGCTAGACCGTTGGGTTCCAAGCGCGTGGTACTGGGTTCGAGTCCCGGCCGGAACGAAAATCTTCCATGTATATGTTTCTCTTCTAATTTGAAGATTCTTTTTTTTTTCAATTTCTTTCTTTTGCAAATATGGATTATTTATGTACGGAAGAAAATTCTGAGTCAGTTTAATCATTCGACCTTTAGATTTCAAAGATTTTAGATCAATAATTACTAAGGTGCATTTTTTGTTTTTATTATAATTAAGACACCGATCAACAGAGATCCGATAGTATATTGGCGAGAGCGTTGGGCTTCCATGAGTGTCGCCCTGGGTTCAAATCCCAGCCGGAAAGGAAATCTTAAATGCAAATATTTTTTTCTAATTTTATAATTCTTTTTTTTTTATTTTTCCCTTTTGCGAAGTCAGTCAGTCAGTCTGACAGTCAATCAGTCAAGCACTCAGTCATTCAGTCTCAGTCAGTCAGTCCAGTCAGTCAGTCACTCAGTCAGTCAGTTAGTCCTTCAGCCAGTCAGTCAAGCAGTCTGTCATTTAGTCTCAGTCAGTCAGTCATTCAGTCAGTCAGTCAGTCAGGCAGTCAGTCAGTCAGTCAGTCGGTCAGTCCTGTGCAGTCAGTTAGTCACTAAAGCAGTCAGTCAGTCTCAGTCAGTCAGTCAGTCAGTCAGTCCAGTCCAGTCTCAGTCAGTCAGTCAGTCAGTCTCGGTCAGTCAGTCAGTCAGTCATTCAGTCAGTCAGTCAGTCAGGCAGTCAGTCAGTCGGTCAGCCTTATTCAGTCAGTCTGTCAGTCAGTCAGTCAGTCAGCCTTATTCAGTCAGTCTGTCAGTCATCCTTATTCAGTCAGTCTGTCAGTCAGTCAGTCGGTCAGTCCTGTCCAGTCAGTTAGTCAGTCAAGCAGTCAGTCAGGTAGTCAAGCAGTCAGTCAGTCAGTGTCAGTCAGTCATTTAGTCATTCAGTCAGTCAGTGAAATAGCCAGTCAGAGAGTCAAGCAGTCAGTCAGTCAGTCTCAGTCAGTCAGTTAGTCAGTCAGTCAGTCAGTCAGTCAGTCAGTCCAGTCTCAGTCAGTCAGGCAGTTAGTCAGTCAGTCTCGGTCAGTCAGTGAGTCAGTCAGTCAGTATCAGTCAGTCAGTGAGTCAGTCTGTCAGTCAGGCAGTATCAGTCAGGCAGTAAGACTCCGCTCGACAGAACTCCGATAGCCTAATGGCTAGACCGCTGGTCTTCCAAGCGAGTGGCCTGGGTTCGAGTCCCAGCCGGAGCGAATATCTTCAATGTATATATTTCTTTTCTAATTTGAAAATTCTTTTTTTTTTCAATTTCTTTCCTTTGCAATTATTGATTATTTATGTAGGGAAGAAAATTCTGAGTCAGTTTAATTATTCGACCTGTAAATTTCAAAGTGTTTAGAGTGAATCAGTCCCAGCCTGAACGAAAATCTTCAATGTATACTTTTAGTTTCTAATTTGAATTTTCTTCTTCTTTTTTTTTTAATTTTTCTCTTTTGCGAATATTGATTATTTATGTAGGGAGAAAAATTCTGAGTCAGTTTAATTATTCGACCTGTAAATTTCAAAGTGTTTGAATCAATAATTACCAAGGTGCATTTTTTGTTTTTATTATATTTAAGACTTCCATCGACAGAGCTCCGATAGCCTAATGGCTAGACCGTTGGGTTCCTAGCGCGTGGTACTGGGTTCGAGTCCCGGCCGGAAAGGAAATCTTAAATGCAAATATTTTTTTCTAATTTTATAATTCTTTTTTTTTATTTTTCCCTTTTGCGAAGTCAGTCAGTCAGTCAGTCTGACAGTCAATCAGTCAAGCACTCAGTCATTCAGTCTCAGTCAGTCAGTCCAGTCAGTCAGTCACTCAGTCAGTCAGTTAGTCCTTCAGCCAGTCAGTCAAGCAGTCAGTCATTTAGTCTCAGTCAGTCAGTCATTCAGTCAGTCAGTCAGTCAGGCAGTCAGTCAGTCAGTCAGTCGGTCAGTCCTGTGCAGTCAGTTAGTCACTAAAGCAGTCAGTCAGTCTCAGTCAGTCAGTCTCGGTCAGTCAGTCAGTCAGTCATTCAGTCAGTCAGTCAGTCAGTCTCGGTCAGTCAGTCAGTCAGTCATTCAGTCAGTCAGTCATTCAGTCAGTCAGTCAGTCAGGCAGTCAGTCAGTCGGTCAGCCTTATTCAGTCAGTCTGTCAGTCAGTCAGTCAGTCAGGCTTATTCAGTCAGTCTGTCAGTCATCCTTATTCAGTCAGTCTGTCAGTCAGTCAGTCGGTCAGTCCTGTCCAGTCAGTTAGTCAGTCAAGCAGTCAGTCAGGTAGTCAAGCAGTCAGTCAGTCAGTGTCAGTCAGTCATTTATTCATTCAGTCAGTCAGTGAAATAGCCAGTCAGAGAGTCAAGCAGTCAGTCAGTCAGTCTCAGTCAGTCAGTTAGTCAGTCAGTCAGTCAGTCAGTCAGTCAGTCCAGTCTCAGTCAGTCAGGCAGTTAGTCAGTCAGTCTCGGTCAGTCAGTGAGTCAGTCAGTCAGTATCAGTCAGTCAGTGAGTCAGTCTGTCAGTCAGGCAGTATCAGTCAGGCAGTAAGACTCCGCTCGACAGAACTCCGATTGCCTAATGGCTAGACCGCTGGTCTTCCAAGCGAGTGGCCTGGGTTCGAGTCCCAGCCGGAGCGAATATCTTCAATGTATATATTTCTTTTCTAATTTGAAAATTCTTTTTTTTTTCAATTTCTTTCCTTTGCAATTATTGATTATTTATGTAGGGAAGAAAATTCTGAGTCAGTTTAATTTTTCGACACGAAGATTTCAAAGTGTTTAAATAAACAATTACCAAGGTGCATTTTTTGTTTTTATTATATTTAAAACTCCCACCGACAGAGCTCCCATAGACTAATGGCTAGAGTGTTAGGCTTCCAAGCGAGTGGCCCTGGGTTCGAGTCCCAGCCTGAACGAAAATCTTCAATGTATACTTTTAGTTTCTAATTTGAAATTTCTTCTTCTTTTTTTTTTAAATTTTTCTCTTTTGCGAATATTGATTATTTATGTAGGGAGAAAAATTCTGAGTCAGTTTAATTATTCGACTTGTAAATTTCAAAGTGTTTGAATCAATAATTACCAAGGTGCATTTTTTGTTTTCATTATATTTAAGACTTCCATCGACAGAGCTCCGATAGCCTAATGGCTAGACTGTTGGGTTCCTAGCGCGTGGTACTGGGTTCGAGTCCCGGCCGGAAAGGAAATCTTAAATGCAGATATTTTTTTCTAATTTTATAATTCTTTTTTTTTATTTTTCCCTTTTGCGAAGTCAGTCAGTCAGTCTGACAGTCAATCAGTCAAGCACTCAGTCATTCAGTCTCAGTCAGTCAGTCCAGTCAGTCAGTCACTCAGTCAGTCAGTTAGTCCTTCAGCCAGTCAGTCAAGCAGTCAGTCATTTAGTCTCAGTCAGTTAGTCATTCAGTCAGTCAGTCAGTCAGTCAGTCAGTCAGTCAGTCAGTCAGTCAGTCGGTCAGTCCTGTGCAGTCAGTTAGTCACTAAAGCAGTCAGTCAGTCTCAGTCAGTCAGTCAGTCAGTCAGTCCAGTCCAGTCTCAGTCAGTCAGTCAGTCAGTCTCGGTCAGTCAGTCAGTCAGTCAGTCAGTCAGTCAGGCAGTCAGTCAGTCGGTCAGCCTTATTCAGTCAGTCTGTCAGTCAGTCAGTCAGTCAGCCTTATTCAGTCAGTCTGTCAGTCATCCTTATTCAGTCAGTCTGTCAGTCAGTCAGTCGGTCAGTCCTGTCCAGTCAGTTAGTCAGTCAAGCAGTCAGTCAGGTAGTCAAGCAGTCAGTCAGTCAGTGTCAGTCAGTCATTTAGTCATTCAGTCAGTCAGTGAAATAGCCAGTCAGAGAGTCAAGCAGTCAGTCAGTCAGTCTCAGTCAGTCAGTTAGTCAGTCAGTCAGTCAGTCAGTCAGTCAGTCCAGTCTCAGTCAGTCAGGCAGTTAGTCAGTCAGTCTCGGTCAGTCAGTGAGTCAGTCAGTCAGTATCAGTCAGTCAGTGAGTCAGTCTGTCAGTCAGGCAGTATCAGTCAGGCAGTAAGACTCCGCTCGACAGAACTCCGATAGCCTAATGGCTAGACCGCTGGTCTTCCAAGCGAGTGGCCTGGGTTCGAGTCCCAGCCGGAGCGAATATCTTCAATGTATATATTTCTTTTCTAATTTGAAAATTCTTTTTTTTTCAATTTCTTTCCTTTGCAATTATTGATTATTTATGTAGGGAAGAAAATTCTGAGTCAGTTTAATTTTTCGACACGAAGATTTCAAAGTGTTTAAATAAACAATTACCAAGGTGCATTTTTTGTTTTTATTATATTTAAAACTCCCACCGACAGAGCTCCCATAGACTAATGGCTAGAGTGTTAGGCTTCCAAGCGAGTGGCCCTGGGTTCGAGTCCCAGCCTGAACGAAAATCTTCAATGTATACTTTTAGTTTCTAATTTGAAATTTCTTCTTCTTTTTTTTTTTTAATTTTTCTCTTTTGCGAATATTGATTATTTATGTAGGGAGAAAAATTCTGAGTCAGTTTAATTATTCGACCTGTAAATTTCAAAGTGTTTGAATCAATAATTACCAAGGTGCATTTTTTGTTTTTATTATATTTAAGACTTCCATCGACAGAGCTCCGATAGCCTAATGGCTAGACTGTTGGGTTCCTAGCGCGTGGTACTGGGTTCGAGTCCCGGCCGGAAAGGAAATCTTAAATGCAAATATTTTTTTCTAATTTTATAATTCTTTTTTTTATTTTTCCCTTTTGCGAAGTCAGTCAGTCAGTCTGACAGTCAATCAGTCAAGCACTCAGTCATTCAGTCTCAGTCAGTCAGTCCAGTCAGTCAGTCACTCAGTCAGTCAGTTAGTCCTTCAGCCAGTCAGTCAAGCAGTCAGTCATTTAGTCTCAGTCAGTCAGTCATTCAGTCAGTCAGTCAGTCAGGCAGTCAGTCAGTCAGTCAGTCGGTCAGTCCTGTGCAGTCAGTTAGTCACTAAAGCAGTCAGTCAGTCTCAGTCAGTCAGTCAGTCCAGTCCAGTCTCAGTCAGTCAGTCAGTCAGTCTCGGTCAGTCAGTCAGTCAGTCATTCAGTCAGTCAGTCAGTCAGGCAGTCAGTCAGTCGGTCAGCCTTATTCAGTCAGTCTGTCAGTCAGTCAGTCAGTCAGCCTTATTCAGTCAGTCTGTCAGTCATCCTTATTCAGTCAGTCTGTCAGTCAGTCAGTCGGTCAGTCCTGTCCAGTCAGTTAGTCAGTCAAGCAGTCAGTCAGGTAGTCAAGCAGTCAGTCAGTCAGTGTCAGTCAGTCATTTAGTCATTCAGTCAGTCAGTGAAATAGCCAGTCAGAGAGTCAAGCAGTCAGTCAGTCAGTCTCAGTCAGTCAGTTAGTCAGTCAGTCAGTCAGTCAGTCAGTCAGTCCAGTCTCAGTCAGTCAGGCAGTTAGTCAGTCAGTCTCGGTCAGTCAGTGAGTCAGTCAGTCAGTATCAGTCAGTCAGCGAGTCAGTCTGTCAGTCAGGCAGTATCAGTCAGGCAGTAAGACTCTGCTCGACAGAACTCCGATAGCCTAATGGCTAGACCGCTGGTCTTCCAAGCGAGTGGCCTGGGTTCGAGTCCCAGCCGGAGCGAATATCTTCAATGTATATATTTCTTTTCTAATTTGAAAATTCTTTTTTTTTTCAATTTCTTTCCTTTGCAATTATTGATTATTTATGTAGGGAAGAAAATTCTGAGTCAGTTTAATTTTTCGACACGAAGATTTCAAAGTGTTTAAATAAACAATTACCAAGGTGCATTTTTTGTTTTTATTATATTTAAAACTCCCACCGACAGAGCTCCCACAGACTAATGGCTAGAGTGTTAGGCTTCCAAGCGAGTGGCCCTGGGTTCGAGTCCCAGCCTGAACGAAAATCTTCAATGTATACTTTTAGTTTCTAATTTGAAATTTCTTCTTCTTTTTTTTTTAATTTTTCTCTTTTGCGAATATTGATTATTTATGTAGGGAGAAAAATTCTGAGTCAGTTTAATTATTCGACCTGTAAATTTCAAAGTGTTTGAATCAATAATTACCAAGGTGCATTTTTTGTTTTTATTATATTTAAGACTTCCATCGACAGAGCTCCGATAGCCTAATGGCTAGACCGTTGGGTTCCAAGCGCGTGGTACTGGGTTCGAGGCCCGGCCGGAACGAAAATCTTCCATGTATATATTTCTCTTCTAATTTGAAGATTCTTTTTTTTTTCAATTTCTTTCTTTTGCAAATATGGATTATTTATGTACGGAAGAAAATTCTGAGTCAGTTTAATCATTCGACTTTTAGATTTCAAAGATTTTAGATCAATAATTACTAAGGTGCATTTTTTGTTTTTATTATAATTAAGACACCGATCAACAGAGATCCGATAGTATATTGGCGAGAGCGTTGGGCTTCCATGAGTGTCGCCCTGGGTTCAAATCCCAGCCGGAAAGGAAATCTTAAATGCAAATATTTTTTTCTAATTTTATAATTCTTTTTTTTTTATTTTTCCCTTTTGCGAAGTCAGTCAGTCAGTCTGACAGTCAATCAGTCAAGCACTCAGTCATTCAGTCTCAGTCAGTCAGTCCAGTCACTCAGTCACTCAGTCAGTCAGTTAGTCCTTCAGCCAGTCAGTCAAGCAGTCAGTCATTTAGTCTCAGTCAGTCAGTCATTCAGTCAGTCAGTCAGTCAGTCAGTCAGTCGGTCAGTCCTGTGCAGTCAGTTAGTCACTAAAGCAGTCAGTCTGTCTCAGTCAGTCAGTCAGTCAGTCAGTCCAGTCCAGTCTCAGTCAGTCAGTCAGTAAAGTCAGTCAGTCTGTCAGTCAGTCAGTCAGTCAGTCCAGTCCAGTCTCAGTCAGTCAGTCGGTCAGCCTTATTCAGTCAGTCTGTCAGTCAGTCAGTCAGTCAGCCTTATTCAGTCAGTCTGTCAGTCATCCTTATTCAGTCAGTCTGTCAGTCGGTCAGTCCTGTCCAGTCAGTTAGTCAGTCAAGCAGTCAGTCAGGTAGTCAAGCAGTCAGTCAGTCAGTGTCAGTCAGTCATTTAGTCATTCAGTCAGTCAGTGAAATAGCCAGTCAGAGAGTCAAGCAGTCAGTCAGTCAGTCTCAGTCAGTCAGTTAGTCAGTCAGTCAGTCAGTCAGTCAGTCCAGTCTCAGTCAGTCAGGCAGTTAGTCAGTCAGTCTCGGTCAGTCAGTGAGTCAGTCAGTCAGTATCAGTCAGTCAGTGAGTCAGTCTGTCAGTCAGGCAGTATCAGTCAGGCAGTAATACTCCGCTCGACAGAACTCCGATAGCCTAATGGCTAGACCGCTGGTCTTCCAAGCGAGTGGCCTGGGTTCGAGTCCCAGCCCGAGCGAATATCTTCAATGTATATATTTCTTTTCTAATTTGAAAATTCTTTTTTTTTTCAATTTCTTTCCTTTGCAATTATTGATTATTTATGTAGGGAAGAAAATTCTGAGTCAGTTTAATTTATCGACACGAAGATTTCAAAGTGTGCAAATAAACAATTACCAAGGTGCATTTTTTGTTTTTATTATATTTAAAACTCCCACCGACACAGCTCCCATAGACTAATGGCTAGTGTGTTAGGCTTCCAAGCGAGTGGCCCTGGGTTCGAGTCCCAGCCTGAACGAAAATCTTCAATGTATACTTTTAGTTTCTAATTTGAAATTTCTTCTTCTTTTTTTTTTAATTTTTCTCTTTTGCGAATATTGATTATTTATGTAGGGAGAAAAATTCTGAGTCAGTTTAATTATTCGACCTGTAAATTTCATAGTGTTTGAATCAATAATTACCAAGGTGCATTTTTTGTTTTTATTATATTTAAGACTTCCATCGACAGAGCTCCGATAGCCTAATGGCTAGACTGTTGGGTTCCTAGCGCGTGGTACTGGGTTCGAGTCCCGGCCGGAAAGGAAATCTTAAATGCAAATATTTTTTTCTAATTTTATAATTCTTTTTTTTTATTTTTCCCTTTTGCGAAGTCAGTCAGTCAGTCTGACAGTCAATCAGTCAAGCACTCAGTCATTCAGTCTCAGTCAGTCAGTCCAGTCAGTCAGTCACTCAGTCAGTCAGTTAGTCCTTCAGCCAGTCAGTCAAGCAGTCAGTCATTTAGTCTCAGTCAGTCAGTCATTCAGTCAGTCAGTCAGTCAGGCAGTCAGTCAGTCAGTCAGTCGGTCAGTCCTGTGCAGTCAGTTAGTCACTAAAGCAGTCAGTCAGTCTCAGTCAGTCAGTCAGTCCAGTCCAGTCTCAGTCAGTCAGTCAGTCAGTCTCGGTCAGTCAGTCAGTCAGTCATTCAGTCAGTCAGTCAGTCAGGCAGTCAGTCAGTCGGTCAGCCTTATTCAGTCAGTCTGTCAGTCAGTCAGTCAGTCAGTCTTATTCAGTCAGTCTGTCAGTCATCCTTATTCAGTCAGTCTGTCAGTCAGTCAGTCGGTCAGTCCTGTCCAGTCAGTTAGTCAGTCAAGCAGTCAGTCAGGTAGTCAAGCAGTCAGTCAGTCAGTGTCTGTCAGTCATTTAGTCATTCAGTCAGTCAGTGAAATAGCCAGTCAGAGAGTCAAGCAGTCAGTCAGTCAGTCTCAGTCAGTCAGTTAGTCAGTCAGTCAGTCAGTCAGTCAGTCAGTCCAGTCTCAGTCAGTCAGGCAGTTAGTCAGTCAGTCTCGGTCAGTCAGTGAGTCAGTCAGTCAGTATCAGTCAGTCAGCGAGTCAGTCTGTCAGTCAGGCAGTATCAGTCAGGCAGTAAGACTCTGCTCGACAGAACTCCGATAGCCTAATGGCTAGACCGCTGGTCTTCCAAGCGAGTGGCCTGGGTTCGAGTCCCAGCCGGAGCGAATATCTTCAATGTATATATTTCTTTTCTAATTTGAAAATTCTTTTTTTTTTCAATTTCTTTCCTTTGCAATTATTGATTATTTATGTAGGGAAGAAAATTCTGAGTCAGTTTAATTTTTCGACACGAAGATTTCAAAGTGTTTAAATAAACAATTACCAAGGTGCATTTTTTGTTTTTATTATATTTAAAACTCCCACCGACAGAGCTCCCACAGACTAATGGCTAGAGTGTTAGGCTTCCAAGCGAGTGGCCCTGGGTTCGAGTCCCAGCCTGAACGAAAATCTTCAATGTATACTTTTAGTTTCTAATTTGAAATTTCTTCTTCTTTTTTTTTTAATTTTTCTCTTTTGCGAATATTGATTATTTATGTAGGGAGAAAAATTCTGAGTCAGTTTAATTATTCGACCTGTAAATTTCAAAGTGTTTGAATCAATAATTACCAAGGTGCATTTTTTGTTTTTATTATATTTAAGACTTCCATCGACAGAGCTCCGATAGCCTAATGGCTAGACCGTTGGGTTCCAAGCGCGTGGTACTGGGTTCGAGGCCCGGCCGGAACGAAAATCTTCCATGTATATATTTCTCTTCTAATTTGAAGATTCTTTTTTTTTTCAATTTCTTTCTTTTGCAAATATGGATTATTTATGTACGGAAGAAAATTCTGAGTCAGTTTAATCATTCGACTTTTAGATTTCAAAGATTTTAGATCAATAATTACTAAGGTGCATTTTTTGTTTTTATTATAATTAAGACACCGATCAACAGAGATCCGATAGTATATTGGCGAGAGCGTTGGGCTTCCATGAGTGTCGCCCTGGGTTCAAATCCCAGCCGGAAAGGAAATCTTAAATGCAAATATTTTTTTCTAATTTTATAATTCTTTTTTTTTTATTTTTCCCTTTTGCGAAGTCAGTCAGTCAGTCTGACAGTCAATCAGTCAAGCACTCAGTCATTCAGTCTCAGTCAGTCAGTCCAGTCACTCAGTCACTCAGTCAGTCAGTTAGTCCTTCAGCCAGTCAGTCAAGCAGTCAGTCATTTAGTCTCAGTTAGTCAGTCATTCAGTCAGTCAGTCAGTCAGTCAGTCAGTCGGTCAGTCCTGTGCAGTCAGTTAGTCACTAAAGCAGTCAGTCTGTCTCAGTCAGTCAGTCAGTCAGTCCAGTCCAGTCTCAGTCAGTTAGTCACTAAAGCAGTCAGTCTGTCTCAGTCAGTCAGTCAGTCCAGTCTCAGTCAGTCAGTCGGTCAGCCTTATTCAGTCAGTCTGTCAGTCAGTCAGTCAGTCAGCCTTATTCAGTCAGTCTGTCAGTCATCCTTATTCAGTCAGTCTGTCAGTCGGTCAGTCCTGTCCAGTCAGTTAGTCAGTCAAGCAGTCAGTCAGGTAGTCAAGCAGTCAGTCAGTCAGTGTCAGTCAGTCATTTAGTCATTCAGTCAGTCAGTGAAATAGCCAGTCAGAGAGTCAAGCAGTCAGTCAGTCAGTCTCAGTCAGTCAGTTAGTCAGTCAGTCAGTCAGTCAGTCAGTCCAGTCTCAGTCAGTCAGGCAGTTAGTCAGTCAGTCTCGGTCAGTCAGTGAGTCAGTCAGTCAGTATCAGTCAGTCAGTGAGTCAGTCTGTCAGTCAGGCAGTATCAGTCAGGCAGTAATACTCCGCTCGACAGAACTCCGATAGCCTAATGGCTAGACCGCTGGTCTTCCAAGCGAGTGGCCTGGGTTCGAGTCCCAGCCCGAGCGAATATCTTCAATGTATATATTTCTTTTCTAATTTGAAAATTCTTTTTTTTTTCAATTTCTTTCCTTTGCAATTATTGATTATTTATGTAGGGAAGAAAATTCTGAGTCAGTTTAATTTATGGACACGAAGATTTCAAAGTGTTTAAATAAACAATTACCAAGGTGCATTTTTTGTTTTTATTATATTTAAAACTCCCACCGACACAGCTCCCATAGACTAATGGCTAGTGTGTTAGGCTTCCAAGCGAGTGGCCCTGGGTTCGAGTCCCAGCCTGAACGAAAATCTTCAATGTATACTTTTAGTTTCTAATTTGAAATTTCTTCTTCTTTTTTTTTTAATTTTTCTCTTTTGCGAATATTGATTATTTATGTAGGGAGAAAAATTCTGAGTCAGTTTAATTATTCGACCTGTAAATTTCATAGTGTTTGAATCAATAATTACCAAGGTGCATTTTTTGTTTTTATTATATTTAAGACTTCCATCGACAGAGCTCCGATAGCCTAATGGCTAGACTGTTGGGTTCCTAGCGCGTGGTACTGGGTTCGAGTCCCGGCCGGAAAGGAAATCTTAAATGCAAATATTTTTTTCTAATTTTATAATTCTTTTTTTTTATTTTTCCCTTTTGCGAAGTCAGTCAGTCAGTCTGACAGTCAATCAGTCAAGCACTCAGTCATTCAGTCTCAGTCAGTCAGTCCAGTCAGTCAGTCACTCAGTCAGTCAGTTAGTCCTTCAGCCAGTCAGTCAAGCAGTCAGTCATTTAGTCTCAGTCAGTCAGTCATTCAGTCAGTCAGTCAGTCAGTCAGTCAGGCAGTCAGTCAGTCGGTCAGTCCTGTGCAGTCAGTTAGTCACTAAAGCAGTCAGTCAGTCTCAGTCAGTCAGTCAGTCAGTCAGTCCAGTCCAGTCTCAGTCAGTCAGTCAGTCAGTCTCGGTCAGTCAGTCATTCAGTCAGTCAGTCAGTCAGGCAGTCAGTCAGTCGGTCAGCTTTATTCAGTCAGTCTGTCAGTCAGTCAGTCAGTCAGCCTTATTCAGTCAGTCTGTCAGTCATCCTTATTCAGTCAGTCTGTCAGTCAGTCAGTCGGTCAGTCCTGTCCAGTCAGTTAGTCAGTCAAGCAGTCAGTCAGGTAGTCAAGCAGTCAGTCAGTCAGTGTCAGTCAGTCATTTAGTCATTCAGTCAGTCAGTGAAATAGCCAGTCAGAGAGTCAAGCAGTCAGTCAGTCAGTCTCAGTCAGTCAGTTAGTCAGTCAGTCAGTCAGTCAGTCAGTCAGTCCAGTCTCAGTCAGTCAGGCAGTTAGTCAGTCAGTCTCGGTCAGTCAGTGAGTCAGTCAGTCAGTATCAGTCAGTCAGTGAGTCAGTCTGTCAGTCAGGCAGTATCAGTCAGGCAGTAAGACTCCGCTCGACAGAACTCCGATAGCCTAATGGCTAGACCGCTGGTCTTCCAAGCGAGTGGCCTGGGTTCGAGTCCCAGCCGGAGCGAATATCTTCAATGTATATATTTCTTTTCTAATTTGAAAATTCTTTTTTTTTTCAATTTCTTTCCTTTGCAATTCTTGATTATTTATGTAGGGAAGAAAATTCTGAGTCAGTTTAATTTTTCGACACGAAGATTTCAAAGTGTTTAAATAAACAATTACCAAGGTGCATTTTTTGTTTTTATTATATTTAAAACTCCCACCGACAGAGCTCCCATAGACTAATGGCTAGAGTGTTAGGCTTCCAAGCGAGTGGCCCTGGGTTCGAGTCCCAGCCTGAACGAAAATCTTCAATGTATACTTTTAGTTTCTAATTTGAAATTTCTTCTTCTTTTTTTTTAATTTTTCTCTTTTGCGAATATTGATTATTTATGTAGGGAGAAAAATTCTGAGTCAGTTTAATTATTCGACCTGTAAATTTCAAAGTGTTTGAATCAATAATTACCAAGGTGCATTTTTTGTTTTTATTATATTTAAGACTTCCATCGACAGAGCTCCGATAGCCTAATGGCTAGACCGTTGGATTCCAAGCGCGTGGTACTGGGTTCGAGTCCCGGCCGGAACGAAAATCTTCCATGTATATATTTCTCTTCTAATTTGAAGATTCTTTTTTTTTTCAATTTCTTTCTTTTGCAAATATGGATTATTTATGTACGGAAGAAAATTCTGAGTCAGTTTAATCATTCAACCTTTAGATTTCAAAGATTTTAGATCAATAATTACTAAGGTGCATTTTTTGTTTTTATTATAATTAAGACACCGATCAACAGAGATCCGATAGTATATTGGCGAGAGCGTTGGGCTTCCACGAGTGTCGCCCTGGGTTCAAATCCCAGCCGGAACGGAAATCTTAAATGCAAATATTTTTTTCTAATTTTATAATTCTTTTTTTTTTTATTTTTCCCTTTTGCGAAGTCATTTAGTCAGTCTGACAGTCAATCAGTCAAGCACTCAGTCATTCAGTCTCAGTCAGTCAGTCCAGTCAGTCAGTCACTCAGTCAGTCAGTTAGTCCTTCAGCCAGTCAGTCAAGCAGTCAGTCATTTAGTCTCAGTCAGTCAGTCATTCAGTCAGTCAGTCAGTCAGGCAGTCAGTCGGTCAGTCCTGTGCAGTCAGTTAGTCACTAAAGCAGTCAGTCAGTCTCAGTCAGTCAGTCAGTCAGTCAGTCCAGTCCAGTCTCAGTCAGTCAGTCAGTCAGTCTCGGTCAGTCAGTCAGTCAGTCATTCAGTCAGTCAGTCAGTCAGGCAGTCAGTCAGTCGGTCAGCCTTATTCAGTCAGTCTGTCAGTCAGTCAGTCAGTCAGCCTTATTCAGTCAGTCTGTCAGTCATCCTTATTTAGTCAGTCTGTCAGTCAGTCAGTCGGTCAGTCCTGTCCAGTCAGTTAGTCAGTCAAGCAGTCAGTCAGGTAGTCAAGCAGTCAGTCAGTCAGTGTCAGTCAGTCATTTAGTCATTCAGTCAGTCAGTGAAATAGCCAGTCAGAGAGTCAAGCAGTCAGTCAGTCAGTCTCAGTCAGTCAGTTAGTCAGTCAGTCAGTCAGTCAGTCAGTCAGTCAGTCAAGTCTCAGTCAGTCAGGCAGTTAGTCAGTCAGTCTCGGTCAGTCAGTGAGTCAGTCAGTCAGTATCAGTCAGTCAGTGAATCAGTCTGTCAGTCAGGCAGTATCAGTCAGGCAGTAAGACTCCGCTCGACAGAACTCCGATAGCCTAATGGCTAGACCGCTGGTCTTCCAAGCGAGTGGCCTGGGTTCGAGTCCCAGCCGGAGCGAATATCTTCAATGTATATATTTCTTTTCTAATTTGAAAATTCTTTTTTTTTCAATTTCTTTCCTTTGCAATTATTGATTATTTATGTAGGGAAGAAAATTCTGAGTCAGTTTAATTTTTCGACACGAAGATTTCAAAGTGTTTAAATAAACAATTACCAAGGTGCATTTTTTGTTTTTATTATATTTAAAACTCCCACCGACAGAGCTCCCATAGACTAATGGCTAGAGTGTTAGGCTTCCAAGCGAGTGGCCCTGGGTTCGAGTCCCAGCCTGAACGAAAATCTTCAATGTATACTTTTAGTTTCTAATTTGAAATTTCTTCTTCTTTTTTTTCAATTTTTCTCTTTTGCGAATATTGATTATTTATGTAGGGAGAAAAATTCTGAGTCAGTTTAATTATTCGACCTGTAAATTTCAAAGTGTTTGAATCAATAATTACCAAAGTGCATTTTTTGTTTTTATTATATTTAAGACTTCCATCGACAGAGCTCCGATAGCCTAATGGCTAGACCGTTGGGTTCCTAGCGCGTGGTACTGGGTTCGAGTCCCGGCCGGAAAGGAAATCTTAAATGCAAATATTTTTTTCTAATTTTATAATTCTTTTTTTTTTATTTTTCCCTTTTGCGAAGTCAGTCAGTCAGTCTGACAGTCAATCAGTCAAGCACTCAGTCATTCAGTCTCAGTCAGTCAGTCCAGTCAGTCAGTCACTCAGTCAGTCAGTTAGTCCTTCAGCCAGTCAGTCAAGCAGTCAGTCATTTAGTCTCAGTCAGTCAGTCATTCAGTCAGTCAGTCAGTCAGGCAGTCAGTCAGTCAGTTAGTCGGTCAGTCCTGTGCAGTCAGTTAGTCACTAAAGCAGTCAGTCAGTCTCAGTCAGTCAGTCAGTCAGTCAGTCCAGTCCAGTCTCAGTCAGTCAGTCAGTCAGTCTCGGTCAGTCAGTCAGTCAGTCATTCAGTCAGTCAGTCAGTCAGGCAGTCAGTCAGTCGGTCAGCCTTATTCAGTCAGTCTGTCAGTCAGTCAGTCAGTCAGCCTTATTCAGTCAGTCTGTCAGTCATCCTTATTCAGTCAGTCTGTCAGTCGGTCAGTCCTGTCCAGTCAGTTAGTCAGTCAAGCAGTCAGTCAGGTAGTCAAGCAGTCAGTCAGTCAGTGTCAGTCAGTCATTTAGTCATTCAGTCAGTCAGTGAAATAGCCAGTCAGAGAGTCAAGCAGTCAGTCAGTCAGTCTCAGTCAGTCAGTTAGTCAGTCAGTCAGTCAGTCAGTCAGTCAGTCAGTCCAGTCTCAGTCAGTCAGGCAGTTAGTCAGTCAGTCTCGGTCAGTCAGTGAGTCAGTCAGTCAGTATCAGTCAGTCAGTGAGTCAGTCTGTCAGTCAGGCAGTATCAGTCAGGCAGTAAGACTCCGCTCGACAGAACTCCGATAGCCTAATGGCTAGACCGCTGGTCTTCCAAGCGAGTGGCCTCGGTTCGAGTCCCAGCCGGAGCGAATATCTTCAATGTATATATTTCTTTTCTAATTTGAAAATTCTTTTTTTTCAATTTCTTTCCTTTGCAATTATTGATTATTTATGTAGGGAAGAAAATTCTGAGTCAGTTTAATTTTTCGACACGAAGATTTCAAAGTGTTTAAATAAACAATTACCAAGGTGCATTTTTTGTTTTTATTATATTTAAAACTCCCACCGACAGAGCTCCCATAGACTAATGGCTAGAGTGTTAGGCTTCCAAGCGAGTGGCCCTGGGTTCGAGTCCCAGCCTGAACGAAAATCTTCAATGTATACTTTTAGTTTCTAATTTGAAATTTCTTCTTCTTTTTTTTTATTTTTTCTCTTTTGCGAATATTGATTATTTATGTAGGGAGAAAAATTCTGTGTCAGTTTAATTATTCGACCTGTAAATTTCAAAGTGTTTGAATCAATAATTACCAAGGTGCATTTTTTGTTTTTATTATATTTAAGACTTCCATCGACAGAGCTCCGATAGCCTAATGGCTAGACCGTTGGGTTCCAAGCGCGTGGTACTGGGTTCGAGTCCCGGCCGGAACGAAAATCTTCCATGTATATATTTCTCTTCTAATTTGAAGATTCTTTTTTTTCAATTTCTTTCTTTTGCAAATATGGATTATTTATGTACGGAAGAAAATTCTGAGTCAGTTTAATCATTCAACCTTTAGATTTCAAAGATTTTAGATCAATAATTACTAAGGTGCATTTTTTGTTTTTATTATAATTAAGACACCGATCAACAGAGATCCGATAGTATATTGGCGAGAGCGTTGGGCTTCCATGAGTGTCGCCCTGGGTTCAAATCCCAGCCGGAAAGGAAATCTTAAATGCAAATATTTTTTTCTAATTTTATAATTCTTTTTTTTTTATTTTTCCCTTTTGCGAAGTCAGTCAGTCAGTCTGACAGTCAATCAGTCAAGCACTCAGTCATTCAGTCTCAGTCAGTCAGTCCAGTCAGTCAGTCACTCAGTCAGTCAGTTAGTCCTTCAGCCAGTCAGTCAAGCAGTCAGTCATTTAGTCTCAGTCAGTCAGTCATTCAGTCAGTCAGTCAGTCAGGCAGTCAGTCAGTCAGTCAGTCGGTCAGTCCTGTGCAGTCAGTTAGTCACTAAAGCAGTCAGTCAGTCTCAGTCAGTCAGTCAGTCAGTCAGTCCAGTCCAGTCTCAGTCAGTCAGTCAGTCAGTCTCGGTCAGTCAGTCAGTCAGTCATTCAGTCAGTCAGTCAGTCAGGCAGTCAGTCAGTCGGTCAGCCTTATTCAGTCAGTCTGTCAGTCAGTCAGTCAGTCAGCCTTATTCAGTCAGTCTGTCAGTCATCCTTATTCAGTCAGTCTGTCAGTCAGTCAGTCGGTCAGTCCTGTCCAGTCAGTTAGTCAGTCAAGCAGTCAGTCAGGTAGTCAAGCAGTCAGTCAGTCAGTGTCAGTCAGTCATTTAGTCATTCAGTCAGTCAGTGAAATAGCCAGTCAGAGAGTCAAGCAGTCAGTCAGTCAGTCTCAGTCAGTCAGTTAGTCAGTCAGTCAGTCAGTCCAGTCTCAGTCAGTCAGGCAGTTAGTCAGTCAGTCTCGGTCAGTCAGTGAGTCAGTCAGTCAGTATCAGTCAGTCAGTGAGTCAGTCTGTCAGTCAGGCAGTATCAGTCAGGCAGTAAGACTCCGCTCGACAGAACTCCGATAGCCTAATGGCTAGACCGCTGGTCTTCCAAGCGAGTGGCCTCGGTTCGAGTCCCAGCCGGAGCGAATATCTTCAATGTATATATTTCTTTTCTAATTTGAAAATTCTTTTTTTTTTCAATTTCTTTCCTTTGCAATTATTGATTATTTATGTAGGGAAGAAAATTCTGAGTCAGTTTAATTTTTCGACACGAAGATTTCAAAGTGTTTAAATAAACAATTACCAAGGTGCATTTTTTGTTTTTATTATATTTAAAACTCCCACCGACAGAGCTCCCATAGACTAATGGCTAGAGTGTTAGGCTTCCAAGCGAGTGGCCCTGGGTTCGAGTCCCAGCCTGAACGAAAGTCTTCAATGTATACTTTTAGTTTCTAATTTGAAATTTCTTCTTCTTTTTTTTCAATTTTTCTCTTTTGCGAATATTGATTATTTATGTAGGGAGAAAAATTCTGAGTCAGTTTAATTATTCGACCTGTAAATTTCAAAGTGTTCGAATCAATAATTACCAAAGTGCATTTTTTGTTTTTATTATATTTAAGACTTCCATCGACAGAGCTCCGATAGCCTAATGGCTAGACCGTTGGGTTCCTAGCGCGTGGTACTGGGTTCGAGTCCCGGCCGGAAAGGAAATCTTAAATGCAAATATTTTTTTCTAATTTTATAATTCTTTTTTTTTTATTTTTCCCTTTTGCGAAGTCAGTCAGTCAGTCTGACAGTCAATCAGTCAAGCACTCAGTCATTCAGTCTCAGTCAGTCAGTCCAGTCAGTCAGTCACTCAGTCAGTCAGTTAGTCCTTCAGCCAGTCAGTCAAGCAGTCAGTCATTTAGTCTCAGTCAGTCAGTCATTCAGTCAGTCAGTCAGTCAGGCAGTCAGTCAGTCAGTCAGTCGGTCAGTCCTGTGCAGTCAGTTAGTCACTAAAGCAGTCAGTCAGTCTCAGTCAGTCAGTCAGTCAGTCAGTCCAGTCCAGTCTCAGTCAGTCAGTCAGTCAGTCTCGGTCAGTCAGTCAGTCAGTCAGTCCAGTCCAGTCTCAGTCAGTCAGGCAGTCAGTCAGTCGGTCAGCCTTATTCAGTCAGTCTGTCAGTCAGTCAGTCGGTCAGCCTTATTCAGTCAGTCTGTCAGTCAGTCAGTCGGTCAGCCTTATTCAGTCAGTCTGTCAGTCATCCTTATTCAGTCAGTCTGTCAGTCAGTCAGTCGGTCAGTCCTGTCCAGTCAGTTAGTCAGTCAAGCAGTCAGTCAGGTACTCAAGCAGTCAGTCAGTCAGTGTCAGTCAGTCATTTAGTCATTCAGTCAGTCAGTGAAATAGCCAGTCAGAGAGTCAAGCAGTCAGTCAGTCAGTCTCAGTCAGTCAGTTAGTCAGTCAGTCAGTCAGTCAGTCAGTCAGTTAGTCAGTCAGTCAGTCAGTCAGTCAGTCAGTCCAGTCTCAGTCAGTCAGGCAGTTAGTCAGTCAGTCTCGGTCAGTCAGTGAGTCAGTCAGTCAGTATCAGTCAGTCAGTGAGTCAGTCTGTCAGTCAGGCAGTATCAGTCAGGCAGTAAGACTCCGCTCGACAGAACTCCGATAGCCTAATGGCTAGACCGCTGGTCTTCCAAGCGAGTGGCCTCGGTTCGAGTCCCAGCCGGAGCGAATATCTTCAACGTATATATTTCTTTTCTAATTTGAAAATTCTTTTTTTTTTTCAATTTCTTTCCTTTGCAATTATTGATTATTTATGTAGGGAAGAAAATTCTGAGTCAGTTTAATTTTTCGACACGAAGATTTCAAAGTGTTTAAATAAACAATTACCAAGGTGCATTTTTTGTTTTTATTACATTTAAAACTCCCACCGACAGAGCTCCCATAGACTAATGGCTAGAGTGTTAGGCTTCCAAGCGAGTGGCCCTGGGTTCGAGTCCCAGCCTGAACGAAAATCTTCAATGTATACTTTTAGTTTCTAATTTGAAATTTCTTCTTCTTTTTTTTTAATTTTTCTCTTTTGCGAATATTGATTATTTATGTAGGGAGAAAAATTCTGAGTCAGTTTAATTATTCGACCTGTAAATTTCAAAGTGTTTGAATCAATAATTACCAAGGTGCATTTTTTGTTTTTATTATATTTAAGACTTCCATCGACAGAGCTCCGATAGCCTAATGGCTAGACCGTTGGGTTCCAAGCGCGTGGTACTGGGTTCGAGTCCCGGCCGGAACGAAAATCTTCCATGTATATATTTCTCTTCTAATTTGAAGATTCTTTTTTTTTTCAATTTCTTTCTTTTGCAAATATCTATTATTTATGTACGGAAGAAAATTCTGAGTCAGTTTAATCATTCAACCTTTAGATTTCAAAGATTTTAGATCAATAATTACTAAGGTGCATTTTTTGTTTTTATTATAATTAAGACACCGATCAACAGAGATCCGATAGTATATTGGCGAGAGCGTTGGGCTTCCATGAGTGTCGCCCTGGGTTCAAATCCCAGCCGGAAAGGAAATCTTAAATGCAAATATTTTTTTCTAATTTTATAATTCTTTTTTTTTTATTTTTCCCTTTTGCGAAGTCAGTCAGTCAGTCTGACAGTCAATCAGTCAAGCACTCAGTCATTCAGTCTCAGTCAGTCAGTCCAGTCAGTCAGTCACTCAGTCAGTCAGTTAGTCCTTCAGCCAGTCAGTCAAGCAGTCAGTCATTTAGTCTCAGTCAGTCAGTCATTCAGTCAGTCAGTCAGTCAGGCAGTCAGTCAGTCAGTCAGTCGGTCAGTCCTGTGCAGTCAGTTAGTCACTAAAGCAGTCAGTCAGTCTCAGTCAGTCAGTCAGTCCAGTCCAGTCTCAGTCAGTCAGTCAGTCAGTCTCGGTCAGTCAGTCAGTCAGTCATTCAGTCAGTCAGTCAGTCAGGCAGTCAGTCAGTCGGTCAGCCTTATTCAGTCAGTCTGTCAGTCAGCCTTATTCAGTCAGTCTGTCAGTCATCCTTATTCAGTCAGTCTGTCAGTCAGTCAGTCGGTCAGTCCTGTCCAGTCAGTTAGTCAGTCAAGCAGTCAGTCAGGTAGTCAAGCAGTCAGTCAGTCAGTGTCAGTCAGTCATTTAGTCATTCAGTCAGTCAGTGAAATAGCCAGTCAGAGAGTCAAGCAGTCAGTCAGTCAGTCTCAGTCAGTCAGTTAGTCAGTCAGTCAGTCAGTCAGTCAGTCAGTCCAGTCTCAGTCAGTCAGGCAGTTAGTCAGTCAGTCTCGGTCAGTCAGTGAGTCAGTCAGTCAGTATCAGTCAGTCAGTGAGTCAGTCTGTCAGTCAGGCAGTATCAGTCAGGCAGTAAGACTCCGCTCGACAGAACTCCGATAGCCTAATGGCTAGACCGCTGGTCTTCCAAGCGAGTGGCCTCGGTTCGAGTCCCAGCCGGAGCGAATATCTTCAATGTATATATTTCTTTTCTAATTTGAAAATTCTTTTTTTTTTCAATTTCTTTCCTTTGCAATTATTGATTATTTATGTAGGGAAGAAAATTCTGAGTCAGTTTAATTTTTCGACACGAAGATTTCAAAGTGTTTAAATAAACAATTACCAAGGTGCATTTTTTGTTTTTATTATATTTAAAACTCCCACCGACAGAGCTCCCATAGACTAATGGCTAGAGTGTTAGGCTTCCAAGCGAGTGGCCCTGGGTTCGAGTCCCAGCCTGAACGAAAATCTTCAATGTATACTTTTAGTTTCTAATTTGAAATTTCTTCTTCTTTTTTTTCAATTTTTCTCTTTTGCGAATATTGATTATTTATGTAGGGAGAAAAATTCTGAGTCAGTTTAATTATTCGACCTGTAAATTTCAAAGTGTTTGAATCAATAATTACCAAGGTGCATTTTTTGTTTTTATTATATTTAAGACTTCCATCGACAGAGCTCCGATAGCCTAATGGCTAGACCGTTGGGTTCCAAGCGCGTGGTACTGGGTTCGAGTCCCGGCCGGAACGAAAATCTTCCATGTATATATTTCTCTTCTAATTTGAAGATTCTTTTTTTTTTTCAATTTCTTTCTTTTGCAAATATCTATTATTTATGTACGGAAGAAAATTCTGAGTCAGTTTAATCATTCAACCTTTAGATTTCAAAGATTTTAGATCAATAATTACTAAGGTGCATTTTTTGTTTTTATTATAATTAAGACACCGATCAACAGAGATCCGATAGTATATTGGCGAGAGCGTTGGGCTTCCATGAGTGTCGCCCTGGGTTCAAATCCCAGCCGGAAAGGAAATCTTAAATGCAAATATTTTTTTCTAATTTTATAATTCTTTTTTTTGTATTTTTCCCTTTTGCGAAGTCAGTCAGTCAGTCTGACAGTCAATCAGTCAAGCACTCAGTCATTCAGTCTCAGTCAGTCAGTCAGGTCAGTCAGTCACTCAGTCAGTCAGTTAGTCCTTCAGCCAGTCAGTCAAGCAGTCAGTCATTTAGTCTCAGTCATTCAGTCAGTCAGTCAGTCAGGCAGTCAGTCAGTCAGTCAGTCGGTCAGTCCTGTGCAGTCAGTTAGTCACTAAAGCAGTCAGTCAGTCTCAGTCAGTCAGTCAGTCAGTCCAGTCCAGTCTCAGTCAGTCAGTCAGTCTCGGTCAGTCAGTCAGTCAGTCATTCAGTCAGTCAGTCAGTCAGGCAGTCAGTCAGTCGTTCAGCCTTATTCAGTCAGTCTGTCAGTCAGTCAGTCAGTCAGCCTTATTCAGTCAGTCTGTCAGTCATCCTTATTCAGTCAGTCAGTCAGTCGGTCAGTCCTGTCCAGTCAGTTAGTCAGTCAAGCAGTCAGTCAGGTAGTCAAGCAGTCAGTCAGTCAGTGTCAGTCAGTCATTTAGTCATTCAGTCAGTCAGTGAAATAGCTAGTCAGAGAGTCAAGCAGTCAGTCAGTCAGTCTCAGTCAGTCAGTTAGTCAGTCAGTCAGTCAGTCAGTCAGTCAGTCCAGTCTCAGTCAGTCAGGCAGTTAGTCAGTCAGTCTCGGTCAGTCAGTGAGTCAGTCAGTCAGTATCAGTCAGTCAGTGAGTCAGTCTGTCAGTCAGGCAGTATCAGTCAGGCAGTAAGACTCCGCTCGACAGAACTCCGATAGCCTGATGGCTAGACCGCTGGTCTTCCAAGCGAGTGGCCTCGGTTCGAGTCCCAGCCGGAGCGAATATCTTCAATGTATATATTTCTTTTCTAATTTGAAAAGTCTTTTTTTTTTCAATTTCTTTCCTTTGCAATTATTGATTATTTATGTAGGGAAGAAAATTCTGAGTCAGTTTAATTTTTCGACACGAAGATTTCAAAGTGTTTAAATAAACAATTACCAAGGTGCATTTTTTGTTTTTATTATATTTAAAACTCCCACCGACAGAGCTCCCATAGACTAATGGCTAGAGTGTTAGGCTTCCAAGCGAGTGGCCCTGGGTTCGAGTCCCAGCCTGAACGAAAATCTTCAATGTATACTTTTAGTTTCTAATTTGAAATTTCTTCTTCTTTTTTTTCAATTTTTCTCTTTTGCGAATATTGATTATTTATGTAGGGAGAAAAATTCTGAGTCAGTTTAATTATTCGACCTGTAAATTTCAAAGTGTTTGAATCAATAATTACCAAGGTGCATTTTTTGTTTTTATTATATTTAAGACTTCCATCGACAGAGCTCCGATAGCCTAATGGCTAGACCGTTGGGTTCCTAGCGCGTGGTACTGGGTTCGAGTCCCGGCCGGAAAGGAAATCTTAAATGCAAATATTTTTTTCTAATTTTATAATTCTTTTTTTTTTATTTTTCCCTTTTGCGAAGTCAGTCAGTCAGTCTGACAGTCAATCAGTCAAGCACTCAGTCATTCAGTCTCAGTCAGTCAGTCCAGTCAGTCAGTCACTCAGTCAGTCAGTTAGTCCTTCAGCCAGTCAGTCAAGCAGTCAGTCATTTAGTCTCAGTCAGTCAGTCATTCAGTCAGTCAGTCAGTCAGGCAGTCAGTCAGTCAGTCAGTCGGTCAGTCCTGTGCAGTCAGTTAGTCACTAAAGCAGTCAGTCAGTCTCAGTCAGTCAGTCGGTCAGTCAGTCCAGTCCAGTCTCAGTCAGTCAGTCAGTCAGTCTCGGTCAGTCAGTCAGTCAGTCATTCAGTCAGTCAGTCAGTCAGGCAGTCAGTCAGTCGGTCAGCCTTATTCAGTCAGTCTGTCAGTCAGTCAGTCCGTCAGCCTTATTCAGTCGGTCTGTCAGTCATCCTTATTCAGTCAGTCTGTCAGTCAGTCAGTCGGTCAGTCCTGTCCAGTCAGTTAGTCAGTCAAGCAGTCAGTCAGGTAGTCAAGCAGTCAGTCAGTCAGTGTCAGTCAGTCATTTAGTCATTCAGTCAGTCAGTGAAATAGCCAGTCAGAGAGTCAAGCAGTCAGTCAGTCAGTCTCAGTCAGTCAGTTAGTCAGTCAGTCAGTCAGTCAGTCAGTCAGTCCAGTCTCAGTCAGTCAGGCAGTTAGTCAGTCAGTCTCGGTCAGTCAGTGAGTCAGTCAGTCAGTATCAGTCAGTCAGTGAGTCAGTCAGTCAGTCAGGCAGTATCAGTCAGGCAGTAAGACTCCGCTCGACAGAACTCCGATAGCCTAATGGCTAGACCGCTGGTCTTCCAAGCGAGTGGCCTGGGTTCGAGTCCCAGCCGGAGCGAATATCTTCAACGTATATATTTCTTTTCTAATTTGAAAATTCTTTTTTTTTTCAATTTCTTTCCTTTGCAATTATTGATTATTTATGTAGGGAAGAAAATTCTGAGTCAGTTTAATTTTTCGACACGAAGATTTCAAAGTGTTTAAATAAACAATTACCAAGGTGCATTTTTTGTTTTTATTATATTTAAAACTCCCACCGACAGAGCTCCCATGGACTAATGGCTAGAGTGTTAGGCTTCCAAGCGAGTGGCCCTGGGTTCGAGTCCCAGCCTGAACGAAAATCTTCAATGTATACTTTTAGTTTCTAATTTGAAATTTCTTCTTCTTTTTTTTTTTAATTTTTCTCTTTTGCGAATATTGATTATTTATGTAGGGAGAAAAATTCTGAGTCAGTTTAATTATTCGACCTGTAAATTTCAAAGTGTTTGAATCAATAATTACCAAGGTGCATTTTTTGTTTTTATTATATTTAAGACTTCCATCGACAGAGCTCCGATAGCCTAATGGCTAGACCGTTGGGTTCCTAGCGCGTGGTACTGGGTTCGAGTCCCGGCCGGAAAGGAAATCTTAAATGCAAATATTTTTTTCTAATTTTATAATTCTTTTTTTTTATTTTTCCCTTTTGCGAAGTCAGTCAGTCAGTCTGACAGTCAATCAGTCAAGCACTCAGTCATTCAGTCTCAGTCAGTCAGTCCAGTCAGTCAGTCACTCAGTCAGTCAGTTAGTCCTTCAGCCAGTCAGTCAAGCAGTCAGTCATTTAGTCTCAGTCAGTCAGTCATTCAGTCAGTCAGTCAGTCAGGCAGTCAGTCAGTCAGTCAGTCGGTCAGTCCTGTGCAGTCAGTTAGTCACTAAAGCAGTCAGTCAGTCTCAGTCAGTCAGTCAGTCAGTCAGTCCAGTCCAGTCTCAGTCAGTCAGTCAGTCAGTCTCGGTCAGTCAGTCAGTCAGTCATTCAGTCAGTCAGTCAGTCAGGCAGTCAGTCAGTCGGTCAGCCTTATTCCGTCAGTCTGTCAGTCAGTCTGTCAGTCATCCTTATTCAGTCAGTCTGTCAGTCAGTCAGTCGGTCAGTCCTGTCCAGTCAGTTAGTCAGTCAAGCAGTCAGTCAGGTAGTCAAGCAGTCAGTCAGTCAGTGTCAGTCAGTCATTTAGTCATTCAGTCAGTCAGTGAAATAGCCAGTCAGAGAGTCAAGCACTCAGTCAGTCAGTCTCAGTCAGTCAGTTAGTCAGTCAGTCAGTCAGTCAGTCAGTCAGTCCAGTCTCAGTCAGTCAGGCAGTTAGTCAGTCAGTCTGGGTCAGTCAGTGAGTCAGTCAGTCAGTATCAGTCAGTCAGTGAGTCAGTCTGTCAGTCAGGCAGTATCAGTCAGGCAGTAAGACTCCGCTCGACAGAACTCCGATAGCCTAATGGCTAGACCGCTGGTCTTCCAAGCGAGTGGCCTGGGTTCGAGTCCCAGCCGGAGCGAATATCTTCAATGTATATATTTCTTTTCTAATTTGAAAATTCTTTTTTTTTTCAATTTCTTTCCTTTGCAATTATTGATTATTGATGTAGGGAAGAAAATTCTGAGTCAGTTTAATTTTTCGACACGAAGATTTCAAAGTGTTTAAATAAACAATTACCAAGGTGCATTTTTTGTTTTTATTATATTTAAAACTCCCACCGTCAGAGCTCCCATAGACTAATGGCTAGAGTGTTAGGCTTCCAAGCGAGTGGCCCTGGGTTCGAGTCCCAGCCTGAACGAAAATCTTCAATGTATACTTTTAGTTTCTAATTTGAAATTTCTTCTTCTTTTTTTTTAATTTTTCTCTTTTGCGAATATTGATTATTTATGTAGGGAGAAAAATTCTGAGTCAGTTTAATTATTCGACCTGTAAATTTCAAAGTGTTTGAATCAATAATTACCAAGGTGCATTTTTTGTTTTTATTATATTTAAGACTTCCATCGACAGAGCTCCGATAGCCTAATGGCTAGACCGTTGGGTTCCTAGCGCGTGGTACTGGGTTCGAGTCCCGGCCGGAAAGGAAATCTTAAATGCAAATATTTTTTTCTAATTTTATAATTCTTTTTTTTTTATTTTTCCCTTTTGCGAAGTCAGTCAGTCAGTCTGACAGTCAATCAGTCAAGCACTCAGTCATTCAGTCTCAGTCAGTCAGTCCAGTCAGTCAGTCACTCAGTCAGTCAGTTAGTCCTTCAGCCAGTCAGTCAAGCAGTCAGTCATTTAGTCTCAGTCAGTCAGTCATTCAGTCAGTCAGTCAGTCAGGCAGTCAGTCAGTCAGTCAGTCGGTCAGTCCTGTGCAGTCAGTTAGTCACTAAAGCAGTCAGTCAGTCTCAGTCAGTCAGTCAGTCAGTCCAGTCCAGTCTCAGTCAGTCAGTCAGTCAGTCTCGGTCAGTCAGTCATTCAGTCAGTCAGTCAGTCAGGCAGTCAGTCAGTCGGTCAGCCTTATTCAGTCAGTCTGTCAGTCAGTCTGTCAGTCATCCTTATTCAGTCAGTCTGTCAGTCAGTCAGTCGGTCAGTCCTGTCCAGTCAGTTAGTCAGTCAAGCAGTCAGTCAGGTAGTCAAGCAGTCAGTCAGTCAGTGTCAGTCAGTCATTTAGTCATTCAGTCAGTCAGTGAAATAGCCAGTCAGAGAGTCAAGCAGTCAGTCAGTCAGTCTCAGTCAGTCAGTTAGTCAGTCAGTCAGTCAGTCAGTCAGTCAGTCCAGTCTCAGTCAGTCAGGCAGTTAGTCAGTCAGTCTCGGTCAGTCAGTGAGTCAGTCAGTCAGTATCAGTCAGTCAGTGAGTCAGTCTGTCAGTCAGGCAGTATCAGTCAGGCAGTAAGACTCCGCTCGACAGAACTCCGATAGCCTAATGGCTAGACCGCTGGTCTTCCAAGCGAGTGGCCTGGGTTCGAGTCCCAGCCGGAGCGAATATCTTCAATGTATATATTTCTTTTCTAATTTGAAAATTCTTTTTTTTTTCAATTTCTTTCCTTTGCAATTATTGATTATTGATGTAGGGAAGAAAATTCTGAGTCAGTTTAATTTTTCGACACAAAGATTTCAAAGTGTTTAAATAAACAATTACCAAGGTGCATTTTTTGTTTTTATTATATTTAAAACTCCCACCGTCAGAGCTCCCATAGACTAATGGCTAGAGTGTTAGGCTTCCAAGCGAGTGGCCCTGGGTTCGAGTCCCAGCCTGAACGAAAATCTTCAATGTATACTTTTAGTTTCTAATTTGAAATTTCTTCTTCTTCTTTTTTAATTTTTCTCTTTTGCGAATATTGATTATTTATGTAGGGAGAAAAATTCTGAGTCAGTTTAATTATTCGACCTGTAAATTTCAAAGTGTTTGAATCAATAATTACCAAGGTGCATTTTTTGTTTTTATTATATTTAAGACTTCCATCGACAGAGCTCCGATAGCCTAATGGCTAGACCGTTGGGTTCATAGCGCGTGGTACTGGGTTCGAGTCCCGGCCGGAAAGGAAATCTTAAATGCAAATATTTTTTTCTAATTTTATAATTCTTTTTTTTTTATTTTTCCCTTTTGCGAAGTCAGTCAGTCAGTCTGACAGTCAATCAGTCAAGCACTCAGTCATTCAGTCTCAGTCAGTCAGTCCAGTCAGTCAGTCACTCAGTCAGTCAGTTAGTCCTTCAGCCAGTCAGTCAAGCAGTCAGTCATTTAGTCTCAGTCAGTCAGTCATTCAGTCAGTCAGTCAGTCAGGCAGTCAGTCAGTCAGTCAGTCGGTCAGTCCTGTGCAGTCAGTTAGTCACTAAAGCAGTCAGTCAGTCTCAGTCAGTCAGTCAGTCAGTCCAGTCCAGTCTCAGTCAGTCAGTCAGTCAGTCTCGGTCAGTCAGTCATTCAGTCAGTCAGTCAGTCAGGCAGTCAGTCAGTCGGTCAGCCTTATTCAGTCAGTCTGTCAGTCAGTCTGTCAGTCATCCTTATTCAGTCAGTCTGTCAGTCAGTCAGTCGGTCAGTCCTGTCCAGTCAGTTAGTCAGTCAAGCAGTCAGTCAGGTAGTCAAGCAGTCAGTCAGTCAGTGTCAGTCAGTCATTTAGTCATTCAGTCAGTCAGTGAAATAGCCAGTCAGAGAGTCAAGCAGTCAGTCAGTCAGTCTCAGTCAGTCAGTTAGTCAGTCAGTCAGTCAGTCAGTCAGTCAGTCCAGTCTCAGTCAGTCAGGCAGTTAGTCAGTCAGTCTCGGTCAGTCAGTGAGTCAGTCAGTCAGTATCAGTCAGTCAGTGAGTCAGTCTGTCAGTCAGGCAGTATCAGTCAGGCAGTAAGACTCCGCTCGACAGAACTCCGATAGCCTAATGGCTAGACCGCTGGTCTTCCAAGCGAGTGGCCTGGGTTCGAGTCCCAGCCGGAGCGAATATCTTCAATGTATATATTTCTTTTCTAATTTGAAAATTCTTTTTTTTTTCAATTTCTTTCCTTTGCAATTATTGATTATTTATGTAGGGAAGAAAATTCTGAGTCAGTTTAATTTTTCGACACGAAGATTTCAAAGTGTTTAAATAAACAATTACCAAGGTGCATTTTTTGTTTTTATTATATTTAAAACTCCCACCGACAGAGCTCCCATAGACTAATGGCTAGAGTGTTAGGCTTCCAAGCGAGTGGCCCTGGGTTCGAGTCCCAGCCTGAACGAAAATCTTCAATGTATACTTTTAGTTTCTAATTTGAAATTTCTTCTTCTTTTTTTTTTTAATTTTTCTCTTTTGCGAATATTGATTATTTATGTAGGGAGAAAAATTCTGAGTCAGTTTAATTATTCGACCTGTAAATTTCAAAGTGTTTGAATCAATAATTACCAAGGTGCATTTTTTGTTTTTATTATATTTAAGACTTCCATCGACAGAGCTCCGATAGCCTAATGGCTAGACCGTTGGGTTCCTAGCGCGTGGTACTGGGTTCGAGTCCCGGCCGGAAAGGAAATCTTAAATGCAAATATTTTTTTCTAATTTTATAATTCTTTTTTTTTATTTTTCCCTTTTGCGAAGTCAGTCAGTCAGTCTGACAGTCAATCAGTCAAGCACTCAGTCATTCAGTCTCAGTCAGTCAGTCCAGTCAGTCAGTCACTCAGTCAGTCAGTTAGTCCTTCAGCCAGTCAGTCAAGCAGTCAGTCATTTAGTCTCAGTCAGTCAGTCATTCAGTCAGTCAGACAGTCAGGCAGTCAGTCAGTCAGTCAGTCGGTCAGTCCTGTGCAGTCAGTTAGTCACTAAAGCAGTCAGTCAGTCTCAGTCAGTCAGTCAGTCAGTCCAGTCCAGTCTCAGTCAGTCAGTCAGTCAGTCTCGGTCAGTCAGTCATTCAGTCAGTCAGTCAGTCAGGCAGTCAGTCAGTCGGTCAGCCTTATTCAGTCAGTCTGTCAGTCAGTCTGTCAGTCATCCTTATTCAGTCAGTCTGTCAGTCAGTCAGTCGGTCAGTCCTGTCCAGTCAGTTAGTCAGTCAAGCAGTCAGTCAGGTAGTCAAGCAGTCAGTCAGTCAGTGTCAGTCAGTCATTTAGTCATTCAGTCAGTCAGTGAAATAGCCAGTCAGAGAGTCAAGCAGTCAGTCAGTCAGTCTCAGTCAGTCAGTTAGTCAGTCAGTCAGTCAGTCAGTCAGTCAGTCCAGTCTCAGTCAGTCAGGCAGTTAGTCAGTCAGTCTCGGTCAGTCAGTGAGTCAGTCAGTCAGTATCAGTCAGTCAGTGAGTCAGTCTGTCAGTCAGGCAGTATCAGTCAGGCAGTAAGACTCCGCTCGACAGAACTCCGATAGCCTAATGGCTAGACCGCTGGTCTTCCAAGCGAGTGGCCTGGGTTCGAGTCCCAGCCGGAGCGAATATCTTCAATGTATATATTTCTTTTCTAATTTGAAAATTCTTTTTTTTTTCAATTTCTTTCCTTTGCAATTATTGATTATTTATGTAGGGAAGAAAATTCTGAGTCAGTTTAATTTTTCGACACGAAGATTTCAAAGTGTTTAAATAAACAATTACCAAGGTGCATTTTTTGTTTTTATTATATTTAAAACTCCCACCGACAGAGCTCCCATAGACTAATGGCTAGAGTGTTAGGCTTCCAAGCGAGTGGCCCTGGGTTCGAGTCCCAGCCTGAACGAAAATCTTCAATGTATACTTTTAGTTTCTAATTTGAAATTTCTTCTTCTTTTTTTTTTTAATTTTTCTCTTTTGCGAATATTGATTATTTATGTAGGGAGAAAAATTCTGAGTCAGTTTAATTATTCGACCTGTAAATTTCAAAGTGTTTGAATCAATAATTACCAAGGTGCATTTTTTGTTTTTATTATATTTAAGACTTCCATCGACAGAGCTCCGATAGCCTAATGGCTAGACCGTTGGGTTCCTAGCGCGTGGTACTGGGTTCGAGTCCCGGCCGGAAAGGAAATCTTAAATGCAAATATTTTTTTATAATTCTTTTTTTTTTATTTTTCCCTTTTGCGAAGTCAGTCAGTCAGTCAGTTAGTCCTTCAGCCAGTCAGTCATTTAGTCTCAGTCAGTCAGTCATTCAGTCAGTCAGTCAGTCAGGCCGTCAGTCAGTCAGTCAGTCGGTCAGTCCTGTGCAGTCAGTTAGTCACTAAAGCAGTCAGTCAGTTTTAGTCAGTCAGTCAGTCAGTCAGTCCAGTCCAGTCTCAGTCAGTCAGTCAGTCAGTCTCGGTCAGTCAGTCAGTCAGTCATTCAGTCAGTCAGTCAGTCAGGCAGTCAGTCAGTCGGTCAGACTTATTCAGTCAGTCTGTCAGTCAGTCAGTCAGTCAGCCTTATTCAGTCAGTCTGTCAGTCATCCTTATTCAGTCAGTCTGTCAGTCAGTCAGTCGGTCAGTCCTGTCCAGTCAGTTAGTCAGTCAAGCAGTCAGTCAGGTAGTCAAGCAGTCAGTCAGTCAGTGTCAGTCAGTCATTTAGTCATTCAGTCAGTCAGTGAAATAGCCAGTCAGAGAGTCAAGCAGTCAGTCAGTCAGTCTCAGTCAGTCAGTTAGTCAGTCAGTCAGTCAGTCAGTCAGTCAGTCCAGTCTCAGTCAGTCAGGCAGTTAGTCAGTCAGTCTCGGTCAGTCAGTGAGTCAGTCAGTCAGTATCAGTCAGTGAGTCAGTCTGTCAGTCAGGCAGTATCAGTCAGGCAGTAAGACTCCGCTCGACAGAACTCCGATAGCCTAATGGCTAGACCGCTGGTCTTCCAAGCGAGTGGCCCTGGGTTCGAGTCCCAGCCTGAACGAAAATCTTCAATGTATACTTTTAGTTTCTAATTTGAAATTTCTTCTTCTTTTTTTTTAATTTTTCTCTTTTGCGAATATTGATTATTTATGTAGGGAGAAAAATTCTGAGTCAGTTTAATTATTCGACCTGTAAATTTCAAAGTGTTTGAATCAATAATTACCAAGGTGCATTTTTTGTTTTTATTATATTTAAGACTTCCATCGACAGAGCTCCGATAGCCTAATGGCTAGACCGTTGGGTTCCTAGCGCGTGGTACTGGGTTCGAGTCCCGGCCGGAAAGGAAATCTTAAATGCAAATATTTTTTTCTAATTTTATAATTCTTTTTTTTTTATTTTTCCCTTTTGCGAAGTCAGTCAGTCAGTCTGACAGTCAATCAGTCAAGCACTCAGTCATTCAGTCTCAGTCAGTCAGTCCAGTCAGTCAGTCACTCAGTCAGTCAGTTAGTCCTTCAGCCAGTCAGTCAAGCAGTCAGTCATTTAGTCTCAGTCAGTCAGTCATTCAGTCAGTCAGTCAGTCAGGCAGTCAGTCAGTCAGTCAGTCGGTCAGTCCTGTGCAGTCAGTTAGTCACTAAAGCAGTCAGTCAGTCTCAGTCAGTCAGTCAGTCAGTCAGTCCAGTCCAGTCTCAGTCAGTCAGTCAGTCCAGTCCAGTCTCAGTCAGTCAGTCAGTCAGTCTCGGTCAGTCAGTCAGTCAGTCATTCAGTCAGTCAGTCAGTCAGGCAGTCAGTCAGTCGGTCAGCCTTATTCAGTCAGTCTGTCAGTCAGTCAGTCAGTCAGCCTTATTCAGTCGGTCTGTCAGTCATCCTTATTCAGTCAGTCTGTCAGTCAGTCAGTCGGTCAGTCCTGTCCAGTCAGTTAGTCAGTCAAGCAGTCAGTCAGGTAGTCAAGCAGTCAGTCAGTCAGTGTCAGTCAGTCATTTAGTCATTCAGTCAGTCAGTGAAATAGCCAGTCAGAGAGTCAAGCAGTCAGTCAGTCAGTCTCAGTCAGTCAGTTAGTCAGTCAGTCAGTCAGTCAGTCAGTCAGTCCAGTCTCAGTCAGTCAGGCAGTTAGTCAGTCAGTCTGGGTCAGTCAGTGAGTCAGTCAGTCAGTATCAGTCAGTCAGTGAGTCAGTCTGTCAGTCAGGCAGTATCAGTCAGGCAGTAACACTATGCTCGACAGAACTCCGATAGCCTAATGGCTAGACCGCTGGTCTTCCAAGCGAGTGGCCTGGGTTCGAGTCCCAGCCGGAGCGAATATCTTCAATGTATACTTTTAGTTTCTAATTTGAAATTTCTTCTTCTTTTTTTTTTAATTTTTCTCTTTTGCGAATATTGATTATTTATGTAGGGAGAAAAATTCTGAGTCAGTTTAATTATTCGACCTGTAAATTTCAAAGTGTTTGAATCAATAATTACCAAGGTGCATTTTTTGTTTTTATTATATTTAAAACTCCCACCGACAGAGCTCCCATAGACTAATGGCTAGAGTGTTAGGCTTCCAAGCGAGTGGCCCTGGGTTCGAGTCCCAGCCTGAACGAAAATCTTCAATGTATACTTTTAGTTTCTAATTTGAAATTTCTTCTTCTTTTTTTTTTAATTTTTCTCTTTTGCGAATATTGATTATTTATGTAGGGAGAAAAATTCTGAGTCAGTTTAATTATTCGACCTGTAAATTTCAAAGTGTTTGAATCAATAATTACCAAGGTGCATTTTTTGTTTTTATTATATTTAAGACTTCCATCGACAGAGCTCCGATAGCCTAATGGCTAGACCGTTGGGTTCCTAGCGCGTGGTACTGGGTTCGAGTCCCGGCCGGAAAGGAAATCTTAAATGCAAATATTTTTTTCTAATTTTATAATTCTTTTTTTTTTATTTTTCCCTTTTGCGAAGTCAGTCAGTCAGTCTGACAGTCAATCAGTCAAGCACTCAGTCATTCAGTCTCAGTCAGTCAGTCCAGTCAGTCAGTCACTCAGTCAGTCAGTTAGTCCTTCAGCCAGTCAGTCAAGCAGTCAGTCATTTAGTCTCAGTCAGTCAGTCATTCAGTCAGTCAGGCAGTCAGTCAGTCAGTCAGTCGGTCAGTCCTGTGCAGTCAGTTAGTCACTAAAGCAGTCAGTCAGTCAGTCAGTCAGTCCAGTCCAGTCTCAGTCAGTCAGTCAGTCAGTCAGTCTCGGTCAGTCAGTCAGTCAGTCATTCAGTCAGTCAGTCAGTCAGGCAGTCAGTCAGTCGGTCAGCCTTATTCAGTCAGTCTGTCAGTCAGTCTGTCAGTCATCCTTATTCAGTCAGTCTGTCAGTCAGTCAGTCGGTCAGTCCTGTCCAGTCAGTTAGTCAGTCAAGCAGTCAGTCAGGTAGTCAAGCAGTCAGTCAGTCAGTGTCAGTCAGTCATTTAGTCATTCAGTCAGTCAGTGAAATAGCCAGTCAGAGAGTCAAGCAGTCAGTCAGTCAGTCTCAGTCAGTCAGTCATTCAGTCAGTCAGTCAGTCAGGCAGTCAGTCAGTCAGTCAGTCGGTCAGTCCTGTGCAGTCAGTTAGTCACTAAAGCAGTCAGTCTGTCTCAGTCAGTCAGTCAGTCAGTCAGTCCAGTCCAGTCTCAGTCAGTCAGTCAGTCCAGTCCAGTCTCAGTCAGTCAGTCAGTCAGTCTCGGTCAGTCAGTCAGTCAGTCATTCAGTCAGTCAGTCAGTCAGGCAGTCAGTCAGTCGGTCAGCCTTATTCAGTCAGTCTGTCAGTCAGTCAGTCAGTCAGCCTTATTCAGTCAGTCTGTCAGTCATCCTTATTCAGTCAGTCTGTCAGTCAGTCAGTCGGTCAGTCCTGTCCAGTCAGTTAGTCAGTCAAGCAGTCAGTCAGGTAGTCAAGCAGTCAGTCAGTCAGTGTCAGTCAGTCATTTAGTCATTCAGTCAGTCAGTGAAATAGCCAGTCAGAGAGTCAAGCAGTCAGTCAGTCAGTCTCAGTCAGTCAGTTAGTCAGTCAGTCAGTCAGTCAGTCCAGTCTCAGTCAGTCAGGCAGTTAGTCAGTCAGTCTCGGTCAGTCAGTGAGTCAGTCAGTCAGTATCAGTCAGTCAGTGAGTCAGTCTGTCAGTCAGGCAGTATCAGTCAGGCAGTAAGACTCCGCTCGACAGAACTCCGATAGCCTAATGGCTAGACCGCTGGTCTTCCAAGCGAGTGGCCTGGGTTCGAGTCCCAGCCGGAGCGAATATCTTCAATGTATATATTTCTTTTCTAATTTGAAAATTCTTTTTTTTTTCAATTTCTTTCCTTTGCAATTATTGATTATTTATGTAGGGAAGAAAATTCTGAGTCAGTTTAATTTTTCGACACGAAGATTTCAAAGTGTTTAAATAAACAATTACCAAGGTGCATTTTTTGTTTTTATTATATTTAAAACTCCCACCGACAGAGCTCCCATAGACTAATGGCTAGAGTGTTAGGCTTCCAAGCGAGTGGCCCTGGGTTCGAGTCCCAGCCTGAACGAAAATCTTCAATGTATACTTTTAGTTTCTAATTTGAAATTTCTTCTTCTTTTTTTTTTAATTTTTCTCTTTTGCGAATATTGATTATTTATGTAGGGAGAAAAATTCTGAGTCAGTTTAATTATTCGACCTGTAAATTTCAAAGTGTTTGAATCAATAATTACCAAGGTGCATTTTTTGTTTTTATTATATTTAAGACTTCCACCGACAGAGCTCTGATAGCCTAATGGCTAGACCGTTGGGTTCCTAGCGCGTGGTACTGGGTTCGAGTCCCGGCCGGAAAGGAAATCTTAAATGCAAATATTTTTTTCTAATTTTATAATTCTTTTTTTTTTATTTTTCCCTTTTGCGAAATCAGTCAGTCAGTCTGACAGTCAATCAGTCAAGCACTCAGTCATTCAGTCTCAGTCAGTCAGTCCAGTCAGTCAGTCACTCAGTCAGTCAGTTAGTCCTTCATCCAGTCAGTCAAGCCGTCAGTCATTTAGTCTCATTCAGTCAGTCATTCAGTCAGTCAGTCAGTCAGGCCGTCAGTCAGTCAGTCAGTCGGTCAGTCCTGTGCAGTCAGTTAGTCACTAAAGCAGTCAGTCAGTCTCAGTCAGTCAGTCAGTCAGTCAGTCCAGTCCAGTCTCAGTGAGTCAGTCAGTCAGTCTCGGTCAGTCAGTCATTCAGTCAGTCAGTCAGTCAGGCAGTCAGTCAGTCGGTCAGCCTTATTCAGTCAGTCTGTCAGTCAGTCAGTCAGTAAGCCTTATTCAGTCAGTCTGTCAGTCATCCTTATTCAGTCAGTCTGTCAGTCAGTCAGTCGGTCAGTCCTGTCCAGTCAGTTAGTCAGTCAAGCAGTCAGTCAGGTAGTCAAGCAGTCAGTCAGTCAGTGTCAGTCAGTCAGTGAAATAGCCAGTCAGAGAGTCAAGCAGTCAGTCAGTCAGTCTCAGTCAGTCAGCTAGTCAGTCAGTCAGTCAGTCAGTCAGTCCAGTCTCAGTCAGTCAGGCAGTTAGTCAGTCAGTCTCGGTCAGTCAGTGAGTCAGTCAGTCAGTATCAATCAGTCAGTGAGTCAGTCTGTCAGTCAGGCAGTATCAGTCATGCAGTAAGACTCCGCTCGACAGAACTCCGATAGCCTAATGGCTAGACCGCTGGTCTTCCAAGCGAGTGGCCTGGGTTCGAGTCCCAGCCGGAGCGAATATCTTCAATGTATATATTTCTTTTCTAATTTGAAAATTCTTTTTTTTTCAATTTCTTTCCTTTGCAATTATTGATTATTTATGTAGGGAAGAAAATTCTGAGTCAGTTTAATTTTTCGACACGAAGATTTCAAAGTGTTTAAATAAACAATTACCAAGGTGCATTTTTTGTTTTTATTATATTTAAAACTCCCACCGACAGAGCTCCCATAGACTAATGGCTAGAGTGTTAGGCTTCCAAGCGAGTGGCCCTGGGTTCGAGTCCCAGCCTGAACGAATATCTTCAATGTATACTTTTAGTTTCTAATTTGAAATTTCTTCTTCTTTTTTTTTTTAATTTTTCTCTTTTGCGAATATTGATTATTTATGTAGGGAGAAAAATTCTGAGTCAGTTTAATTATTCGACCTGTAAATTTCAAAGTGTTTGAATCAATAATTACCAAGGTGCATTTTTTGTTTTTATTATATTTAAGACTTCCATCGACAGAGCTCCGATAGCCTAATGGCTAGACCGTTGGGTTCCTAGCGCGTGGTACTGGGTTCGAGTCCCGGCCGGAAAGGAAATCTTAAATGCAAATATTTTTTTCTAATTTCATAATTCTTTTTTTTTATTTTTCCCTTTTGCGAAGTCAGTCAGTCAGTCTGACAGTCAATCAGTCAAGCACTCAGTCATTCAGTCTCTTCAGTCAGTCCAGTCAGTCAGTCACTCAGTCAGTCAGTTAGTCCTTCAGCCAGTCAGTCAAGCAGTCAGTCATTTAGTCTCAGTCAGTCAGTCATTCAGTCAGTCAGTCAGTCAGGCAGTCAGTCAGTCAGTCAGTCCTGTGCAGTCAGTTAGTCACTAAAGCAGTCAGTCAGTCTCAGTCAGTCAGTCAGTCAGTCAGTCCAGTCCAGTCTCAGTCAGTCAGTCAGTCAGTCTCGGTCAGTCAGTCATTCAGTCAGTCAGTCAGTCAGGCAGTCAGTCAGTCGGTCAGCCTTATTCAGTCAGTCTGTCAGTCAGTCAGTCAGTCAGCCTTATTCAGTCAGTCTGTCAGTCATCCTTATTCAGTCAGTCTGTCAGTCAGTCAGTCGGTCAGTCCTGTCCAGTCAGTTAGTCAGTCAAGCAGTCAGTCAGGTAGTCAAGCAGTCAGTCAGTCAGTGTCAGTCAGTCATTTTGTCATTCAGTCAGTCAGTGAAATAGCCAGTCAGAGAGTCAAGCAGTCAGTCAGTCAGGCTCAGTCAGTCAGTTAGTCAGTCAGTCAGTCAGTCAGTCAGTCAGTCCAGTCTCAGTCAGTCAGGCAGTTAGTCAGTCAGTCTCGGTCAGTCAGTGAGTCAGTCAGTCAGTATCAGTCAGTCAGTGAGTCAGGCAGTATCAGTCAGGCAGTATCAGTCAGGCAGTAAGACTCCGCTCGACAGAGCTCCGATAGCCTAATGGCTAGACCGCTGGTCTTCCAAGCGAGTGGTCTGGGTTCGAGTCCCAGCCGGAGCGAATATCTTCAATGTATATATTTCTTTTCTAATTTGAAAATTCTTTTTTTTTTCAATTTCTTTCCTTTGCAATTATTGATTATTTATGTAGGGAAGAAAATTCTGAGTCAGTTTAATTTTTCGACACGAAGATTTCAAAGTGTTTAAATAAACAATTACCAAGGTGCATTTTTTGTTTTTATTATATTTAAAACTCCCACCGACAGAGCTCCCATAGACTAATGGCTAGAGTGTTAGGCTTCCAAGCGAGTGGCCCTGGGTTCGAGTCCCAGGCTGAACGAAAATCTTCAATGTATACTTTTAGTTTCTAATTTGAAATTTCTTCTTCTTTTTTTTTTAAATTTTTCTCTTTTGCGAATATTGATTATTTATGTAGGGAGAAAAATTCTGAGTCAGTTTAATTATTCGACCTGTAAATTTCAAAGTGTTTGAATCAATAATTACCAAGGTGCATTTTTTGTTTTTATTATATTTAAGACTTCCATCGACAGAGCTCCGATAGCTTAATGGCTAGACCGTTGGGTTCCAAGCGCGTGGTACTGGGTTCGAGTCCCGGCCGGAACGAAAATCTTCCATGTATATATTCCTCTTCTAATTTGAAGATTCTTTTTTTTTTCAATTTCTTTCTTTTGCAAATATGGATTATTTATGTACGGAAGAAAATTCTGAGTCAGTTTAATCATTCGACCTTTAGATTTCAAAGATTTTAGATCAATAATTACTAAGGTGCATTTTTTGTTTTTATTATAATTAAGACACCGATCAACAGAGATCCGATAGTATATTGGCGAGAGCGTTGGGCTTCCATGAGTGTCGCCCTGGGTTCAAATCCCAGCCGGAAAGGAAATCTTAAATGCAAATATTTTTTTCTAATTTTATAATTCTTTTTTTTTTATTTTTCCCTTTTGCGAAGTCAGTCAGTCAGTCTGACAGTCAATCAGTCAAGCACTCAGTCAGTCAGTCCAGTCAGTCAGTCACTCAGTCAGTCAGTTAGTCCTTCAGCCAGTCAGTCAAGCAGTCAGTCATTTAGTCTCAGTCAGTCAGTCATTCAGTCAGTCAGTCAGTCAGGCAGTCAGTCAGTCGGTCAGTCCTGTGCAGTCAGTCAGTCAGTCAGTCAGTCGGTCAGTCCTGTGCAGTCAGTCAGTCAGTCAGTCAGTCGGTCAGTCCTGTGCAGTCAGTCAGTCAGTCAGTCAGTCCAGTCCAGTCTCAGTCAGTCAGTCAGTCAGTCTCGGTCAGTCAGTCAGTCAGTCATTCAGTCAGTCAGTCAGTCAGGCAGTCAGTCAGTCGGTCAGCCTTATTCAGTCAGTCTGTCAGTCAATCAGTCAGTCAGCCTTATTCAGTCAGTCTGTCAGTCATCCTTATTCAGTCAGTCTGTCAGTCAGTCAGTCGGTCAGTCCTGTCCAGTCAGTTAGTCAGTCAAGCAGTCAGTCAGGTAGTCAAGCAGTCAGTCAGTCAGTGTCAGTCAGTCATTTAGTCATTCAGTCAGTCAGTGAAATAGCCAGTCAGAGAGTCAAGCAGTTAGTCAGTCAGTCTCGGTCAGTCAGTGAGTCAGTCAGTCAGTATCAGTCAGTCAGTGAGTCAGTCTGTCAGTCAGGCAGTATCAGTCAGGCAGTAAGACTCCGCTCGACAGAACTCCGATAGCCTAATGGCTAGACCGCTGGTCTTCCAAGCGAGTGGCCTGGGTTCGAGTCCCAGCCGGAGCGAATATCTTCAATGTATATATTTCTTTTCTAATTTGAAAATTCTTTTTTTTTTTCAATTTCTTTCCTTTGCAATTATTGATTATTTATGTAGGGAAGAAAATTCTGAGTCAGTTAGTTTTTCGACACGAAGATTTCAAAGTGTTTAAATAAACAATTACCAAGGTGCATTTTTTGTTTTTATTATATTTAAAACTCCCACCGACAGAGCTCCCATAGACTAATGGCTAGAGTGTTAGGCTTCCAAGCGAGTGGCCCTGGGTTCGAGTCCCAGCCTGAACGAAAATCTTCAATGTATACTTTTAGTTTCTAATTTGAAATTTCTTCTTCTTTTTTTTTTAATTTTTCTCTTTTGCGAATATTGATTATTTATGTAGGGAGAAAAATTCTGAGTCAGTTTAATTATTCGACCTGTAAATTTCAAAGTGTTTGAATCAATAATTACCAAGGTGCATTTTTTGTTTTTATTATATTTAAGACTTCCATCGACAGAGCTCCGATAGCCTAATGGCTAGACCGTTGGGTTCCAAGCGCGTGGTACTGGGTTCGAGTCCCGGCCGGAACGAAAATCTTCCATGTATATATTTCTCTTCTAATTTGAAGATTCTTTTTTTTTTTCAATTTCTTTCTTTTGCAAATATGGATTATTTATGTACGGAAGAAAATTCTGAGTCAGTTTAATCATTCGACCTTTAGATTTCAAAGATTTTAGATCAATAATTACTAAGGTGCATTTTCTGTTTTTATTATAATTAAGACACCGATCAACAGAGATCCGATAGTATATTGGCGAGAGCGTTGGGCTTCCATGAGTGTCGCCCTGGGTTCAAATCCCAGCCGGAAAGGAAATCTTAAATGCAAATATTTTTTTCTAATTTTATAATTCTTTTTTTTTTATTTTTCCCTTTTGCAAAGTCAGTCAGTCAGTCTGACAGTCAATCAGTCAAGCACTCAGTCATTCAGTCTCAGTCAGTCACTCAGTCAGTCAGTTAGTCCTTCAGCCAGTCAGTCAAGCAGTCAGTCATTTAGTCTCAGTCAGTCAGTCAGGCAGTCAGTCAGTCAGTCAGTCGGTCAGTCCTGTGCAGTCAGTTAGTCACTAAAGCAGTCAGTCAGTCTCAGTCAGTCAGTCAGTCAGTCAGTCCAGTCCAGTCTCAGTCAGTCAGTCAGTCAGTCTCGGTCAGTCAGTCAGTCAGTCATTCAGTCAGTCAGTCAGTCAGGCAGTCAGTCAGTCGGTCAGCCTTATTCAGTCAGTCTGTCAGTCAGTCAGTCAGTCAGCCTTATTCAGTCAGTCTGTCAGTCATCCTTATTCAGTCAGTCTGTCAGTCAGTCAGTCGGTCAGTCCTGTCCAGTCAGTTAGTCAGTCAACTAGTCAGTCATTTATTCATTCAGTCAGTCAGTGAAATAGCCAGTCAGAGAGTCAAGCAGTCAGTCAGTCAGTCTCAGTCATTCAGTTAGTCAGTCAGTCAGTCAGTCAGTCAGTCAGTCCAGTCTCAGTCAGTCAGGCAGTTAGCCAGTCAGTCAGTCAGTATCAGTCAGTCAGTGAGTCAGTCTGTCAGTCAGGCAGTATCAGTCAGGCAGTAAGACTCCGCTCGACAGAACTCCGATAGCCTAATGGCTAGACCGCTGGCTTCCAAGCGAGTGACCTGGGTTCGAGTCCCAGCCGGAGCGAATATCTTCAATGCATATATTTCTTTTCTAATTTGAAAATTCTTTTTTTTTCAATTTCTTTCCTTTGCAATTATTGATTATTTATGTAGGGAAGAAAATTCTGAGTCAGTTTAATTTTTCGACACGAAGATTTCAAAGTGTTTAAATAAACAATTACCAAGGTGCATTTTTTGTTTTTATTATATTTAAAACTCCCACCGACAGAGCTCCCATAGACTAATGGCTAGAGTGTTAGGCTTCCAAGCGAGTGGCCCTGGGTTCGAGTCCCAGCCTGAACGAAAATCTTCAATGTATACTTTTAGTTTCTAATTTGAAATTTCTTCTTCTTTTTTTTTTAATTTCTCTTTTGCGAATATTGATTATTTATGTAGGGAGAAAAATTCTGAGTCAGTTTAATTATTCGACCTGTAAATTTCAAAGTGTTTGAATCAATAATTACCAAGGTGCATTTTTTGTTTTTATTATATTTAAGACTTCCATCGACAGAGCTCCGATAGCCTAATGGCTAGACTGTTGGGTTCCTAGCGCGTGGTACTGGGTTCGAGTCCCGGCCGGAAAGGAAATCTTAAATGCAAATATTTTTTTCTAATTTTATAATTCTTTTTTTTTATTTTTCCCTTTTGCGAAGTCAGTCAGTCAGTCTGACAGTCAATCAGTCAAGCACTCAGTCATTCAGTCTCAGTCAGTCAGTCCAGTCAGTCAGTTAGTCCTTCAGCCAGTCAGTCAAGCAGTCAGTCATTTAGTGTCAGTCAGTCAGTCATTCAGTCAGTCAGTCAGTCAGGCAGTCAGTCAGTCAGTCAGTCGGTCAGTCCTGTGCAGTCAGTTAGTCACTAAAGCAGTCAGTCAGTCTCAGTCAGTCAGTCAGTCAGTCAGTCCAGTCCAGTCTCAGTCAGTCAGTCAGTCAGTCTCGGTCAGTCAGTCAGTCAGTCATTCAGTCAGTCAGTCAGTCAGGCAGTCAGTCAGTCAGTCAGCCTTATTCAGTCAGTCTGTCAGTCATCCTTATTCAGTCAGTCTGTCAGTCAGTCAGTCGGTCAGTCCTGTCCAGTCAGTTAGTCAGTCAAGCAGTCAGTCAGGTAGTCAAGCAGTCAGTCAGTCAGTGTCAGTCAGTCATTTAGTCATTCAGTCAGTCAGTGAAATAGCCAGTCAGAGAGTCAAGCAGTCAGTCAGTCAGTCTCAGTCAGTCAGTTAGTCAGTCAGTCAGTCAGTCAGTCCAGTCTCAGTCAGTCAGGCAGTTAGTCAGTCAGTCTCGGTCAGTCAGTGAGTCAGTCAGTCAGTATCAGTCAGTCAGTGAGTCAGTCTGTCAGTCAGGCAGTATCAGTCAGGCAGTAAGACTCCGCTCGACAGAACTCCGATAGCCTAATGGCTAGACCGCTGGTCTTCCAAGCGAGTGGCCTGGGTTCGAGTCCCAGCCGGAGCGAATATCTTCAATGTATATATTTCTTTTCTAATTTGAAAATTCTTTTTTTTTTCAATTTCTTTCCTTTGCAATTATTGATTATTTATGTAGGGAAGAAAATTCTGAGTCAGTTTAATTTTTCGACACGAAGATTTCAAAGTGTTTAAATAAACAATTACCAAGGTGCATTTTTTGTTTTTATTATATTTAAAACTCCCACCGACAGAGCTCCCATAGACTAATGGCTAGAGTGTTAGGCTTCCAAGCGAGTGGCCCTGGGTTCGAGTCCCAGCCTGAACGAAAATCTTCAATGTATACTTTTAGTTTCTAATTTGAAATTTCTTCTTCTTTTTTTTTTTAATTTTTCTCTTTTGCGAATATTGATTATTTATGTAGGGAGAAAAATTCTGAGTCAGTTTAATTATTCGACCTGTAAATTTCAAAGTGTTTGAATCAATAATTACCAAGGTGCATTTTTTGTTTTTATTATATTTAAGACTTCCATCGACAGAGCTCCGATAGCCTAATGGCTAGACCGTTGGGTTCCAAGCGCGTGGTACTGGGTTCGAGTCCCGGCCGGAACGAAAATCTTCCATGTATATATTTCTCTTCTAATTTGAAGATTCTTTTTTTTTTCAATTTCTTTCTTTTGCAAATATGGATTATTTATGTACGGAAGAAAATTCTGAGTCAGTTTAATCATTCGACTTTTAGATTTCAAAAATTTTAGATCAATAATTACTAAGGTGCCTTTTTTTGTTTTTATTATAATTAAGACACCGATCAACAGAGATCCGATAGTATATTGGCGAGAGCGTTGGGCTTCCATGAGTGTCGCCCTGGGTTCAAATCCCAGCCGGAAAGGAAATCTTAAATGGAAATATTTTTTTCTAATTTTATAATTCTTTTTTTTTTATTTTTCCCTTTTGCGAAGTCAGTCAGTCAGTCTGACAGTCAATCAGTCAAGCACTCAGTCATTCAGTCTCAGTCAGTCAGTCCAGTCACTCAGTCACTCAGTCAGTCAGTTAGTCCTTCAGCCAGTCAGTCAAGCAGTCAGTCATTTAGTCTCAGTCAGTCAGTCATTCAGTCAGTCAGTCAGTCAGGCAGTCAGTCAGTCAGTCAGTCGGTCAGTCCTGTGCAGTCAGTTAGTCACTAAAGCAGTCAGTCTGTCTCAGTCAGTCAGTCAGTCAGTCAGTCCAGTCCAGTCTCAGTCAGTCAGTCAGTCCAGTCCAGTCTCAGTCAGTCAGTCAGTCAGTCTCGGTCAGTCAGTCAGTCAGTCATTCAGTCAGTCAGTCAGTCAGGCAGTCAGTCAGTCGGTCAGCCTTATTCAGTCAGTCTGTCAGTCAGTCAGTCAGTCAGCCTTATTCAGTCAGTCTGTCAGTCATCCTTATTCAGTCAGTCTGTCAGTCAGTCAGTCGGTCAGTCCTGTCCAGTCAGTTAGTCAGTCAAGCAGTCAGTCAGGTAGTCAAGCAGTCAGTCAGTCAGTGTCAGTCAGTCATTTAGTCATTCAGTCAGTCAGTGAAATAGCCAGTCAGAGAGTCAAGCAGTCAGTCAGTCAGTCTCAGTCAGTCAGTTAGTCAGTCAGTCAGTCAGTCAGTCCAGTCTCAGTCAGTCAGGCAGTTAGTCAGTCAGTCTCGGTCAGTCAGTGAGTCAGTCAGTCAGTATCAGTCAGTCAGTGAGTCAGTCTGTCAGTCAGGCAGTATCAGTCAGGCAGTAAGACTCCGCTCGACAGAACTCCGATAGCCTAATGGCTAGACCGCTGGTCTTCCAAGCGAGTGGCCTGGGTTCGAGTCCCAGCCGGAGCGAATATCTTCAATGTATATATTTCTTTTCTAATTTGAAAATTCTTTTTTTTTTTTCAATTTCTTTCCTTTGCAATTATTGATTATTTATGTAGGGAAGAAAATTCTGAGTCAGTTTAATTTTTCGACACGAAGATTTCAAAGTGTTTAAATAAACAATTACCAAGGTGCATTTTTTGTTTTTATTATATTTAAAACTCCCACCGACAGAGCTCCCATAGACTAATGGCTAGAGTGTTAGGCTTCCAAGCGAGTGGCCCTGGGTTCGAGTCCCAGCCTGAAAGAAAATCTTCAATGTATACTTTTAGTTTCTAATTTGAAATTTCTTCTTCTTTTTTTTTAAATTTTTCTCTTTTGCGAATATTGATTATTTATGTAGGGAGAAAAATTCTGAGTCAGTTTAATTATTCGACCTGTAAATTTCAAAGTGTTTGAATCAATAATTACCAAGGTGCATTTTTTGTTTTTATTATATTTAAGACTTCCATCGACAGAGCTCCGATAGCCTAATGGCTAGACCGTTGGGTTCCAAGCGCGTGGTACTGGGTTCGAGTCCCGGCCGGAAAGGAAATCTTAAATGCAAATATTTTTTTCTAATTTTATAATTCTTTTTTTTTATTTTTCCCTTTTGCGAAGTCAGTCAGTCAGTCTGACAGTCAATCAGTCAAGCACTCAGTCATTCAGTCTCAGTCAGTCAGTCCAGTCAGTCAGTCACTCAGTCAGTCAGTTAGTCCTTCAGCCAGTCAGTCAAGCAGTCAGTCATTTAGTCTCAGTCAGTCAGTCATTCAGTAGGTCAGTCAGTCAGGCAGTCAGTCAGTCAGTCAGTCGGTCAGTCCTGTGCAGTCAGTTAGTCACTAAAGCAGTCAGTCAGTCTCAGTCAGTCAGTCAGTCAGTCAGTCCAGTCCAGTCTCAGTCAGTCAGTCAGTCAGTCTCGGTCAGTCAGTCAGTCAGTCAGTCAGTCAGGCAGTCAGTCAGTCGGTCAGCCTTATTCAGTCAGTCTGTCAGTCAGTCTGTCAGTCATCCTTATTCAGTCAGTCTGTCAGTCAGTCAGTCGGTCAGTCCTGTCCAGTCAGTTAGTCAGTCAAGCAGTCAGTCAGGTAGTCAAGCAGTCAGTCAGTCAGTGTCAGTCAGTCATTTAGTCATTCAGTCAGTCAGTGAAATACCCAGTCAGAGAGTCAAGCAGTCAGTCAGTCAGTCTCAGTCAGTCAGTTAGTCAGTCAGTCAGTCAGTCAGTCCAGTCTCAGTCAGTCAGGCAGTTAGTCAGTCAGTCTCGGTCAGTCAGTGAGTCAGTCAGTCAGTATCAGTCAGTCAGTGAGTCAGTCTGTCAGTCAGGCAGTATCAGTCAGGCAGTAAGACTCCGCTCGACAGAACTCCGATAGCCTAATGGCTAGACCGCTGGTCTTCCAAGCGAGTGGCCTGGGTTCGAGTCCCAGCCGGAGCGAATATCTTCAATGTATATATTTCTTTTCTAATTTGAAAATTCTTTTTTTTTTCAATTTCTTTCCTTTGCAATTATTGATTATTTATGTAGGGAAGAAAATTCTGAGTCAGTTTAATTTTTCGACACGAAGATTTCAAAGTGTTTAAATAAACAATTACCAAGGTGCATTTTTTGTTTTTATTATATTTAAAACTCCCACCGACAGAGCTCCCATAGACTAATGGCTAGAGTGTTAGGCTTCCAAGCGAGTGGCCCTGGGTTCGAGTCCCAGCCTGAACGAAAATCTTCAATGTATACTTTTAGTTTCTAATTTGAAATTTCTTCTTCTTTTTTTTTTTAATTTTTCTCTTTTGCGAATATTGATTATTTATGTAGGGAGAAAAATTCTGAGTCAGTTTAATTATTCGACCTGTAAATTTCAAAGTGTTTGAATCAATAATTACCAAGGTGCATTTTTTGTTTTTATTATATTTAAGACTTCCATCGACAGAGCTCTGATAGCCTAATGGCTAGACCGTTGGGTTCCTAGCGCGTGGTACTGGGTTCGAGTCCCGGCCGGAAAGGAAATCTTAAATGCAAATATTTTTTTCTAATTTTATAATTCTTTTTTTTTATTTTTCCCTTTTGCGAAGTCAGTCAGTCAGTCTGACAGTCAATCAGTCAAGCACTCAGTCATTCAGTCTCAGTCAGTCAGTCCAGTCAGTCAGTCACTCAGTCAGTCAGTTAGTCCTTCATCCAGTCAGTCAAGCCGTCAGTCATTTAGTCTCATTCAGTCAGTCATTCAGTCAGTCAGTCAGTCAGGCCGTCAGTCAGTCAGTCAGTCGGTCAGTCCTGTGCAGTCAGTTAGTCACTAAAGCAGTCAGTCAGTCTCAGTCAGTCAGTCAGTCAGTCAGTCCAGTCCAGTCTCAGTGAGTCAATCAGTCAGTCTCGGTCAGTCAGTCAGTCAGTCATTCAGTCAGTCAGTCAGTCAGGCAGTCAGTCAGTCGGTCAGCCTTATTCAGTCAGTCTGTCAGTCAGTCAGTCAGTCAGCCTTATTCAGTCAGTCTGTCAGTCATCCTTATTCAGTCAGTCTGTCAGTCAGTCAGTCGGTCAGTCCTGTCCAGTCAGTTAGTCAGTCAAGCAGTCAGTCAGGTAGTCAAGCAGTCAGTCAGTCAGTGTCAGTCAGTCAGTGAAATAGCCAGTCAGAGAGTCAAGCAGTCAGTCAGTCAGTCTCAGTCAGTCAGTTAGTCAGTCAGTCAGTCAGTCAGTCAGTCAGTCCAGTCTCAGTCAGTCAGGCAGTTAGTCAGTCAGTCTCGGTCAGTCAGTGAGTCAGTCAGTCAGTATCAGTCAGTGAGTCAGTCTGTCAGTCAGGCAGTATCAGTCAGGCAGTAAGACTCCGCTCGACAGAACTCCGATAGCCTAATGGCTAGACCGCTGGTCTTCCAAGCGAGTGGCCTGGGTTCGAGTCCCAGCCGGAGCGAATATCTTCAATGTATATATTTCTTTTCTAATATGAAAAATTTTTTTTTCAATTTCTTTCCTTTGCAATTATTGATTATTTATGTAGGGAAGAAAATTCTGAGTCAGTTTAATTTTTCGACACGAAGATTTCAAAGTGTTTAAATAAACAATTACCAAGGTGCATTTTTTGTTTTTATTATATTTAAGACTTCCATCGACAGAGCTCCGATAGCCTAATGGCTAGACCGTTGGGTTCCTAGCGCGTGGTACTGGGTTCGAGTCCCGGCCGGAAAGGAAATCTTAAATGCAAATATTTTTCTCTAATTTTATAATTCTTTTTTTTTTATTTTTCCCTTTTGCGAAGTCAGTCAGTCAGTCTGACAGTCAATCAGTCAAGCACTCAGTCATTCAGTCTCAGTCAGTCAGTCCAGTCAGTCAGTCACTCAGTCAGTCAGTTAGTCCTTCATCCAGTCAGTCAAGCAGTCAGTCATTTAGTCTCAGTCAGTCAGTCATTCAGTCAGTCAGTCAGTCAGGCAGTCAGTCAGTCAGTCAGTCGGTCAGTCCTGTGCAGTCAGTTAGTCACTAAAGCAGTCAGTCAGTCTCAGTCAGTCAGTCAGTCAGTCAGTCCAGTCCAGTCTCAGTCAGTCAGTCAGTCAGTCTCGGTCAGTCAGTCAGTCAGTCAGTCCAGTCCAGTCTCAGTCAGTCAGGCAGTCAGTCAGTCGGTCAGCCTTATTCAGTCAGTCTGTCAGTCATCCTTATTCAGTCAGTCTGTCAGTCAGTCAGTCGGTCAGTCCTGTCCAGTCAGTTAGTCAGTCAAGCAGTCAGTCAGGTAGTCAAGCAGTCAGTCAGTCAGTGTCAGTCAGTCATTTAGTCATTCAGTCAGTCAGTGAAATAGCCAGTCAGAGAGTCAAGCAGTCAGTCAGTCAGTCTCAGTCAGTCAGTTAGTCAGTCAGTCAGTCAGTCAGTCCAGTCTCAGTCAGTCAGGCAGTTAGTCAGTCAGTCTCGGTCAGTCAGTGAGTCAGTCAGTCAGTATCAGTCAGTCAGTGAGTCAGTCTGTCAGTCAGGCAGTATCAGTCAGGCAGTAAGACTCCGCTCGACAGAACTCCGATAGCCTAATGGCTAGACCGCTGGTCTTCCAAGCGAGTGGCCTGGGTTCGAGTCCCAGCCGGAGCGAATATCTTCAATGTATATATTTCTTTTCTAATTTGAAAATTCTTTTTTTTTTCAATTTCTTTCCTTTGCAATTATTGATTATTTATGTAGGGAAGAAAATTCTGAGTCAGTTTAATTTTTCGACACGAAGATTTCAAAGTGTTTAAATAAACAATTACCAAGGTGCATTTTTTGTTTTTATTATATTTAAAACTCCCACCGACAGAGCTCCCATAGACTAATGGCTAGAGTGTTAGGCTTCCAAGCGAGTGGCCCTGGGTTCGAGTCCTAGCCTGAACGAAAATCTTCAATGTATACTTTTAGTTTCTAATTTGAACTTTCTTCTTCTTTTTTTTTTAATTTTTCTCTTTTGCGAATATTGATTATTTATGTAGGGAGAAAAATTCTGAGTCAGTTTAATTATTCGACCTGTAAATTTCAAAGTGTTTGAATCAATAATTACCAAGGTGCATTTTTTGTTTTTATTATATTTAAGACTTCCATCGACAGAGCTCTGATAGCCTAATGGCTAGACCGTTGGGTTCCTAGCGCGTGGTACTGGGTTCGAGTCCCGGCCGGAAAGGAAATCTTAAATGCAAATATTTTTTTCTAATTTTATAATTCTTTTTTTTTTATTTTTCCCTTTTGCGAAGTCAGTCAGTCAGTCTGACAGTCAATCAGTCAAGCACTCAGTCATTCAGTCTCAGTCAGTCAGTCCAGTCAGTCAGTCACTCAGTCAGTCAGTTAGTCCTTCATCCAGTCAGTCAAGCCGTCAGTCATTTAGTCTCATTCAGTCAGTCATTCAGTCAGTCAGTCAGTCAGGCCGTCAGTCAGTCAGTCAGTCGGTCAGTCCTGTGCAGTCAGTTAGTCACTAAAGCAGTCAGTCAGTCTCAGTCAGTCAGTCAGTCAGTCAGTCCAGTCCAGTCTCAGTGAGTCAGTCAGTCAGTCTCGGTCAGTCAGTCAGTCAGTCATTCAGTCAGTCAGTCAGTCAGGCAGTCAGTCAGTCGGTCAGCCTTATTCAGTCAGTCTGTCAGTCAGTCAGTCAGACAGCCTTATTCAGTCAGTCTGTCAGTCATCCTTATTCAGTCAGTCTGTCAGTCAGTCAGTCGGTCAGTCCTGTCCAGTCAGTTAGTCAGTCAAGCAGTCAGTCAGGTAGTCAAGCAGTCAGTCAGTCAGTGTCAGTCAGTCAGTGAAATAGCCAGTCAGAGAGTCAAGCAGTCAGTCAGTCAGTCTCAGTCAGTCAGTTAGTCAGTCAGTCAGTCAGTCAGTCAGTCAGTCCAGTCTCAGTCAGTCAGGCAGTTAGTCAGTCAGTCTCGGTCAGTCAGTGAGTCAGTCAGTCAGTATCAGTCAGTGAGTCAGTCTGTCAGTCAGGCAGTATCAGTCAGGCAGTAAGACTCCGCTCGACAGAACTCCGATAGCCTAATGGCTAGACCGCTGGTCTTCCAAGCGAGTGGCCTGGGTTCGAGTCCCAGCCGGAGCGAATATCTTCAATGTATATATTTCTTTTCTAATATGAAAAATTTTTTTTTCAATTTCTTTCCTTTGCAATTATTGATTATTTATGTAGGGAAGAAAATTCTGAGTCAGTTTAATTTTTCGACACGAAGATTTCAAAGTGTTTAAATAAACAATTACCAAGGTGCATTTTTTGTTTTTATTATATTTAAGACTTCCATCGACAGAGCTCCGATAGCCTAATGGCTAGACCGTTGGGTTCCTAGCGCGTGGTACTGGGTTCGAGTCCCGGCCGGAAATGAAATCTTAAATGCAAATATTTTTCTCTAATTTTATAATTCTTTTTTTTATTTTTCCCTTTTGCGAAGTCAGTCAGTCAGTCTGACAGTCAATCAGTCAAGCACTCAGTCATTCAGTCTCAGTCAGTCAGTCCAGTCAGTCAGTCACTCAGTCAGTCAGTTAGTCCTTCATCCAGTCAGTCAAGCAGTCAGTCATTTAGTCTCAGTCAGTCAGTCATTCAGTCAGTCAGTCAGTCAGGCAGTCAGTCAGTCAGTCAGTCGGTCAGTCCTGTGCAGTCAGTTAGTCACTAAAGCAGTCAGTCAGTCCCAGTCAGTCAGTCAGTCAGTCCAGTCCAGTCCAGTCTCAGTCAGTCAGTCAGTCAGTCTCGGTCAGTCAGTCAGTCAGTCATTCAGTCAGTCAGTCAGTCGGTCAGTCCTGTGCAGTCAGTTAGTCACTAAAGCAGTCAGTCAGTCTCAGTCAGTCAGTCAGTCAGTCAGTCCAGTCCAGTCCAGTCTCAGTCAGTCAGTCAGTCAGTCTCGGTCAGTCAGTCAGTCAGTCATTCAGTCAGTCAGTCAGTCAGGCAGTCAGTCAGTCGGTCAGCCTTATTCAGTCAGTCTGTCAGTCAGTCAGTCAGTCAGCCTTATTCAGTCAGTCTGTCAGTCATCCTTATTCAGTCAGTCTGTCAGTCAGTCAGTCGGTCAGTCCTGTCCAGTCAGTTAGTCAGTCAAGCAGTCAGTCAGGTAGTCAAGCAGTCAGTCAGTCAGTGTCAGTCAGTCATTTAGTCATTCAGTCAGTCAGTGAAATAGCCAGTCAGAGAGTCAAGCAGTTAGTCAGTCAGTCTCGGTCAGTCAGTGAGTCAGTCAGTCAGTATCAGTCAGTCAGTGAGTCAGTCTGTCAGTCAGGCAGTATCAGTCAGGCAGTAAGACTCCGCTCGACAGAACTCCGATAGCCTAATGGCTAGACCGCTGGTCTTCCAAGCGAGTGGCCTGGGTTCGAGTCCCAGCCGGAGCGAATATCTTCAATGTATATATTTCTTTTCTAATTTGAAAATTCTTTTTTTTTTCAATTTCTTTCCTTTGCAATTATTGATTATTTATGTAGGGAAGAAAATTCTGAGTCAGTTAGTTTTTCGACACGAAGATTTCAAAGTGTTTAAATAAACAATTACCAAGGTGCATTTTTTGTTTTTATTATATTTAAAACTCCCACCGACAGAGCTCCCATAGACTAATGGCTAGAGTGTTAGGCTTCCAAGCGAGTGGCCCTGGGTTCGAGTCCCAGCCTGAACGAAAATCTTCAATGTATACTTTTAGTTTCTAATTTGAAATTTCTTCTTCTTTTTTTTTTAATTTTTCTCTTTTGCGAATATTGATTATTTATGTAGGGAGAAAAATTCTGAGTCAGTTTAATTATTCGACCTGTAAATTTCAAAGTGTTTGAATCAATAATTACCAAGGTGCATTTTTTGTTTTTATTATATTTAAGACTTCCATCGACAGAGCTCCGATAGCCTAATGGCTAGACCGTTGGGTTCCAAGCGCGTGGTACTGGGTTCGAGTCCCGGCCGGAACGAAAATCTTCCATGTATATATTTCTCTTCTAATTTGAAGATTCTTTTTTTTTTCAATTTCTTTCTTTTGCAAATATGGATTATTTATGTACGGAAGAAAATTCTGAGTCAGTTTAATCATTCGACCTTTAGATTTCAAAGATTTTAGATCAATAATTACTAAGGTGCATTTTTTGTTTTTATTATAATTAAGACACCGATCAACAGAGATCCGATAGTATATTGGCGAGAGCGTTGGGCTTCCATGAGTGTCGCCCTGGGTTCAAATCCCAGCCGGAAAGGAAATCTTAAATGCAAATATTTTTTTCTAATTTTATAATTCTTTTTTTTTTATTTTTCCCTTTTGCGAAGTCAGTCAGTCAGTCTGACAGTCAATCAGTCAAGCACTCAGTCATTCAGTCTCAGTCAGTCACTCAGTCAGTCAGTTAGTCCTTCAGCCAGTCAGTCAAGCAGTCAGTCATTTAGTCTCAGTCAGTCAGTCAGGCAGTCAGTCAGTCAGTCAGTCGGTCAGTCCTGTGCAGTCAGTTAGTCACTAAAGCAGTCAGTCAGTCTCAGTCAGTCAGTCAGTCAGTCAGTCCAGTCCAGTCTCAGTCAGTCAGTCAGTCAGTCTCGGTCAGTCAGTCAGTCAGTCATTCAGTCAGTCAGTCAGTCAGGCAGTCAGTCAGTCGGTCAGCCTTATTCAGTCAGTCTGTCAGTCAGTCAGTCAGTCAGCCTTATTCAGTCAGTCTGTCAGTCATCCTTATTCAGTCAGTCTGTCAGTCAGTCAGTCGGTCAGTCCTGTCCAGTCAGTTAGTCAGTCAAGCAGTCAGTCAGGTAGTCAAGCAGTCAGTCAGTCAGTGTCAGTCAGTCATTTATTCATTCAGTCAGTCAGTGAAATAGCCAGTCAGAGAGTCAAGCAGTCAGTCAGTCAGTCTCAGTCATTCAGTTAGTCAGTCAGTCAGTCAGTCAGTCAGTCTGTCCAGTCTCAGTCAGTCAGGCAGTTAGTCAGTCAGTCAGTCAGTATCAGTCAGTCAGTGAGTCAGTCTGTCAGTCAGGCAGTATCAGTCAGGCAGTAAGACTCCGCTCGACAGAACTCCGATAGCCTAATGGCTAGACCGCTGGTCTTCCAAGCGAGTGGCCTGGGTTCGAGTCCCAGCCGGAGCGAATATCTTCAATGTATATATTTCTTTTCTAATTTGAAAATTCTTTTTTTTTTCAATTTCTTTCCTTTGCAATTATTGATTATTTATGTAGGGAAGAAAATTCTGAGTCAGTTTAATTTTTCGACACGAAGATTTCAAAGTGTTTAAATAAACAATTACCAAGGTGCATTTTTTGTTTTTATTATATTTAAAACTCCCACCGACAGAGCTCCCATAGACTAATGGCTAGAGTGTTAGGCTTCCAAGCGAGTGGCCCTGGGTTCGAGTCCCAGCCTGAACGAAAATCTTCAATGTATACTTTTAGTTTCTAATTTGAAATTTCTTCTTCTTTTTTTTTTTAATTTCTCTTTTGCGAATATTGATTATTTATGTAGGGAGAAAAATTCTGAGTCAGTTTAATTATTCGACCTGTAAATTTCAAAGTGTTTGAATCAATAATTACCAAGGTGCATTTTTTGTTTTTATTATATTTAAGACTTCCATCGACAGAGCTCCGATAGCCTAATGGCTAGAATGTTGGGTTCCTAGCGCGTGGTACTGGGTTCGAGTCCCGGCCGGAAAGGAAATCTTAAATGCAAATATTTTTTTATAATTCTTTTTTTTTATTTTTCCCTTTTGCGAAGTCAGTCAGTCAGTCAGACAGTCAATCAGTCAAGCACTCAGTCATTCAGTCTCAGTCAGTCAGTCCAGTCAGTCAGTTAGTCCTTCAGCCAGTCAGTCAAGCAGTCAGTCATTTAGTGTCAGTCAGTCAGTCATTCAGTCAGTCAGTCAGTCAGGCAGTCAGTCAGTCAGTCAGTCGGTCAGTCCTGTGCAGTCAGTTAGTCACTAAAGCAGTCAGTCAGTCTCAGTCAGTCAGTCAGTCAGTCAGTCCAGTCCAGTCTCAGTCAGTCAGTCAGTCAGTCAGTCAGTCATTCAGTCAGTCAGTCAGTCAGGCAGTCAGTCAGTCAGTCAGCCTTATTCAGTCAGTCTGTCAGTCATCCTTATTCAGTCAGTCTGTCAGTCGGTCAGTCCTGTCCAGTCAGTTAGTCAGTCAAGCAGTCAGTCAGGTAGTCAAGCAGTCAGTCAGTCAGTGTCAGTCAGTCATTTAGTCATTCAGTCAGTCAGTGAAATAGCCAGTCAGAGAGTCAAGCAGTCAGTCAGTCAGTCTCAGTCAGTCAGTTAGTCAGTCAGTCAGTCAGTCCAGTCTCAGTCAGTCAGGCAGTTAGTCAGTCAGTCTCGGTCAGTCAGTGAGTCAGTCAGTCAGTATCAGTCAGTCAGTGAGTCAGTCTGTCAGTCAGGCAGTATCAGTCAGGCAGTAAGACTCCGCTCGACAGAACTCCGATAGCCTAATGGCTAGACCGCTGGTCTTCCAAGCGAGTGGCCTGGGTTCGAGTCCCAGCCGGAGCGAATATCTTCAATGTATATATTTCTTTTCTAATTTGAAAATTCTTTTTTTTTTCAATTTCTTTCCTTTGCAATTATTGATTATTTATGTAGGGAAGAAAATTCTGAGTCAGTTTAATTTTTCGACACGAAGATTTCAAAGTGTTTAAATAAACAATTACCAAGGTGCATTTTTTGTTTTTATTATATTTAAAACTCCCACCGACAGAGCTCCCATAGACTAATGGCTAGAGTGTTAGGCTTCCAAGCGAGTGGCCCTGGGTTCGAGTCCCAGCCTGAACGAAAATCTTCAATGTATACTTTTAGTTTCTAATTTGAAATTTCTTCTTCTTTTTTTTTTTAATTTTTCTCTTTTGCGAATATTGATTATTTATGTAGGGAGAAAAATTCTGAGTCAGTTTAATTATTCGACCTGTAAATTTCAAAGTGTTTGAATCAATAATTACCAAGGTGCATTTTTTGTTTTTATTATATTTAAGACTTCCATCGACAGCGCTCCGATAGCCTAATGGCTAGACCGTTGGGTTCCAAGCGCGTGGTACTGGGTTCGAGTCCCGGCCGGAACGAAAATCTTCCATGTATATATTTCTCTTCTAATTTGAAGATTCTTTTTTTTTTCAATTTCTTTCTTTTGCAAATATGGATTATTTATGTACGGAAGAAAATTCTGAGTCAGTTTAATCATTCGACTTTTAGATTTCAAAGATTTTAGATCAATAATTACTAAGGTGCCTTTTTTTGTTTTTATTATAATTAAGACACCGATCAACAGAGATCCGATAGTATATTGGCGAGAGCGTTGGGCTTCCATGAGTGTCGCCCTGGGTTCAAATCCCAGCCGGAAAGGAAATCTTAAATGCAAATATTTTTTTCTAATTTTATAATTCTTTTTTTTTTATTTTTCCCTTTTGCGAAGTCAGTCAGTCAGTCTGACAGTCAATCAGTCAAGCACTCAGTCATTCAGTCTCAGTCAGTCAGTCCAGTCACTCAGTCACTCAGTCAGTCAGTTAGTCCTTCAGCCAGTCAGTCAAGCAGTCAGTCATTTAGTCTCAGTCAGTCAGTCATTCAGTCAGTCAGTCAGTCAGGCAGTCAGTCAGTCAGTCAGTCGGTCAGTCCTGTGCAGTCAGTTAGTCACTAAAGCAGTCAGTCTGTCTCAGTCAGTCAGTCAGTCAGTCAGTCCAGTCCAGTCTCAGTCAGTCAGTCAGTCCAGTTTAGTCTCAGTCAGTCAGTCAGTCAGTCTCGGTCAGTCAGTCAGTCAGTCATTCAGTCAGTCAGTCAGTCAGGCACTCAGTCAGTCGGTCAGCCTTATTCAGTCAGTCTGTCAGTCAGTCAGTCAGTCAGCCTTATTCAGTCAGTCTGTCAGTCATCCTTATTCAGTCAGTCTGTCAGTCAGTCAGTCGGTCAGTCCTGTCCAGTCAGTTAGTCAGTCAAGCAGTCAGTCAGGTAGTCAAGCAGTCAGTCAGTCAGTGTCAGTCAGTCATTTAGTCATTCAGTCAGTCAGTGAAATAGCCAGTCAGAGAGTCAAGCAGTCAGTCAGTCAGTCTCAGTCAGTCAGTTAGTCAGTCAGTCAGTCAGTCAGTCCAGTCTCAGTCAGTCAGGCAGTTAGTCAGTCAGTCTCGGTCAGTCAGTGAGTCAGTCAGTCAGTATCAGTCAGTCAGTGAGTCAGTCTGTCAGTCAGGCAGTATCAGTCAGGCAGTAAGACTCCGCTCGACAGAACTCCGATAGCCTAATGGCTAGACCGCTGGTCTTCCAAGCGAGTGGCCTGGGTTCGAGTCCCAGCCGGAGCGAATATCTTCAATGTATATATTTCTTTTCTAATTTGAAAATTCTTTTTTTTTTCAATTTCTTTCCTTTGCAATTATTGATTATTTATGTAGGGAAGAAAATTCTAAGTCAGTTAGTCCTTCAGCCAGTCAGTCAAGCAGTCAGTCATTTAGTCTCAGTCAGTCAGTCATTCAGTCAGTCAGTCAGTCAGGCAGTCAGTCAGTCAGTCAGTCGGTCAGTCCTGTGCAGTCAGTTAGTCACTAAAGCAGTCAGTCAGTCTCAGTCAGTCAGTCAGTCAGTCAGTCAGTCAGTCTCGGTCAGTCAGTCAGTCAGTCATTCAGTCAGTCAGTCAGTCAGGCAGTTAGTCAGTCAGTCTGGGTCAGTCAGTGAGTCAGTCAGTCAGTATCAGTCAGTCAGTGAGTCAGTCTGTCAGTCAGGCAGTATCAGTCAGGCAGTAAGACTCCGCTCGACAGAACTCCGATAGCCTAATGGCTAGACCGCTGGTCTTCCAAGCGAGTGGTACTGGGTTCGAGTCCCGGCCGGAAAGGAAATCTTAAATGCAAATATTTTTTTCTAATTTTATAATTCTTTTTTTTTATTTTTCCCTTTTGCGAAGTCAGTCAGTCAGTCTGACAGTCAATCAGTCAAGCACTCAGTCATTCAGTCTCAGTCAGTCAGTCCAGTCAGTCAGTCACTCAGTCAGTCTGTTAGTCCTTCAGCCAGTCAGTCAAGCAGTCAGTCATTTAGTCTCAGTCAGTCAGTCATTCAGTCAGTCAGTCAGTCAGGCAGTCAGTCAGTCAGTCAGTCGGTCAGTCCTGTGCAGTCAGTTAGTCACTAAAGCAGTCAGTCAGTCAGTCAGTCAGTCAGTCAGTCAGTCAGTCAGTCAGTCTCGGTCAGTCAGTCAGTCAGTCATTCAGTCAGTCAGTCAGTCAGGCAGTCAGTCAGTCGGTCAGCCTTATTCAGTCAGTCTGTCAGTCAGTCAGTCAGTCAGCCTTATTCAGTCGGTCTGTCAGTCATCCTTATTCAGTCAGTCTGTCAGTCAGTCAGTCGGTCAGTCCTGTCCAGTCAGTTAGTCAGTCAAGCAGTCAGTCAGGTAGTCAAGCAGTCAGTCAGTCAGTGTCAGTCAGTCATTTAGTCATTCAGTCAGTCAGTGAAATAGCCAGTCAGAGAGTCAAGCAGTCAGTCAGTCAGTCTCAGTCAGTCAGTTAGTGAGTCAGTCAGTCAGTCAGTCAGTCAGTCCAGTCTCAGTCAGTCAGTCCAGTCTCAGTCAGTCAGGCAGTTAGTCAGTCAGTCTGGGTCAGTCAGTTAGTCAGTCAGTCTGGGTCAGTCAGTGAGTCAGTCAGTCAGTATCAGTCAGTCAGTGAGTCAGTCTGTCAGTCAGGCAGTATCAGTCAGGCAGTAAGACTCCGCTCGACAGAACTCCGATAGCCTAATGGCTAGACCGCTGGTCTTCCAAGCGAGTGGCCTGGGTTCGAGTCCCAGCCGGAGCGAATATCTTCAATGTATATATTTCTTTTCTAATTTGAAAATTCTTTTTTTTTTCAATTTCTTTCCTTTGCAATTATTGATTATTTATGTAGGGAAGAAAATTCTGAGTCAGTTTAATTTTTCGACACGAAGATTTCAAAGTGTTTAAATAAACAATTACCAAGGTGCATTTTTTGTTTTTATTATATTTAAAACTCCCACCGACAGAGCTCCTATAGACTAATGGCTAGAGTGTTAGGCTTCCAAGCGAGTGGCCCTGGGTTCGAGTCCCAGCCTGAACGAAAATCTTCAATGTATACTTTTAGTTTCTAATTTGAAATTTCTTCTTCTTTTTTTTTTAATTTTTCTCTTTTGCGAATATTGATTATTTATGTAGGGAGAAAAATTCTGAGTCAGTTTAATTATTCGACCTGTAAATTTCAAAGTGTTTGAATCAATAATTACCAAGGTGCATTTTTTGTTTTTATTATATTTAAGACTTCCATCGACAGAGCTCCGATAGCCTAATGGCTAGACCGTTGGGTTCCAAGCGCGTGGTACTGGGTTCGAGTCCCGGCCGGAAAGGAAATCTTAAATGCAAATATTTTTTTCTAATTTTATAATTCTTTTTATTTTTATTTTTCCCTTTTGCGAAGTCAGTCAGTCAGTCTGACAGTCAATCAGTCAAGCACTCAGTCATTCAGTCTCAGTCAGTCAGTCCAGTCAGTCAGTCACTCAGTCAGTCAGTTAGTCCTTCAGCCAGTCAGTCAAGCAGTCAGTCATTTAGTCTCAGTCAGTCAGTCATTCAGTCAGTCAGTCAGGCAGTCAGTCAGTCAGTCAGTCGGTCAGTCCTGTGCAGTCAGTTAGTCACTAAAGCAGTCAGTCAGTCTCAGTCAGTCAGTCAGTCAGTCCAGTCCAGTCTCAGTCAGTCAGTCAGTCAGTCAGTCATTCAGTCAGTCAGTCAGTCAGGCAGTCAGTCAGTCGGTCAGCCTTATTCAGTCAGTCTGTCAGTCAGTCAGTCAGTCAGCCTTATTCAGTCAGTCTGTCAGTCATCCTTATTCAGTCAGTCTGTCAGTCAGTCAGTCAGTGTCAGTCAGTCATTTAGTCATTCAGTCAGTCAGTGAAATAGCCAGTCAGAGAGTCAAGCAGTCAGTCAGTCAGTCTCGGTCAGTCAGTGAGTCAGTCTGTCAGTCAGGCAGTATCAGTCAGGCAGTAAGACTCCGCTCGACAGAACTCCGATAGCCTAATGGCTAGACCGCTGGTCTTCCAAGCGAGTGGCCTGGGTTCGAGTCCCAGCCGGAGCGAATATCTTCAATGTATATATTTCTTTTCTAATTTGAAAATTCTTTTTTTTTTCAATTTCTTTCCTTTGCAATTATTGATTATTTATGTAGGGAAGAAAATTCTGAGTCAGTTTAATTTTTCGACACGAAGATTTCAAAGTGTTTAAATAAACAATTACCAAGGTGCATTTTTTGTTTTTATTATATTTAAAACTCCCACCGACAGAGCTCCTATAGACTAATGGCTAGAGTGTTAGGCTTCCAAGCGAGTGGCCCTGGGTTCGAGTCCCAGCCTGAACGAAAATCTTCAATGTATACTTTTAGTTTCTAATTTGAAATCTCTTCTTCTTTTTTTTTTTAATTTTTCTCTTTTGCGAATATTGATTATTTATGTAGGGAGAAAAATTCTGAGTCAGTTTAATTATTCGACCTGTAAATTTCAAAGTGTTTGAATCAATAATTACCAAGGTGCATTTTTTGTTTTTATTATATTTAAGACTTCCATCGACAGAGCTCCGATAGCCTATAGGCTAGACCGTTGGGTTCCTAGCGCGTGGTACTGGGTTCGAGTCCCGGCCGGAAAGGAAATCTTAAATGCAAATATTTTTTTCTAATTTTATAATTCTTTTTTTTTATTTTTCCCTTTTGCGAAGTCAGTCAGTCAGTCTGACAGTCAATCAGTCAAGCACTCAGTCATTCAGTCTCAGTCAGTCAGTCCAGTCAGTCAGTCACTCAGTCAGTCAGTTAGTCCTTCAGCCAGTCAGTCAAGCAGTCAGTCATTTAGTCTCAGTCAGTCAGTCATTCAGTCAGTCAGTCAGTCAGGCAGACAGTCAGTCAGTCAGTCGGTCAGTCCTGTGCAGTCAGTTAGTCACTAAAGCAGTCAGTCAGTCTCAGTCAGTCAGTCAGTCAGTCAGTCCAGTCCAGACTCAGTCAGTCAGTCAGTCAGTCTCGGTCAGTCAGTCAGTCAGTCGGTCAGCCTTATTCAGTCAGTCTGTCAGTCAGTCAGTCAGTCAGCCTTATTCAGTCAGTCTGTCAGTCAGTCAGTCAGTCAGCCTTATTCAGTCAGTCTGTCAGTCATCCTTATTCAGTCAGTCTGTCAGTCAGTCAGTCGGTCAGTCCTGTCCAGTCAGTTAGTCAGTCAAGCAGTCAGTCAGGTAGTCAAGCAGTCAGTCAGTCAGTGTCAGTCAGTCATTTAGTCATTCAGTCAGTCAGTGAAATAGCCAGTCAGAGAGTCAAGCAGTCAGTCAGTCAGTCTCAGTCAGTCAGTTAGTCAGTCAGTCAGTCAGTCAGTCAGCCAGTCCAGTCTCAGTCAGTCAGGCAGTTAGTCAGTCAGTCTCGGTCAGTCAGTGAGTCAGTCAGTCAGTATCAGTCAGTGAGTCAGTCTGTCAGTCAGGCAGTATCAGTCAGGCAGTAAGACTCCGCTCGACAGAACTCCGATAGCCTAATGGCTAGACCGCTGGTCTTCCAAGCGAGTGGCCTGGGTTCGAGTCCCAGCCGGAGCGAATATCTTCAATGTATATATTTCTTTTCTAATTTGAAAATTCTTTTTTTTTCAATTTCTTTCCTTTGCAATTATTGATTATTGATGTAGGGAAGAAAATTCTGAGTCAGTTTAATTTTTCGACACGAAGATTTCAAAGTGTTTAAATAAACAATTTCCAAGGTGCATTTTTTGTTTTTATTATATTTAAAACTCCCACCGACAGAGCTCCCATAGACTAATGGCTAGAGTGTTAGGCTTCCAAGCGAGTGGCCCTGGGCTCGAGTCCCAGCCTGAACGAAAATCTTCAATGTGTACTTTTAGTTTCTAATTTGAAATTTCTTCTTCTTTTTTTTTTAATTTTTCTCTTTTGCGAATATTGATTATTTATGTAGGGAGAAAAATTCTGAGTCAGTTTAATTATTCGACCTGTAAATTTCAAAGTGTTTGAATCAATAATTACCAAGGTGCATTTTTTGTTTTTATTATATTTAAGACTTCCATCGACAGAGCTCCGATAGCCTAATGGCTAGACCGTTGGGTTCCTAGCGCGTGGTACTGGGTTCGAGTCCCGGCCGGAAAGGAAATCTTAAATGCAAATATTTTTTTCTAATTTTATAATTCTTTTTTTTTTATTTTTCCCTTTTCCGAAGTCAGTCAGTCAGTCGGACAGTCAATCAGTCAAGCCCTCAGTCATTCAGTCTCAGTCAGTCAGTCCAGTCAGTCAGTCACTCAGTCAGTCAGTTAGTATTTCAGCCAGTCAGTCAAGCAGTCAGTCATTTAGTCTCAGTCAGTCAGTCATTCAGTCAGTCAGTCAGTCAGGCAGTCAGTCAGTCAGTCAGTCGGTCAGTCCTGTGCAGTCAGTTAGTCACTAAAGCAGTCAGTCAGTCTCAGTCAGTCAGTCAGTCAGTCAGTCCAGTCCAGTCTCAGTCAGTCAGTCAGTCAGTCTCGGTCAGTCAGTCAGTCAGTCATTCAGTCAGTCAGTCAGTCAGGCAGTCAGTCAGTCGGTCAGCCTTATTCAGTCAGTCTGTCAGTCAGTCAGTCAGTCAGCCTTATTCAGTCAGTCTGTCAGTCATCCTTATTCAGTAAGTCTGTCAGTCAGCCAGTCGGTCAGTCCTGTCCAGTCAGTTAGTCAGTCAAGCAGTCAGTCAGGTAGTCAAGCAGTCAGTCAGTGTCAGTCAGTCATTTAGTCATTCAGTCAGTCAGTGAAATAGCCAGTCAGAGAGTCAAGCAGTCAGTCAGTCAGTCTCAGTCAGTCAGTTAGTCAGTCAGTCAGTCAGTCAGTCAGTCAGTTCAGTCTCAGTCAGTCAGGCAGTTAGTCAGTCAGTCTCGGTCAGTCAGTGAGTCAGTCAGCCAGTATCAGTCAGTCAGTGAGTCAGTCTGTCAGTCAGGCAGTATCAGTCAGGCAGTAAGACTCCGCTCGACAGAACTCCGATAGCCTAATGGCTAGACCGCTGGTCTTCCAAGCGAGTGGCCTGGGTTCGAGTCCCAGCCGGAGCGAATGTCTTCAATGTATATATTTCTTTTCTAATTTGAAAATTCTTTTTTTTTTCAATTTCTTTCCTTTGCAATTATTGATTATTTATGTAGGGAAGAAAATTCTGAGTCAGTTTAATTTTTCGACACGAAGATTTCAAAGTGTTTAAATAAACAATTACCAAGGTGCATTTTTTGTTTTTATTATATTTAAAACTCCCACCGACAGAGCTCCCATAGACTAATGGCTAGAGTGTTAGGCTTCCAAGCGAGTGGCCCTGGGTTCGAGTCCCAGCCTGAACGAAAATCTTCAATGTATACTTTTAGTTTCTAATTTGAAATTTCTTCTTTTTTTTTAAATTTTTCTCTTTTGCGAATATTGATTATTTATGTAGGGAGAAAAATTCTGAGTCAGTTTAATTATTCGACCTGTAAATTTCAAAGTGTTTGAATCAATAATTACCAAGGTGCATTTTTTGTTTTTATTATATTTAAGACTTCCATCGACAGAGCTCCGATAGCCTAATGGCTAGACCGTTGGGTTCCTAGCGCTTGGTACTGGGTTCGAGTCCCGGCCGGAAAGGAAATCTTAAATGCAAATATTAATTTCTAATTTTATAATTCTTTTTTTTTTATTTTTCCCTTTTGCGAAGTCAGTCAGTCAGTCGGACAGTCAATCAGTCAAGCCCTCAGTCATTCAGTCTCAGTCAGTCAGTCCAGTCAGTCAGTCACTCAGTCAGTCAGTTAGTATTTCAGCCAGTCAGTCAAGCAGTCAGTCATTTAGTCTCAGTCAGTCAGTCATTCAGTCAGTCAGTCAGTCAGGCAGTCAGTCAGTCAGTCAGTCGGTCAGTCCTGTGCAGTCAGTTAGTCACTAAAGCAGTCAGTCAGTCTCAGTCAGTCAGTCAGTCAGTCAGTCCAGTCCAGTCTCAGTCAGTCAGTCAGTCAGTCAGTCAGTCAGTCTCGGTCAGTCAGTCAGTCAGTCATTCAGTCAGTCAGGCAGTCAGTCAGTCGGTCAGCCTTATTCAGTCAGTCTGTCAGTCAGTCAGTCAGCCTTATTCAGTCGGTCTGTCAGTCATCCTTATTCAGTCAGTCTTTCAGTCAGTCAGTCGGTCAGTCCTGTCCAGTCAGTTAGTCAGTCAAGCAGTCAGTCAGGTAGTCAAGCAGTCAGTCAGTCAGTGTCAGTCAGTCATTTAGTCATTCAGTCAGTCAGTGAAATAGCCAGTCAGAGAGTCAAGCAGTCAGTCAGTCAGTCTCAGTCAGTCAGTTAGTCAGTCAGTCAGTCAGTCAGTCCAGTCTCAGTCAGTCAGGCAGTTAGTCAGTCAGTCTCGGTCAGTCAGTGAGTCAGTCAGTCAGTATCAGTCAGTCAGTGAGTCAGTCTGTCAGTCAGGCAGTATCAGTCAGGCAGTAAGACTCCGCTCGACAGAACTCCGATAGCCTAATGGCTAGACCGCTGGTCTTCCAAGCGAGTGGCCTGGGTTCGAGTCCCAGCCGGAGCGAATATCTTCAATGTATATATTTCTTTTCTAATTTGAAAATTCTTTTTTTTTCAATTTCTTTCCTTTGCAATTATTGATTATTTATGTAGGGAAGAAAATTCTGAGTCAGTTTAATTTTTCGACACGAAGATTTCAAAGTGTTTAAATAAACAATTACCAAGGTGCATTTTTTGTTTTCATTATATTTAAAACTCCCACCGACAGAGCTCCCATAGACTAATGGCTAGAGTGTTAGGCTTCCAAGCGAGTGGCCCTGGGTTCGAGTCCCAGCTTGACCGAAAATCTTCAATGTATACTTTTAGTTTCTAATTTGAAATTTCCTCTTCTTTTTTTTTTAATTTTTCTCTTTTGCGAATATTGATTATTTATGTAGGGAGAAAAATTCTGAGTCAGTTTAATTATTCGACCTGTAAATTTCAAAGTGTTTGAATCAATAATTACCAAGGTGCATTTTTTGTTTTTATTATATTTAAGACTTCCATCGACAGAGCTCCGATAGCCTAATGGCTAGACCGTTGGGTTCCAAGCGCGTGGTACTGGGTTCGAGTCCCGGCCGGAACGAAAATCTTCCATGTATATATTTATCTTCTAATTTGAAGATTCTTTTTTTTTTCAATTTCTTTCTTTTGCAAATATGGATTATTTATGTACGGAAGAAAATTCTGAGTCAGTTTAATCATTCGACCTTTAGATTTCAAAGATTTTAGATCAATAATTACTAAGGTGCATTTTTTGTTTTTATTATAATTAAGACACCGATCAACAGAGATCCGATAGTATATTGGCGAGAGCGTTGGGCTTCCATGAGTGTCGCCCTGGGTTCAAATCCCAGCCGGAAAGGAAATCTTAAATGCAAATATTTTTTTCTAATTTTATAATTCTTTTTTTTTTATTTTTCCCTTTTGCGAAGTCAGTCAGTCAGTCTGACAGTCAATCAGTCAAGCACTCAGTCATTCAGTCTCAGTCAGTCAGTCCAGTCAGTCAGTCACTCAGTCAGTCAGTTAGTCCTTCAGCCAGTCAGTCAAGCAGTCAGTCATTTAGTCTCAGTCAGTCAGTCATTCAGTCAGTCAGTCAGTCAGGCAGTCAGTCAGTCAGTCAGTCGGTCAGTCCTGTGCAGTCAGTTAGTCACTAAAGCAGTCAGTCAGTCTCAGTCAGTCAGTCAGTCAGTCAGTCCAGTCCAGTCTCAGTCAGTCAGTCAGTCAGTCTCGGTCAGTCAGTCAGTCAGTCATTCAGTCAGTCAGTCAGTCAGGCAGTCAGTCAGTCGGTCAGCCTTATTCAGTCAGTCCGTCAGTCAGTCAGTCAGTCAGCCTTATTCAGTCAGTCTGTCAGTCATCCTTATTCAGTCAGTCTGTCAGTCAGTCAGTCGGTCAGTCCTGTCCAGTCAGTTAGTCAGTCAAGCAGTCAGTCAGGTAGTCAAGCAGTCAGTCAGTCAGTGTCAGTCAGTCATTTAGTCATTCAGTCAGTCAGTGAAATAGCCAGTCAGAGAGTCAAGCAGTCAGTCAGTCAGTCTCAGTCAGTCAGTTAGTCAGTCAGTCAGTCAGTCAGTCCAGTCTCAGTCAGTCAGGCAGTTAGTCAGTCAGTCTCGGTCAGTCAGTGAGTCAGTCAGTCAGTATCAGTCAGTCAGTGAGTCAGTCTGTCAGTCAGGCAGTATCAGTCAGGCAGTAAGACTCCGCTCGACAGAACTCCGATAGCCTAATGGCTAGACCGCTGGTCTTCCAAGCGAGTGGCCTGGGTTCGAGTCCCAGCCGGAGCGAATATCTTCAATGTATATATTTCTTTTCTAATTTGAGAATTCTTTTTTTTTTTTCAATTTCTTTCCTTTGCAATTATTGATTATTTATGTAGGGAAGAAAATTCTGAGTCAGTTTAATTTTTCGACACGAAGATTTCAAAGTGTTTAAATAAACAATTACCAAGGTGCATTTTTTGTTTTTATTATATTTAAAACTCCCACCGACAGAGCTCCCATAGACTAATGGCTAGAGTGTTAGGCTTCCAAGCGAGTGGCCCTGGGTTCGAGTCCCAGCCTGAACGAAAATCTTCAATGTATACTTTTAGTTTCTAATTTGAAATTTCTTCTTTTTTTTTAATTTTTCTCTTTTGCGAATATTGATTATTTATGTAGGGAGAAAAATTCTGAGTCAGTTTAATTATTCGACCTGTAAATTTCAAAGTGTTTGAATCAATAATTACCAAGGTGCATTTTTTGTTTTTATTATATTTAAGACTTCCATCGACAGAGCTCCGATAGCCTAATGGCTAGACCGTTGGGTTCCTAGCGCGTGGTACTGGGTTCGAGTCCCGGCCGGAAAGGAAATCTTAAATGCAAATATTTTTTTCTAATTTTATAATTCTTTTTTTTATTTTTCCCTTTTGCGAAGTCAGTCAGTCAGTCTGACAGTCAATCAGTCAAGCACTCAGTCATTCAGTCTCAGTCAGTCAGTCCAGTCAGTCAGTCACTCAGTCAGTCAGTTAGTCCTTCAGCCAGTCAGTCAAGCAGTCAGTCATTTAGTCTCAGTCAGTCAGTCATTCAGTCAGTCAGTCAGTCAGGCAGTCAGTCAGTCAGTCAGTCGGTCAGTCCTGTGCAGTCAGTTAGTCACTAAAGCAGTCAGTCAGTCTCAGTCAGTCAGTCAGTCAGTCAGTCCAGTCCAGTCTCAGTCAGTCAGTCAGTCAGTCTCGGTCAGTCAGTCAGTCAGTCATTCAGTCAGTCAGTCAGTCAGGCAGTCAGTCAGTCGGTCAGCCTTATTCAGTCAGTCTGTCAGTCAGTCAGTCAGTCAGCCTTATTCAGTCAGTCTGTCAGTCATCCTTATTCAGTCAGTCTGTCAGTCATCCTTATTCATTCAGTCTGTCAGTCAGTCAGTCGGTCAGTCCTGTCCAGTCAGTTAGTCAGTCAAGCAGTCAGTCAGGTAGTCAAGCAGTCAGTCAGTCAGTGTCAGTCAGTCATTTAGTCATTCAGTCAGTCAGTGAAATAGCCAGTCAGAGAGTCAAGCAGTCAGTCAGTCAGTCTCAGTCAGTCAGTTAGTCAGTCAGTCAGTCAGTCAGTCAGTCAGTCAGCCAGTCCAGTCTCAGTTAGTCAGTCAGTCTCGGTCAGTCAGTGAGTCAGTCAGTCAGTATCAGTCAGTGAGTCAGTCTGTCAGTCAGGCAGTATCAGTCAGGCAGTAAGACTCCGCTCGACAGAACTCCGATAGCCTAATGGATAGACCGCTGGTCTTCCAAGCGAGTGGCCTGGGTTCGAGTCCCAGCCGGAGCGAATATCTTCAATGTATATATTTCTTTTCTAATTTGAAAATTCTTTTTTTTTCAATTTCTTTCCTTTGCAATTATTGATTATTGATGTAGGGAAGAAAATTCTGAGTCAGTTTAATTTTTCGACACGAAGATTTCAAAGTGTTTAAATAAACAATTTCCAAGGTGCATTTTTTGTTTTTATTATATTTAAAACTCCCACCGACAGAGCTCCCATAGACTAATGGCTAGAGTGTTAGGCTTCCAAGCGAGTGGCCCTGGGTTCGAGTCCCAGCCTGAACGAAAATCTTCAATGTATACTTTTAGTTTCTAATTTGAAATTTCTTCTTCTTTTTTTTTTAATTTTTCTCTTTTGCGAATATTGATTATTTATGTAGGGAGAAAAATTCTGAGTCAGTTTAATTATTCGACCTGTAAATTTCAAAGTGTTTGAATCAATAATTACCAAGGTGCATTTTTTGTTTTTATTATATTTAAGACTTCCATCGACAGAGCTCCGATAGCCTAATGGCTAGACCGTTGGGTTCCTAGCGCGTGGTACTGGGTTCGAGTCCCGGCCGGAAAGGAAATCTTAAATGCAAATATTTTTTTCTAATTTTATAATTCTTTTTTTTTTATTTTTCCCTTTTGCGAAGTCAGTCAGTCAGTCTGACAGTCAATCAGTCAAGCACTCAGTCATTCAGTCTCAGTCAGTCAGTCCAGTCAGTCAGTCACTCAGTCAGTCAGTTAGTCCTTCAGCCAGTCAGTCAAGCAGTCAGTCATTTAGTCTCAGTCAGTCAGTCAGTCAGGCAGTCAGTCAGTCAGTCGGTCAGTCCTGTGCAGTCAGTTAGTCACTAAAGCAGTCAGTCAGTCTCAGTCAGTCAGTCAGTCAGTCAGTCCAGTCCAGTCTCAGTCAGTCAGTCAGTCAGTCTCGGTCAGTCAGTCAGTCAGTCATTCAGTCAGTCAGTCAGTCAGGCAGTCAGTCAGTCGGTCAGCCTTATTCAGTCAGTCTGTCAGTCAGTCAGTCAGTCAGCCTTATTCAGTCAGTCTGTCAGTCATCCTTATTCAGTCAGTCTGTCAGTCAGTCAGTCGGTCAGTCCTGTCCAGTCAGTTAGTCAGTCAAGCAGTCAGTCAGGTAGTCAAGCAGTCAGTCAGTCAGTGTCAGTCAGTCATTTAGTCATTCAGTCAGTCAGTGAAATAGCCAGTCAGAGAGTCAAGCAGTCAGTCAGTCAGTCTCAGTCAGTCAGTTAGTCAGTCAGTCAGTCAGTCAGTCCAGTCTCAGTCAGTCAGGCAGTTAGTCAGTCAGTCTCGGTCAGTCAGTGAGTCAGTCAGTCAGTATCAGTCAGTCAGTGAGTCAGTCTGTCAGTCAGGCAGTATCAGTCAGGCAGTAAGACTCCGCTCGACAGAACTCCGATAGCCTAATGGCTAGACCGCTGGTCTTCCAAGCGAGTGGCCTGGGTTCGAGTCCCAGCCGGAGCGAATATCTTCAATGTATATATTTCTTTTCTAATTTGAAAATTCTTTTTTTTTCAATTTCTTTCCTTTGCAATTATTGATTATTTATGTAGGGAAGAAAATTCTGAGTCAGTTTAATTTTTCGACACGAAGATTTCAAAGTGTTTAAATAAACAATTACCAAGGTGCATTTTTTGTTTTTATTATATTTAAAACTCCCACCGACAGAGCTCCCATAGACTAATGGCTAGAGTGTTAGGCTTCCAAGCGAGTGGCCCTGGGTTCGAGTCCCAGCCTGAACGAAAATCTTCAATGTATACTTTTAGTTTCTAATTTGAAATTTCTTCTTTTTTTTTAATTTTTCTCTTTTGCGAATATTGATTATTTATGTAGGGAGAAAAATTCTGAGTCAGTTTAATTATTCGACCTGTAAATTTCAAAGTGTTTGAATCAATAATTACCAAGGTGCATTTTTTGTTTTTATTATATTTAAGACTTCCATCGACAGAGCTCCGATAGCCTAATGGCTAGACCGTTGGGTTCCTAGCGCGTGGTACTGGGTTCGAGTCCCGGCCGGAAAGGAAATCTTAAATGCAAATATTTTTTTCTAATTTTATAATTCTTTTTTTTATTTTTCCCTTTTGCGAAGTCAGTCAGTCAGTCTGACAGTCAATCAGTCAAGCCCTCAGTCATTCAGTCTCAGTCAGTCAGTCCAGTCAGTCAGTCACTCAGTCAGTCAGTTAGTATTTCAGCCAGTCAGTCAAGCAGTCAGTCATTTAGTCTCAGTCAGTCAGTCATTCAGTCAGTCAGTCAGTCAGGCAGTCAGTCAGTCAGTCAGTCGGTCAGTCCTGTGCAGTCAGTTAGTCACTAAAGCAGTCAGTCAGTCTCAGTCAGTCAGTCAGTCAGTCAGTCCAGTCCAGTCTCAGTCAGTCAGTCAGTCAGTCTCGGTCAGTCAGTCAGTCAGTCATTCAGTCAGTCAGTCAGTCAGGCAGTCAGTCAGTCGGTCAGCCTTATTCAGTCAGTCTGTCAGTCAGTCAGTCAGTCAGCCTTATTCAGTCAGTCTGTCAGTCATCCTTATTCAGTCAGTCTGTCAGTCAGTCAGTCGGTCAGTCCTGTCCAGTCAGTTAGTCAGTCAAGCAGTCAGTCAGGTAGTCAAGCAGTCAGTCAGTCAGTGTCAGTCAGTCATTTAGTCATTCAGTCAGTCATTGAAATAGCCAGTCAGAGAGTCAAGCAGTCAGTCAGTCAGTCTCAGTCAGTCAGTTAGTCAGTCAGTCAGTCAGTCAGTCAGTCAGTCCAGTCTCAGTCAGTCAGGCAGTTAGTCAGTCAGTCTCGGTCAGTCAGTGAGTCAGTCAGTCAGTATCAGTCAGTCAGTGAGTCAGTCTGTCAGTCAGGCAGTATCAGTCAGGCAGTAAGACTCCGCTCGACAGAACTCCGATAGCCTAATGGCTAGACCGCTGGTCTTCCAAGCGAGTGGCCTGGGTTCGAGTCCCAGCCGGAGCGAATATCTTCAATGTATATATTTCTTTTCTAATTTGAAAATTCTTTTTTTTTCAATTTCTTTCCTTTGCAATTATTGATTATTTATGTAGGGAAGAAAATTCTGAGTCAGTTTAATTTTTCGACACGAAGATTTCAAAGTGTTTAAATAAACAATTACCAAGGTGCATTTTTTGTTTTCATTATATTTAAAACTCCCACCGACAGAGCTCCCATAGACTAATGGCTAGAGTGTTAGGCTTCCAAGCGAGTGGCCCTGGGTTCGAGTCCCAGCTTGACCGAAAATCTTCACTGTATACTTTTAGTTTCTAATTTGAAATTTCCTCTTCTTTTTTTTTTAATTTTTCTCTTTTGCGAATATTGATTATTTATGTAGGGAGAAAAATTCTGAGTCAGTTTAATTATTCGACCTGTAAATTTCAAAGTGTTTGAATCAATAATTACCAAGGTGCATTTTTTGTTTTTATTATATTTAAGACTTCCATCGACAGAGCTCCGATAGCCTAATGGCTAGACCGTTGGGTTCCAAGCGCGTGGTACTGGGTTCGAGTCCCGGCCGGAACGAAAATCTTCCATGTATATATTTCTCTTCTAATTTGAAGATTCTTTTTTTTTTCAATTTCTTTCTTTTGCAAATATGGATTATTTATGTACGGAAGAAAATTCTGAGTCAGTTTAATCATTCGACCTTTAGATTTCAAAGATTTTAGATCAATAATTACTAAGGTGCATTTTTTGTTTTTATTATAATTAAGACACCGATCAACAGAGATCCGATAGTATATTGGCGAGAGCGTTGGGCTTCCATGAGTGTCGCCCTGGGTTCAAATCCCAGCCGGAAAGGAAATCTTAAATGCAAATATTTTTTTCTAATTTTATAATTCTTTTTTTTTTATTTTTCCCTTTTGCGAAGTCAGTCAGTCAGTCTGACAGTCAATCAGTCAAGCACTCAGTCATTCAGTCTCAGTCAGTCAGTCCAGTCAGTCAGTCACTCAGTCAGTCAGTTAGTCCTTCAGCCAGTCAGTCAAGCAGTCAGTCATTTAGTCTCAGTCAGTCAGTCATTCAGTCAGTCAGTCAGTCAGGCAGTCAGTCAGTCAGTCAGTCGGTCAGTCCTGTGCAGTCAGTTAGTCACTAAAGCAGTCAGTCAGTCTCAGTCAGTCAGTCAGTCAGTCAGTCCAGTCCAGTCTCAGTCAGTCAGTCAGTCAGTCTCGGTCAGTCAGTCAGTCAGTCATTCAGTCAGTCAGTCAGTCAGGCAGTCAGTCAGTCGGTCAGCCTTATTCAGTCAGTCCGTCAGTCAGTCAGTCAGTCAGCCTTATTCAGTCAGTCTGTCAGTCATCCTTATTCAGTCAGTCTGTCAGTCAGTCAGTCGGTCAGTCCTGTCCAGTCAGTTAGTCAGTCAAGCAGTCAGTCAGGTAGTCAAGCAGTCAGTCAGTCAGTGTCAGTCAGTCATTTAGTCATTCAGTCAGTCAGTGAAATAGCCAGTCAGAGAGTCAAGCAGTCAGTCAGTCAGTCTCAGTCAGTCAGTTAGTCAGTCAGTCAGTCAGTCAGTCCAGTCTCAGTCAGTCAGGCAGTTAGTCAGTCAGTCTCGGTCAGTCAGTGAGTCAGTCAGTCAGTATCAGTCAGTCAGTGAGTCAGTCTGTCAGTCAGGCAGTATCAGTCAGGCAGTAAGACTCCGCTCGACAGAACTCCGATAGCCTAATGGCTAGACCGCTGGTCTTCCAAGCGAGTGGCCTGGGTTCGAGTCCCAGCCGGAGCGAATATCTTCAATGTATATATTTCTTTTCTAATTTGAGAATTCTTTTTTTTTTTTCAATTTCTTTCCTTTGCAATTATTGATTATTTATGTAGGGAAGAAAATTCTGAGTCAGTTTAATTTTTCGACACGAAGATTTCAAAGTGTTTAAATAAACAATTACCAAGGTGCATTTTTTGTTTTTATTATATTTAAAACTCCCACCGACAGAGCTCCCATAGACTAATGGCTAGAGTGTTAGGCTTCCAAGCGAGTGGCCCTGGGTTCGAGTCCCAGCCTGAACGAAAATCTTCAATGTATACTTTTAGTTTCTAATTTGAAATTTCTTCTTTTTTTTTAATTTTTCTCTTTTGCGAATATTGATTATTTATGTAGGGAGAAAAATTCTGAGTCAGTTTAATTATTCGACCTGTAAATTTCAAAGTGTTTGAATCAATAATTACCAAGGTGCATTTTTTGTTTTTATTATATTTAAGACTTCCATCGACAGAGCTCCGATAGCCTAATGGCTAGACCGTTGGGTTCCTAGCGCGTGGTACTGGGTTCGAGTCCCGGCCGGAAAGGAAATCTTAAATGCAAATATTTTTTTCTAATTTTATAATTCTTTTTTTTATTTTTCCCTTTTGCGAAGTCAGTCAGTCAGTCTGACAGTCAATCAGTCAAGCCCTCAGTCATTCAGTCTCAGTCAGTCAGTCCAGTCAGTCAGTCACTCAGTCAGTCAGTTAGTATTTCAGCCAGTCAGTCAAGCAGTCAGTCATTTAGTCTCAGTCAGTCAGTCATTCAGTCAGTCAGTCAGTCAGGCAGTCAGTCAGTCAGTCAGTCGGTCAGTCCTGTGCAGTCAGTTAGTCACTAAAGCAGTCAGTCAGTCTCAGTCAGTCAGTCAGTCAGTCAGTCCAGTCCAGTCTCAGTCAGTCAGTCAGTCAGTCTCGGTCAGTCAGTCAGTCAGTCATTCAGTCAGTCAGTCAGTCAGGCAGTCAGTCAGTCGGTCAGCCTTATTCAGTCAGTCTGTCAGTCAGTCAGTCAGTCAGCCTTATTCAGTCAGTCTGTCAGTCATCCTTATTCAGTCAGTCTGTCAGTCAGTCAGTCGGTCAGTCCTGTCCAGTCAGTTAGTCAGTCAAGCAGTCAGTCAGGTAGTCAAGCAGTCAGTCAGTCAGTGTCAGTCAGTCATTTAGTCATTCAGTCAGTCAGTGAAATAGCCAGTCAGAGAGTCAAGCAGTCAGTCAGTCAGTCTCAGTCAGTCAGTTAGTCAGTCAGTCAGTCAGTCAGTCCAGTCTCAGTCAGTCAGGCAGTTAGTCAGTCAGTCTCGGTCAGTCAGTGAGTCAGTCAGTCAGTATCAGTCAGTCAGTGAGTCAGTCTGTCAGTCAGGCAGTATCAGTCAGGCAGTAAGACTCCGCTCGACAGAACTCCGATAGCCTAATGGCTAGACCGCTGGTCTTCCAAGCGAGTGGCCTGGGTTCGAGTCCCAGCCGGAGCGAATATCTTCAATGTATATATTTCTTTTCTAATTTGAAAATTCTTTTTTTTTCAATTTCTTTCCTTTGCAATTATTGATTATTTATGTAGGGAAGAAAATTCTGAGTCAGTTTAATTTTTCGACACGAAGATTTCAAAGTGTTTAAATAAACAATTACCAAGGTGCATTTTTTGTTTTCATTATATTTAAAACTCCCACCGACAGAGCTCCCATAGACTAATGGCTAGAGTGTTAGGCTTCCAAGCGAGTGGCCCTGGGTTCGAGTCCCAGCTTGACCGAAAATCTTCACTGTATACTTTTAGTTTCTAATTTGAAATTTCCTCTTCTTTTTTTTTTTAATTTTTCTCTTTTGCGAATATTGATTATTTATGTAGGGAGAAAAATTCTGAGTCAGTTTAATTATTCGACCTGTAAATTTCAAAGTGTTTGAATCAATAATTACCAAGGTGCATTTTTTGTTTTTATTATATTTAAGACTTCCATCGACAGAGCTCCGATAGCCTAATGGCTAGACCGTTGGGTTCCAAGCGCGTGGTACTGGGTTCGAGTCCCGGCCGGAACGAAAATCTTCCATGTATATATTTCTCTTCTAATTTGAAGATTCTTTTTTTTTTCAATTTCTTTCTTTTGCAAATATGGATTATTTATGTACGGAAGAAAATTCTGAGTCAGTTTAATCATTCGACCTTTAGATTTCAAAGATTTTAGATCAATAATTACTAAGGTGCATTTTTTGTTTTTATTATAATTAAGACACCGATCAACAGAGATCCGATAGTATATTGGCGAGAGCGTTGGGCTTCCAAGAGTGTCGCCCTGGGTTCAAATCCCAGCCGGAAAGGAAATCTTAAATGCAAATATTTTTTTCTAATTTTATAATTCTTTTTTTTTATTTTTCCCTTTTGCGAAGTCAGTCAGTCAGTCTGACAGTCAATCAGTCAAGCACTCAGTCATTCAGTCTCAGTCAGTCAGTCCAGTCAGTCAGTCACTCAGTCAGTCAGTTAGTCCTTCAGCCAGTCAGTCAAGCAGTCAGTCATTTAGTCTCAGTCAGTCAGTCATTCAGTCAGTCAGTCAGTCAGGCAGTCAGTCAGTCAGTCAGTCGGTCAGTCCTGTGCAGTCAGTTAGTCACTAAAGCAGTCAGTCAGTCTCAGTCAGTCAGTCAGTCAGTCAGTCCAGTCCAGTCTCAGTCAGTCAGTCAGTCAGTCTCGGTCAGTCAGTCAGTCAGTCATTCAGTCAGTCAGTCAGTCAGGCAGTCAGTCAGTCGGTCAGCCTTATTCAGTCAGTCTGTCAGTCAGTCAGTCAGTCAGCCTTATTCAGTCAGTCTGTCAGTCATCCTTATTCAGTCAGTCTGTCAGTCAGTCAGTCGGTCAGTCCTGTCCAGTCAGTTAGTCAGTCAAGCAGTCAGTCAGGTAGTCAAGCAGTCAGTCAGTCAGTGTCAGTCAGTCATTTAGTCATTCAGTCAGTCAGTGAAATAGCCAGTCAGAGAGTCAAGCAGTCAGTCAGTCAGTCTCAGTCAGTCAGTTAGTCAGTCAGTCAGTCAGTCAGTCCAGTCTCAGTCAGTCAGGCAGTTAGTCAGTCAGTCTCGGTCAGTCAGTGAGTCAGTCAGTCAGTATCAGTCAGTCAGTGAGTCAGTCTGTCAGTCAGGCAGTATCAGTCAGGCAGTAAGACTCCGCTCGACAGAACTCCGATAGCCTAATGGCTAGACCGCTGGTCTTCCAAGCGAGTGGCCTGGGTTCGAGTCCCAGCCGGAGCGAATATCTTCAATGTATATATTTCTTTTCTAATTTGAAAATTCTTTTTTTTTCAATTTCTTTCCTTTGCAATTATTGATTATTTATGTAGGGAAGAAAATTCTGAGTCAGTTTAATTTTTCGACACGAAGATTTCAAAGTGTTTAAATAAACAATTACCAAGGTGCATTTTTTGTTTTCATTATATTTAAAACTCCCACCGACAGAGCTCCCATAGACTAATGGCTAGAGTGTTAGGCTTCCAAGCGAGTGGCCCTGGGTTCGAGTCCCAGCTTGACCGAAAATCTTCACTGTATACTTTTAGTTTCTAATTTGAAATTTCCTCTTCTTTTTTTTTTTAATTTTTCTCTTTTGCGAATATTGATTATTTATGTAGGGAGAAAAATTCTGAGTCAGTTTAATTATTCGACCTGTAAATTTCAAAGTGTTTGAATCAATAATTACCAAGGTGCATTTTTTGTTTTTATTATATTTAAGACTTCCATCGACAGAGCTCCGATAGCCTAATGGCTAGACCGTTGGGTTCCAAGCGCGTGGTACTGGGTTCGAGTCCCGGCCGGAACGAAAATCTTCCATGTATATATTTCTCTTCTAATTTGAAGATTCTTTTTTTTTTCAATTTCTTTCTTTTGCAAATATGGATTATTTATGTACGGAAGAAAATTCTGAGTCAGTTTAATCATTCGACCTTTAGATTTCAAAGATTTTAGATCAATAATTACTAAGGTGCATTTTTTGTTTTTATTATAATTAAGACACCGATCAACAGAGATCCGATAGTATATTGGCGAGAGCGTTGGGCTTCCAAGAGTGTCGCCCTGGGTTCAAATCCCAGCCGGAAAGGAAATCTTAAATGCAAATATTTTTTTCTAATTTTATAATTCTTTTTTTTTATTTTTCCCTTTTGCGAAGTCAGTCAGTCAGTCTGACAGTCAATCAGTCAAGCACTCAGTCATTCAGTCTCAGTCAGTCAGTCCAGTCAGTCAGTCACTCAGTCAGTCAGTTAGTCCTTCAGCCAGTCAGTCAAGCAGTCAGTCATTTAGTCTCAGTCAGTCAGTCATTCAGTCAGTCAGTCAGTCAGGCAGTCAGTCAGTCAGTCAGTCGGTCAGTCCTGTGCAGTCAGTTAGTCACTAAAGCAGTCAGTCAGTCTCAGTCAGTCAGTCAGTCAGTCAGTCCAGTCCAGTCTCAGTCAGTCAGTCAGTCAGTCTCGGTCAGTCAGTCAGTCAGTCATTCAGTCAGTCAGTCAGTCAGGCAGTCAGTCAGTCGGTCAGCCTTATTCAGTCAGTCTGTCAGTCAGTCAGTCAGTCAGCCTTATTCAGTCAGTCTGTCAGTCATCCTTATTCAGTCAGTCTGTCAGTCAGTCAGTCGGTCAGTCCTGTCCAGTCAGTTAGTCAGTCAAGCAGTCAGTCAGGTAGTCAAGCAGTCAGTCAGTCAGTGTCAGTCAGTCATTTAGTCATTCAGTCAGTCAGTGAAATAGCCAGTCAGAGAGTCAAGCAGTCAGTCAGTCAGTCTCAGTCAGTCAGTTAGTCAGTCAGTCAGTCAGTCAGTCCAGTCTCAGTCAGTCAGGCAGTTAGTCAGTCAGTCTCGGTCAGTCAGTGAGTCAGTCAGTCAGTATCAGTCAGTCAGTGAGTCAGTCTGTCAGTCAGGCAGTATCAGTCAGGCAGTAAGACTCCGCTCGACAGAACTCCGATAGCCTAATGGCTAGACCGCTGGTCTTCCAAGCGAGTGGCCTGGGTTCGAGTCCCAGCCGGAGCGAATATCTTCAATGTATATATTTCTTTTCTAATTTGAAAATTCTTTTTTTTTTCAATTTCTTTCCTTTGCAATTATTGATTATTTATGTAGGGAAGAAAATTCTGAGTCAGTTTAATTTTTCGACACGAAGATTTCAAAGTGTTTAAATAAACAATTACCAAGGTGCATTTTTTGTTTTTATTATATTTAAAACTCCCACCGACAGAGCTCCCATAGACTAATGGCTAGAGTGTTAGGCTTCCAAGCGAGTGGCCCTGGGTTCGAGTCCCAGCTTGAACGAAAATCTTCAATGTATACTTTTAGTTTCTAATTTGAAATTTCCTCTTCTTTTTTTTTTTAATTTTTCTCTTTTGCGAATATTGATTATTTATGTAGGGAGAAAAATTCTGAGTCAGTTTAATTATTCGACCTGTAAATTTCAAAGTGTTTGAATCAATAATTACCAAGGTGCATTTTTTGTTTTTATTATATTTAAGACTTCCATCGACAGAGCTCCGATAGCCTAATGGCTAGACCGTTGGGTTCCAAGCGCGTGGTACTGGGTTCGAGTCCCGGCCGGAACGAAAATCTTCCATGTATATATTTCTCTTCTAATTTGAAGATTCTTTTTTTTTTCAATTTCTTTCTTTTGCAAATATGGATTATTTATGTACGGAAGAAAATTCTGAGTCAGTTTAATCATTCGACCTTTAGATTTCAAAGATTTTAGATCAATAATTACTAAGGTGCATTTTTTGTTTTTATTATAATTAAGACACCGATCAACAGAGATCCGATAGTATATTGGCGAGAGCGTTGGGCTTCCATGAGTGTCGCCCTGGGTTCAAATCCCAGCCGGAAAGGAAATCTTAAATGCAAATATTTTTTTCTAATTTTATAATTCTTTTTTTTTATTTTTCCCTTTTTCGAAGTCAGTCAGTCAGTCTGACAGTCAATCAGTCAAGCACTCAGTCATTCAGTCTCAGTCAGTCAGTCCAGTCAGTCAGTCACTCAGTCAGTCAGTTAGTCCTTCAGCCAGTCAGTCAAGCAGTCAGTCATTTAGTCTCAGTCTGTCAGTCATTCAGTCAGTCAGTCAGTCAGGCAGTCAGTCAGTCAGTCAGTCGGTCAGTCCTGTGCAGTCAGTTAGTCACTAAAGCAGTCAGTCAGTCTCAGTCAGTCAGTCAGTCAGTCAGTCCAGTCCAGTCTCAGTCAGTCAGTCAGTCAGTCTCGGTCAGTCAGTCAGTCAGTCATTCAGTCAGTCAGTCAGTCAGGCAGTCAGTCAGTCGGTCAGCCTTATTCAGTCAGTCTATCAGTCAGTCAGTCAGTCAGCCTTATTCAGTCAGTCTGTCAGTCATCCTTATTCAGTCAGTCTGTCAGTCAGTCAGTCGGTCAGTCCTGTCCAGTCAGTTAGTCAGTCAAGCAGTCAGTCAGGTAGTCAAGCAGTCAGTCAGTCAGTGTCAGTCAGTCATTTAGTCATTCAGTCAGTCAGTGAAATAGCCAGTCAGAGAGTCAAGCAGTCAGTCAGTCAGTCAGTCCAGTCTCAGTCAGTCAGGCAGTTAGTCAGTCAGTCTCGGTCAGTCAGTGAGTCAGTCAGTCAGTATCAGTCAGTCAGTGAGTCAGTCTGTGAGTCAGGCAGTATCAGTCAGGCAGTAAGACTCCGCTCGACAGAACTCCGATAGCCTAATGGCTAGACCGCTGGTCTTCCAAGCGAGTGGCCTGGGTTCGAGTCCCAGCCGGAGCGAATATCTTCAATGTATATATTTCTTTTCTAATTTGAAAATTCTTTTTTTTTCAATTTCATTCCTTTGCAATTATTGATTATTTATGTAGGGAAGAAAATTCTGGGTCAGTTTAATTTTTCGACACGAAGATTTCAAAGTGTTTAAATAAACAATTACCAAGGTGTATTTTTTGTTTTTATTATATTTAAAACTCCCACCGACAGAGCTCCCATAGACTAATGGCTAGAGTGTTAGGCTTCCAAGCGAGTGGCCCTGGGTTCGAGTCCCAGCTTGAACGAAAATCTTCAATGTATACTTTTAGTTTCTAATTTGAAATTTCCTCTTCTTTTTTTTTTTAATTTTTCTCTTTTGCGAATATTGATTATTTATGTAGGGAGAAAAATTCTGAGTCAGTTTAATTATTCGACCTGTAAATTTCAAAGTGTTTGATTCAATAATTACCAAGGTGCATTTTTTGTTTTTATTATATTTAAGACTTCCATCGACAGAGCTCCGATAGCCTAATGGCTAGACCGTTGGGTTCCAAGCGCGTGGTACTGGGTTCGAGTCCCGGCCGGAACGAAAATCTTCCATGTATATATTTCTCTTCTAATTCGAAGATTCTTTTTTTTTTCAATTTCTTTCTTTTGCAAATATGGATTATTTATGTACGGAAGAAAATTCTGAGTCAGTTTAATCATTCGACCTTTAGATTTCAAAGATTTTAGATCAATAATTACTAAGGTGCATTTTTTGTTTTTATTATAATTAAGACACCGATCAACAGCGATCCGGTAGTATATTGGCGAGAGCGTTGGGCTTCCATGAGTGTCGCCCTGGGTTCAAATCCCAGCCGGAAAGGAAATCTTAAATGCAAATATTTTTTTCTAATTTTATAATTCTTTTTTTTTATTTTTCCCTTTTGCGAAGTCAGGCAGTCAGTCTGACAGTCAATCAGTCAAGCACTCAGTCATTCAGTCTCAGTCAGTCAGTCCAGTCAGTCAGTCACTCAGTCAGTCAGTTAGTCCTTCAGCCAGTCAGTCAAGCAGTCAGTCATTTAGTCTCAGTCAGTCAGTCATTCAGTCAGTCAGTCAGTCAGGCAGTCAGTCAGTCAGTCAGTCGGTCAGTCAGTCAGTCAGTCGGTCAGTCCTGTGCAGTCAGTCGGTCAGTCAGTCAGTCCAGTCCAGTCTCAGTCAGTCAGTCAGTCAGTCTCGGTCAGTCAGTCAGTCAGTCATTCAGTCAGTCAGTCAGTCAGGCAGTCAGTCAGTCGGTCAGCCTTATTTAGTCAGTCTGTCAGTCAGTCAGTCAGTCAGCCTTATTCAGTCAGTCTGTCAGTCATCCTTATTCAGTCAGTCTGTCAGTCAGTCAGTCGGTCAGTCCTGTCCAGTCAGTTAGTCAGTCAAGCAGTCAGTCAGGTAGTCAAGCAGTCAGTCAGTCAGTGTCAGTCAGTCATTTAGTCATTCAGTCAGTCAGTGAAATAGCCAGTCAGAGAGTCAAGCAGTCAGTCAGTCAGTCTCAGTCAGTCAGTTAGTCAGTCAGTCAGTCAGTCAGTCCAGTCTCAGTCAGTCAGGCAGTTAGTCAGTCAGTCTCGGTCAGTCAGTGAGTCAGTCAGTCAGTATCAGTCAGTCAGTGAGTCAGTCTGTCAGTCAGGCAGTATCAGTCAGGCAGTAAGACTCCGCTCGACAGAACTCCGATAGCCTAATGGCTAGACCGCTGGTCTTCCAAGCGAGTGGCCTGGGTTCGAGTCCCAGCCGGAGCGAATATCTTCAATGTATATATTTCTTTTCTAATTTGAAAATTCTTTTTTTTTTTCAATTTCTTTCCTTTGCAATTATTGATTATTTATGTAGGGAAGAAAATTCTGAGTCAGTTTAATTTTTCGACACGAAGATTTCAAAGTGTTTAAATAAACAATTACCAAGGTGCATTTTTTGTTTTTATTATATTTAAAACTCCCACCGACAGAGCTCCCATAGACTAATGGCTAGAGTGTTAGGCTTCCAAGCGAGTGGCCCTGGGTTCGAGTCCCAGCCTGAACGAAAATCTTCAATGTATACTTTTAGTTTCTAATTTGAAATTTCTTCTTTTTTTTTAATTTTTCTCTTTTGCGAATATTGATTATTTATGAAGGGAGAAAAATTCTGAGTCAGTTTAATTATTCGACCTGTAAATTTCAAAGTGTTTGAATCAATAATTACCAAGGTGCATTTTTTGTTTTTATTATATTTAAGACTTCCATCGACAGAGCTCCGATAGCCTAATGGCTAGACCGTTGGGTTCCTAGCGCGTGGTACTGGGTTCGAGTCCCGGCCGGAAAGGAAATCTTAAATGCAAATATTTTTTTCTAATTTTATAATTCTTTTTTTTATTTTTCCCTTTTGCGAAGTCAGTCAGTCAGTCTGACAGTCAATCAGTCAAGCCCTCAGTCATTCAGTCTCAGTCAGTCAGTCCAGTCAGTCAGTCACTCAGTCAGTCAGTTAGTATTTCAGCCAGTCAGTCAAGCAGTCAGTCATTTAGTCTCAGTCAGTCAGTCATTCAGTCAGTCAGTCAGTCAGGCAGTCAGTCAGTCAGTCAGTCGGTCAGTCCTGTGCAGTCAGTTAGTCACTAAAGCAGTCAGTCAGTCTCAGTCAGTCAGTCAGTCAGTCAGTCCAGTCCAGTCTCAGTCAGTCAGTCAGTCAGTCTCGGTCAGTCAGTCAGTCAGTCATTCAGTCAGTCAGTCAGTCAGGCAGTCAGTCAGTCGGTCAGCCTTATTCAGTCAGTCTGTCAGTCAGTCAGTCAGTCAGCCTTATTCAGTCAGTCTGTCAGTCATCCTTATTCAGTCAGTCTGTCAGTCAGTCAGTCGGTCAGTCCTGTCCAGTCAGTTAGTCAGTCAAGCAGTCAGTCAGGTAGTCAAGCAGTCAGTCAGTCAGTGTCAGTCAGTCATTTAGTCATTCAGTCAGTCAGTGAAATAGCCAGTCAGAGAGTCAAGCAGTCAGTCAGTCAGTCTCAGTCAGTCAGTTAGTCAGTCAGTCAGTCAGTCAGTCAGTCAGTCCAGTCTCAGTCAGTCAGGCAGTTAGTCAGTCAGTCTCGGTCAGTCAGTGAGTCAGTCAGTCAGTATCAGTCAGTCAGTGAGTCAGTCTGTCAGTCAGGCAGTATCAGTCAGGCAGTAAGACTCCGCTCGACAGAACTCCGATAGCCTAATGGCTAGACCGCTGGTCTTCCAAGCGAGTGGCCTGGGTTCGAGTCCCAGCCGGAGCGAATATCTTCAATGTATATATTTCTTTTCTAATTTGAAAATTCTTTTTTTTTCAATTTCTTTCCTTTGCAATTATTGATTATTTATGTAGGGAAGAAAATTCTGAGTCAGTTTAATTTTTCGACACAAAGATTTCAAAGTGTTTAAATAAACAATTACCAAGGTGCATTTTTTGTTTTCATTATATTTAAAACTCCCACCGACAGAGCTCCCATAGACTAATGGCTAGAGTGTTAGGCTTCCAAGCGAGTGGCCCTGGGTTCGAGTCCCAGCTTGACCGAAAATCTTCACTGTATACTTTTAGTTTCTAATTTGAAATTTCCTCTTCTTTTTTTTTTAAATTTTTCTCTTTTGCGAATATTGATTATTTATGTAGGGAGAAAAATTCTGAGTCAGTTTAATTATTCGACCTGTAAATTTCAAAGTGTTTGAATCAATAATTACCAAGGTGCATTTTTTGTTTTTATTATATTTAAGACTTCCATCGACAGAGCTCCGATAGCCTAATGGCTAGACCGTTGGGTTCCAAGCGCGTGGTACTGGGTTCGAGTCCCGGCCGGAACGAAAATCTTCCATGTATATATTTCTCTTCTAATTTGAAGATTCTTTTTTTTTTCAATTTCTTTCTTTTGCAAATATGGATTATTTATGTACGGAAGAAAATTCTGAGTCAGTTTAATCATTCGACCTTTAGATTTCAAAGATTTTAGATCAATAATTACTAAGGTGCATTTTTTGTTTTTATTATAATTAAGACACCGATCAACAGAGATCCGATAGTATATTGGCGAGAGCGTTGGGCTTCCAAGAGTGTCGCCCTGGGTTCAAATCCCAGCCGGAAAGGAAATCTTAAATGCAAATATTTTTTTCTAATTTTATAATTCTTTTTTTTTTATTTTTCCCTTTTGCGAAGTCAGTCAGTCAGTCTGACAGTCAATCAGTCAAGCACTCAGTCATTCAGTCTCAGTCAGTCAGTCCAGTCAGTCAGTCACTCAGTCAGTTAGTCCTTCAGCCAGTCAGTCAAGCAGTCAGTCATTTAGTCTCAGTCAGTCAGTCATTCAGTCAGTCAGTCAGTCAGGCAGTCAGTCAGTCAGTCAGTCGGTCAGTCCTGTGCAGTCAGTTAGTCACTAAAGCAGTCAGTCAGTCTCAGTCAGTCAGTCAGTCAGTCAGTCCAGTCCAGTCTCAGTCAGTCAGTCAGTCAGTCTCGGTCAGTCAGTCAGTCAGTCATTCAGTCAGTCAGTCAGTCAGGCAGTCAGTCAGTCGGTCAGCCTTATTCAGTCAGTCTGTCAGTCAGTCAGTCAGTCAGCCTTATTCAGTCAGTCTGTCAGTCATCCTTATTCAGTCAGTCTGTCAGTCAGTCAGTCGGTCAGTCCTGTCCAGTCAGTTAGTCAGTCAAGCAGTCAGTCAGGTAGTCAAGCAGTCAGTCAGTCAGTGTCAGTCAGTCATTTAGTCATTCAGTCAGTCAGTGAAATAGCCAGTCAGAGAGTCAAGCAGTCAGTCAGTCAGTCTCAGTCAGTCAGTTAGTCAGTCAGTCAGTCAGTCAGTCCAGTCTCAGTCAGTCAGGCAGTTAGTCAGTCAGTCTCGGTCAGTCAGTGAGTCAGTCAGTCAGTATCAGTCAGTCAGTGAGTCAGTCTGTCAGTCAGGCAGTATCAGTCAGGCAGTAAGACTCCGCTCGACAGAACTCCGATAGCCTAATGGCTAGACCGCTGGTCTTCCAAGCGAGTGGCCTGGGTTCGAGTCCCAGCCGGAGCGAATATCTTCAATGTATATATTTCTTTTCTAATTTGAAAATTCTTTTTTTTTTCAATTTCTTTCCTTTGCAATTATTGATTATTTATGTAGGGAAGAAAATTCTGAGTCAGTTTAATTTTTCGACACGAAGATTTCAAAGTGTTTAAATAAACAATTACCAAGGTGCATTTTTTGTTTTTATTATATTTAAAACTCCCACCGACAGAGCTCCCATAGACTAATGGCTAGAGTGTTAGGCTTCCAAGCGAGTGGCCCTGGGTTCGAGTCCCAGCTTGAACGAAAATCTTCAATGTATACTTTTAGTTTCTAATTTGAAATTTCCTCTTCTTTTTTTTTTTAATTTTTCTCTTTTGCGAATATTGATTATTTATGTAGGGAGAAAAATTCTGAGTCAGTTTAATTATTCGACCTGTAAATTTCAAAGTGTTTGAATCAATAATTACCAAGGTGCATTTTTTGTTTTTATTATATTTAAGACTTCCATCGACAGAGCTCCGATAGCCTAATGGCTAGACCGTTGGGTTCCAAGCGCGTGGTACTGGGTTCGAGTCCCGGCCGGAACGAAAATCTTCCATGTATATATTTCTCTTCTAATTTGAAGATTCTTTTTTTTTTCAATTTCTTTCTTTTGCAAATATGGATTATTTATATACGGAAGAAAATTCTGAGTCAGTTTAATCATTCGACCTTTAGATTTCAAAGATTTTAGATCAATAATTACTAAGGTGCATTTTTTGTTTTTATTATAATTAAGACACCGATCAACAGAGATCCGATAGTATATTGGCGAGAGCGTTGGGCTTCCATGAGTGTCGCCCTGGGTTCAAATCCCAGCCGGAAAGGAAATCTTAAATGCAAATATTTTTTTCTAATTTTATAATTCTTTTTTTTTATTTTTCCCTTTTTCGAAGTCAGTCAGTCAGTCTGACAGTCAATCAGTCAAGCACTCAGTCATTCAGTCTCAGTCAGTCAGTCCAGTCAGTCAGTCACTCAGTCAGTCAGTTAGTCCTTCAGCCAGTCAGTCAAGCAGTCAGTCATTTAGTCTCAGTCTGTCAGTCATTCAGTCAGTCAGTCAGTCAGGCAGTCAGTCAGTCAGTCAGTCGGTCAGTCCTGTGCAGTCAGTTAGTCACTAAAGCAGTCAGTCAGTCTCAGTCAGTCAGTCAGTCAGTCAGTCCAGTCCAGTCTCAGTCAGTCAGTCAGTCAGTCTCGGTCAGTCAGTCAGTCAGTCATTCAGTCAGTCAGTCAGTCAGGCAGTCAGTCAGTCGGTCAGCCTTATTCAGTCAGTCTGTCAGTCAGTTAGTCAGTCAGCCTTATTCAGTCAGTCTGTCAGTCATCCTTATTCAGTCAGTCTGTCAGTCAGTCAGTCGGTCAGTCCTGTCCAGTCAGTTAGTCAGTCAAGCAGTCAGTCAGGTAGTCAAGCAGTCAGTCAGTCAGTGTCAGTCAGTCATTTAGTCATTCAGTCAGTCAGTGAAATAGCCAGTCAGAGAGTCAAGCAGTCAGTCAGTCAGTCTCAGTCAGTCAGTTAGTCAGTCAGTCAGTCAGTCAGTCCAGTCTCAGTCAGTCAGGCAGTTAGTCAGTCAGTCTCGGTCAGTCAGTGAGTCAGTCAGTCAGTATCAGTCAGTCAGTGAGTCAGTCTGTCAGTCAGGCAGTATCAGTCAGGCAGTAAGACTCCGCTCGACAGAACTCCGATAGCCTAATGGCTAGACCGCTGGTCTTCCAAGCGAGTGGCCTGGGTTCGAGTCCCAGCCGGAGCGAATATCTTCAATGTATATATTTCTTTTCTAATTTGAAAATTCTTTTTTTTTTCAATTTCATTCCTTTGCAATTATTGATTATTTATGTAGGGAAGAAAATTCTGGGTCAGTTTAATTTTTCGACACGAAGATTTCAAAGTGTTTAAATAAACAATTACCAAGGTGTATTTTTTGTTTTTATTATATTTAAAACTCCCACCGACAGAGCTCCCATAGACTAATGGCTAGAGTGTTAGGCTTCCAAGCGAGTGGCCCTGGGTTCGAGTCCCAGCTTGAACGAAAATCTTCAATGTATACTTTTAGTTTCTAATTTGAAATTTCCTCTTCTTTTTTTTTTTAATTTTTCTCTTTTGCGAATATTGATTATTTATGTAGGGAGAAAAATTCTGAGTCAGTTTAATTATTCGACCTGTAAATTTCAAAGTGTTTGAATCAATAATTACCAAGGTGCATTTTTTGTTTTTATTATATTTAAGACTTCCATCGACAGAGCTCCGATAGCCTAATGGCTAGACCGTTGGGTTCCAAGCGCGTGGTACTGGGTTCGAGTCCCGGCCGGAACGAAAATCTTCCATGTATATATTTCTCTTCTAATTCGAAGATTCTTTTTTTTTTCAATTTCTTTCTTTTGCAAATATGGATTATTTATGTACGGAAGAAAATTCTGAGTCAGTTTAATCATTCGACCTTTAGATTTCAAAGATTTTAGATCAATAATTACTAAGGTGCATTTTTTGTTTTTATTATAATTAAGACACCGATCAACAGAGATCCGGTAGTATATTGGCGAGAGCGTTGGGCTTCCATGAGTGTCGCCCTGGGTTCAAATCCCAGCCGGAAAGGAAATCTTAAATGCAAATATTTTTTTCTAATTTTATAATTCTTTTTTTTTTATTTTTCCCTTTTGCGAAGTCAGTCAGTCAGTCTGACAGTCAATCAGTCAAGCACTCAGTCATTCAGTCTCAGTCAGTCAGTCCAGTCAGTCAGTCACTCAGTCAGTCAGTTAGTCCTTCAGCCAGTCAGTCAAGCAGTCAGTCATTTAGTCTCAGTCAGTCAGTCATTCAGTCAGTCAGTCAGTCAGGCAGTCAGTCAGTCAGTCAGTCGGTCAGTCAGTCAGTCAGTCGGTCAGTCCTGTGCAGTCAGTCAGTCAGTCCAGTCCAGTCTCAGTCAGTCAGTCAGTCAGTCTCGGTCAGTCAGTCAGTCAGTCATTCAGTCAGTCAGTCAGTCAGGCAGTCAGTCAGTCGGTCAGCCTTATTCAGTCAGTCTGTCAGTCAGTCAGTCAGTCAGCCTTATTCAGTCAGTCTGTCAGTCATCCTTATTCAGTCAGTCTGTCAGTCAGTCAGTCGGTCAGTCCTGTCCAGTCAGTTAGTCAGTCAAGCAGTCAGTCAGGTAGTCAAGCAGTCAGTCAGTCAGTGTCAGTCAGTCATTTAGTCATTCAGTCAGTCAGTGAAATAGCCAGTCAGAGAGTCAAGCAGTCAGTCAGTCAGTCTCAGTCAGTCAGTTAGTCAGTCAGTCAGTCAGTCAGTCACTCAGTCCAGTCTCAGTCAGTCAGGCAGTTAGTCAGTCAGTCTCGGTCAGTCAGTGAGTCAGTCAGTCAGTATCAGTCAGTCAGTGAGTCAGTCTGTCAGTCAGGCAGTATCAGTCAGGCAGTAAGACTCCGCTCGACAGAACTCCGATAGCCTAATGGCTAGACCGCTGGTCTTCCAAGCGAGTGGCCTGGGTTCGAGTCCCAGCCGGAGAGAATATCTTCAATGTATATATTTCTTTTCTAATTTGAAAATTCTTTTTTTTTTCAATTTCTTTCCTTTGCAATTATTGATTATTTATGTAGGGAAGAAAATTCTGAGTCAGTTTAATTTTTCGACACTAAGATTTCAAAGTGTTTAAATAAACAATTACCAAGGTGTATTTTTTGTTTTTATTATATTTAAAACTCCCACCGACAGAGCTCCCATAGACTAATGGCTAGAGTGTTAGGCTTCCAAGCGAGTGGCCCTGGGTTCGAGTCCCAGCTTGAACGAAAATCTTCAATGTATACTTTTAGTTTCTAATTTGAAATTTCCTCTTCTTTTTTTTTTAATTTTTCTCTTTTGCGAATATTGATTATTTATGTAGGGAGAAAAATTCTGAGTCAGTTTAATTATTCGACCTGTAAATTTCAAAGTGTTTGAATCAATAATTACCAAGGTGCATTTTTTGTTTTTATTATATTTAAGACTTCCATCGACAGAGCTCCGATAGCCTAATGGCTAGACCGTTGGGTTCCAAGCGCGTGGTACTGGGTTCGAGTCCCGGCCGGAACGAAAATCTTTCATGTATATATTTCTCTTCTAATTCGAAGATTGTTTTTTTTTTCAATTTCTTTCTTTTGCAAATATGGATTATTTATGTACGGAAGAAAATTCTGAGTCAGTTTAATCATTCGACCTTTAGATTTCAAAGATTTTAGATCAATAATTACTAAGGTGCATTTTTTGTTTTTATTATAATTAAGACACCGATCAACAGAGATCCGATAGTATATTGGCGAGAGCGTTGGGCTTCCATGAGTGTCGCCCTGGGTTCAAATCCCAGCCGGAAAGGAAATCTTAAATGCAAATATTTTTTTCTAGATTTATAATTCTTTTTTTTTTATTTTTCCCTTTTGCGAAGTCAGTCAGTCAGTCTGACAGTCAATCAGTCAAGCACTCAGTCATTCAGTCTCAGTCAGTCAGTCCAGTCAGTCAGTCACTCAGTCAGTCAGTTAGTCCTTCAGCCAGTCAGTCAAGCAGTCAGTCATTTAGTCTCAGTCAGTCAGTCATTCAGTCAGTCAGTCAGTCAGGCAGTCAGTCAGTCAGTCAGTCGGTCAGTCAGTCAGTCAGTCGGTCAGTCCTGTGCAGTCAGTCAGTCAGTCAGTCAGTCCAGTCCAGTCTCAGTCAGTCAGTCAGTCAGTCTCGGTCAGTCAGTCAGTCAGTCATTCAGTCAGTCAGTCAGTCAGGCAGTCAGTCAGTCGGTCAGCCTTATTCAGTCAGTCTGTCAGTCAGTCAGTCAGTCAGCCTTATTCAGTCAGTCTGTCAGTCATCCTTATTCAGTCAGTCTGTCAGTCAGTCAGTCGGTCAGTCCTGTCCAGTCAGTTAGTCAGTCAAGCAGTCAGTCAGGTAGTCAAGCAGTCAGTCAGTCAGTGTCAGTCAGTCATTTAGTCATTCAGTCAGTCAGTGAAATAGCCAGTCAGAGAGTCAAGCAGTCAGTCAGTCAGTCTCAGTCAGTCAGTTAGTCAGTCAGTGAAATAGCCAGTCAGAGAGTCAAGCAGTCAGTCAGTCAGTCTCAGTCAGTCAGTTAGTCAGTCAGTCAGTCAGTCAGTCAGTCAGTCAGTCCAGTCTCAGTCAGTCAGGCAGTTAGTCAGTCAGTCTCGGTCAGTCAGTGAGTCAGTCAGTCAGTATCAGTCAGTCAGTGAGTCAGTCTGTCAGTCAGGCAGTATCAGTCAGGCAGTAAGACTCCGCTCGACAGAACTCCGATAGCCTAATGGCTAGACCGCTGGTCTTCCAAGCGAGTGGCCTGGGTTCGAGTCCCAGCCGGAGAGAATATCTTCAATGTATATATTTCTTTTCTAATTTGAAAATTCTTTTTTTTTTCAATTTCTTTCCTTTGCAATTATTGATTATTTATGTAGGGAAGAAAATTCTGAGTCAGTTTAATTTTTCGACACGAAGATTTCAAAGTGTTTAAATAAACAATTACCAAGGTGCATTTATTGTTTTTATTATATTTAAAACTCCCACCGACAGAGCTCCCATAGACTAATGGCTAGAGTGTTAGGCTTCCAAGCGAGTGGCCCTGGGTTCGAGTCCCAGCCTGAACGAAAATCTTCAATGTATACTTTTAGTTTCTAATTTGAAATTTCTTCTTCTTTTTTTTTAAATTTTTCTCTTTTGCGAATATTGATTATTTATGTAGGGAGAAAAATTCTGAGTCAGTTTAATTATTCGACCTGTAAATTTCAAAGTGTTTGAATCAATAATTACCAAGGTGCATTTTTTGTTTGTATTATATTTAAGACTTCCATCGACAGAGCTCCGATAGCCTATTGGCTAGACCGTTGGGTTCCTAGCGCGTGGTACTGGGTTCGAGTCCCGGCCGGAAAGGAAATCTTAAATGCAAATATTTTTTTCTAATTTTATAATTCTTTTTTTTTTTATTTTTCCCTTTTGCGAAGTCAGTCAGTCAGTCTGACAGTCAATCAGTCAAGCACTCAGTCATTCAGTCTCAGTCAGTCAGTCCAGTCAGTCAGTCACTCAGTCAGTCAGTTAGTCCTTCAGCCAGTCAGTCAAGCAGTCAGTCATTTAGTCTCAGTCAGTCAGTCATTCAGTCAGTCAGTCAGTCAGGCAGTCAGTCAGTCAGTCAGTCGGTCAGTCCTGTGCAGTCAGTTAGTCACTAAAGCAGTCAGTCAGTCTCAGTCAGTCAGTCAGTCAGTCAGTCCAGTCCAGTCTCAGTCAGTCAGTCAGTCAGTCTCGGTCAGTCAGTCAGTCAGTCATTCAGTCAGTCAGTCAGTCAGGCAGTCAGTCAGTCGGTCAGCCTTATTCAGTCAGTCTGTCAGTCATCCTTATTCAGTCAGTCTGTCAGTCAGTCAGTCGGTCAGTCCTGTCCAGTCAGTTAGTCAGTCAAGCAGTCAGTCAGGTAGTCAAGCAGTCAGTCAGTCAGTGTCAGTCAGTCATTTAGTCATTCAGTCAGTCAGTGAAATAGCCAGTCAGAGAGTCAAGCAGTCAGTCAGTCAGTCTCAGTCAGTCAGTTAGTCAGTCAGTCAGTCAGTCAGTCAGTCAGTCCAGTCTCAGTCAGTCAGGCAGTTAGTCAGTCAGTCTCGGTCAGTCAGTGAGTCAGTCAGTCAGTATCAGTCAGTCAGTGAGTCAGTCTGTCAGTCAGGCAGTATCAGTCAGGCAGTAAGACTCCGCTCGACAGAACTCCGATAGCCTAATGGCTAGACCGCTGGTCTTCCAAGCGAGTGGCCTGGGTTCGAGTCCCAGCCGGAGCGAATATCTTCAATGTATATATTTCTTTTCTAATTTGAAAATTCTTTTTTTTTTCAATTTCATTCCTTTGCAATTATTGATTATTTATGTAGGGAAGAAAATTCTGGGTCAGTTTAATTTTTCGACACGAAGATTTCAAAGTGTTTAAATAAACAATTACCAAGGTGTATTTTTTGTTTTTATTATATTTAAAACTCCCACCGACAGAGCTCCCATAGACTAATGGCTAGAGTGTTAGGCTTCCAAGCGAGTGGCCCTGGGTTCGAGTCCCAGCTTGAACGAAAATCTTCAATGTATACTTTTAGTTTCTAATTTGAAATTTCCTCTTCTTTTTTTTTTTAATTTTTCTCTTTTGCGAATATTGATTATTTATGTAGGGAGAAAAATTCTGAGTCAGTTTAATTATTCGACCTGTAAATTTCAAAGTGTTTGATTCAATAATTACCAAGGTGCATTTTTTGTTTTTATTATATTTAAGACTTCCATCGACAGAGCTCCGATAGCCTAATGGCTAGACCGTTGGGTTCCAAGCGCGTGGTACTGGGTTCGAGTCCCGGCCGGAACGAAAATCTTCCATGTATATATTTCTCTTCTAATTCGAAGATTCTTTTTTTTTTCAATTTCTTTCTTTTGCAAATATGGATTATTTATGTACGGAAGAAAATTCTGAGTCAGTTTAATCATTCGACCTTTAGATTTCAAAGATTTTAGATCAATAATTACTAAGGTGCATTTTTTGTTTTTATTATAATTAAGACACCGATCAACAGAGATCCGGTAGTATATTGGCGAGAGCGTTGGGCTTCCATGAGTGTCGCCCTGGGTTCAAATCCCAGCCGGAAAGGAAATCTTAAATGCAAATATTTTTTTCTAATTTTATAATTCTTTTTTTTTTATTTTTCCCTTTTGCGAAGTCAGTCAGTCAGTCTGACAGTCAATCAGTCAGTCAGTCCAGTCAGTCAGTCACTCAGTCAGTCAGTTAGTCCTTCAGCCAGTCAGTCAAGCAGTCAGTCATTTAGTCTCAGTCAGTCAGTCATTCAGTCAGTCAGTCAGTCAGGCAGTCAGTCAGTCAGTCAGGCAGTCAGTCAGTCAGTCAGTCGGTCAGTCAGTCAGTCAGTCGGTCAGTCCTGTGCAGTCAGTCGGTCAGTCAGTCAGTCCAGTCCAGTCTCAGTCAGTCAGTCAGTCAGTCTCGGTCAGTCAGTCAGTCAGTCATTCAGTCAGTCATTCAGTCAGGCAGTCAGTCAGTCGGTCAGCCTTATTCAGTCAGTCTGTCAGTCAGTCAGTCAGTCAGTCCTGTCCAGTCAGTTAGTCAGTCAAGCAGTCAGTCAGGTAGTCAAGCAGTCAGTCAGTCAGTGTCAGTCAGTCATTTAGTCATTCAGTCAGTCAGTGAAATAGCCAGTCAGAGAGTCAAGCAGTCAGTCAGTCAGTCTCAGTCAGTCAGTTAGTCAGTCAGTCAGTCAGTCAGTCACTCAGTCCAGTCTCAGTCAGTCAGGCAGTTAGTCAGTCAGTCTCGGTCAGTCAGTGAGTCAGTCAGTCAGTATCAGTCAGTCAGTGAGTCAGTCTGTCAGTCAGGCAGTATCAGTCAGGCAGTAAGACTCCGCTCGACAGAACTCCGATAGCCTAATGGCTAGACCGATGGTCTTCCAAGCGAGTGGCCTGGGTTCGAGTCCCAGCCGGAGAGAATATCTTCAATGTATATATTTCTTTTCTAATTTGAAAATTCTTTTTTTTTTCAATTTCTTTCCTTTGCAATTATTGATTATTTATGTAGGGAAGAAAATTCTGAGTCAGTTTAATTTTTCGACACGAAGATTTCAAAGTGTTTAAATAAACAATTACCAAGGTGTATTTTTTGTTTTTATTATATTTAAAACTCCCACCGACAGAGCTCCCATAGACTAATGGCTAGAGTGTTAGGCTTCCAAGCGAGTGGCCCTGGGTTCGAGTCCCAGCTTGAACGAAAATCTTCAATGTATACTTTTAGTTTCTAATTTGAAATTTCCTCTTCTTTTTTTTTTAATTTTTCTCTTTTGCGAATATTGATTATTTATGTAGGGAGAAAAATTCTGAGTCAGTTTAATTATTCGACCTGTAAATTTCAAAGTGTTTGAATCAATAATTACCAAGGTGCATTTTTTGTTTTTATTATATTTAAGACTTCCATCGACAGAGCTCCGATAGCCTAATGGCTAGACCGTTGGGTTCCAAGCGCGTGGTACTGGGTTCGAGTCCCGGCCGGAACGAAAATCTTTCATGTATATATTTCTCTTCTAATTCGAAGATTCTTTTTTTTTTCAATTTCTTTCTTTTGCAAATATGGATTATTTATGTACGGAAGAAAATTCTGAGTCAGTTTAATCATTCGACCTTTAGATTTCAAAGATTTTAGATCAATAATTACTAAGGTGCATTTTTTGTTTTTATTATAATTAAGACACCGATCAACAGAGATCCGATAGTATATTGGCGAGAGCGTTGGGCTTCCATGAGTGTCGCCCTGGGTTCAAATCCCAGCCGGAAAGGAAATCTTAAATGCAAATATTTTTTTCTAATTTTATAATTCTTTTTTTTTTATTTTTCCCTTTTGCGAAGTCAGTCAGTCAGTCTGACAGTCAATCAGTCAAGCACTCAGTCATTCAGTCTCAGTCAGTCAGTCCAGTCAGTCAGTCACTCAGTCAGTCAGTTAGTCCTTCAGCCAGTCAGTCAAGCAGTCAGTCATTTAGTCTCAGTCAGTCAGTCATTCAGTCAGTCAGTCAGTCAGGCAGTCAGTCAGTCAGTCAGTCGGTCAGTCAGTCAGTCAGTCGGTCAGTCCTGTGCAGTCAGTCAGTCAGTCAGTCAGTCCAGTCCAGTCTCAGTCAGTCAGTCAGTCAGTCTCGGTCAGTCAGTCAGTCAGTCATTCAGTCAGTCAGTCAGTCAGGCAGTCAGTCAGTCGGTCAGCCTTATTCAGTCAGTCTGTCAGTCAGTCAGTCAGTCAGCCTTATTCAGTCAGTCTGTCAGTCATCCTTATTCAGTCAGTCTGTCAGTCAGTCAGTCGGTCAGTCCTGTCCAGTCAGTTAGTCAGTCAAGCAGTCAGTCAGGTAGTCAAGCAGTCAGTCAGTCAGTGTCAGTCAGTCATTTAGTCATTCAGTCAGTCAGTGAAATAGCCAGTCAGAGAGTCAAGCAGTCAGTCAGTCAGTCTCAGTCAGTCAGTTAGTCAGTCAGTCAGTCAGTCAGTCAGTCAGTCCAGTCTCAGTCAGTCAGGCAGTTAGTCAGTCAGTCTCGGTCAGTCAGTGAGTCAGTCAGTCAGTATCAGTCAGTCAGTGAGTCAGTCTGTCAGTCAGGCAGTATCAGTCAGGCAGTAAGACTCCGCTCGACAGAACTCCGATAGCCTAATGGCTAGACCGCTGGTCTTCCAAGCGCGTGGCCTGGGTTCGAGTCCCAGCCGGAGAGAATATCTTCAATGTATATATTTCTTTTCTAATTTGAAAATTCTTTTTTTTTTTTCAATTTCTTTCCTTTGCAATTATTGATTATTTATGTAGGGAAGAAAATTCTGAGTCAGTTTAATTTTTCGACACGAAGATTTCAAAGTGTTTAAATAAACAATTACCAAGGTGCATTTATTGTTTTTATTATATTTAAAACTCCCACCGACAGAGCTCCCATAGACTAATGGCTAGAGTGTTAGGCTTCCAAGCGAGTGGCCCTGGGTTCGAGTCCCAGCCTGAACGAAAATCTTCAATGTATACTTTTAGTTTCTAATTTGAAATTTCTTCTTCTTTTTTTTTAAATTTTTCTCTTTTGCGAATATTGATTATTTATGTAGGGAGAAAAATTCTGAGTCAGTTTAATTATTCGACCTGTAAATTTCAAAGTGTTTGAATCAATAATTACCAAGGTGCATTTTTTGTTTGTATTATATTTAAGACTTCCATCGACAGAGCTCCGATAGCCTATTGGCTAGACCGTTGGGTTCCTAGCGCGTGGTACTGGGTTCGAGTCCCGGCCGGAAAGGAAATCTTAAATGCAAATATTTTTTTCTAATTTTATAATTCTTTTTTTTTTTATTTTTCCCTTTTGCGAAGTCAGTCAGTCAGTCTGACAGTCAATCAGTCAAGCACTCAGTCATTCAGTCTCAGTCAGTCAGTCCAGTCAGTCAGTCACTCAGTCAGTCAGTTAGTCCTTCAGCCAGTCAGTCAAGCAGTCAGTCATTTAGTCTCAGTCAGTCAGTCATTCAGTCAGTCAGTCAGTCAGGCAGTCAGTCAGTCAGTCAGTCGGTCAGTCCTGTGCAGTCAGTTAGTCACTAAAGCAGTCAGTCAGTCTCAGTCAGTCAGTCAGTCAGTCAGTCCAGTCCAGTCTCAGTCAGTCAGTCAGTCAGTCAGTCCAGTCCAGTCTCAGTCAGTCATTCAGTCAGTCAGTCAGTCAGGCAGTCAGTCAGTCGGTCAGCCTTATTCAGTCAGTCTGTCAGTCAGTCAGTCAGTCAGTCAGCCTTATTCAGTCAATCTGTCAGTCATCCTTATTCAGTCAGTCTGTCAGTCAGTCGGTCAGTCCTGTCCAGTCAGTTAGTCAGTCAAGCAGTCAGTCAGGTAGTCAAGCAGTCAGTCAGTCAGTGTCAGTCAGTCATTTAGTCATTCAGTCAGTCAGTGAAATAGCCAGTCAGAGAGTCAAGCAGTCAGTCAGTCAGTCTCAGTCAGTCAGTTAGTCAGTCAGTCAGTCAGTCAGTCAGTCAGTCCAGTCTCAGTCAGTCAGGCAGTTAGTCAGTCAGTCTCGGTCAGTCAGTGAGTCAGTCAGTCAGTCAGTGAGTCAGTCTGTCAGTCAGGCAGTATCAGTCAGGCAGTAAGACTCCGCTCGACAGAACTCCGATAGCCTAATGGCTAGACCGCTGGTCTTCCAAGCGAGTGGCCTGGGTTCGAGTCCCAGCCGGAGCGAATATCTTCAATGTATATATTTCTTTTCTAATTTGAAAATTCTTTTTTTTTTCAATTTCTTTCCTTTGCAATTATTGATTATTTATGTAGGGAAGAAAATTCTGAGTCAGTTTAATTTTTCGACACGAAGATTTCAAAGTGTTTAAATAAACAATTACCAAGGTGCATTTTTTTGTTTTTATTATATTTCAAACTCCCACCGAGAGAGCTCCCATAGACTAATGGCTAGAGTGTTAGGCTTCCAAGCGAGTGGCCCTGTGTTCGAGTCCCAGCCTGAACGAAAATCTTCAATGTATACTTTTAGTTTCTAATTTGAAATTTCTTCTTCTTTTTTTTTTAATTTTTCTCTTTTGCGAATATTGATTATTTATGTAGGGAGAAAAATTCTGAGTCAGTTTAATTATTCGACCTGTAAATTTCAAAGTGTTTGAATCAATAATTACCAAGGTGCATTTTTTGTTTTTATTATATTTAAGACTTGCATCGACAGAGCTCCGATAGCCTAATGGCTAGACCGTTGGGTTCCTAGCGCGTGGTACTGGGTTCGAGTCCCGGCCGGAAAGGAAATCTTAAATGCAAATATTTTTTTCTAATTTTATAATTCTTTTTTTTTTATTTTTCCCTTTTGCGAAGTCAGTCAGTCAGTCTGACAGTCAATCAGTCAAGCACTCAGTCATTCAGTCTCAGTCAGTCAGTCCAGTCAGTCAGTCACTCAGTCAGTCAGTTAGTCCTTCAGCCAGTCAGTCAAGCAGTCAGTCATTTAGTCTCAGTCAGTCAGTCATTCAGTCAGTCAGTCAGTCAGGCAGTCAGTCAGTCAGTCAGTCGGTCAGTCCTGTGCAGTCAGTTAGTCACTAAAGCAGTCAGTCAGTCTCAGTCAGTCAGTCAGTCAGTCAGTCCAGTCCAGTCTCAGTCAGTCAGTCAGTCAGTCTCGGTCAGTCAGTCAGTCAGTCATTCAGTCAGTCAGTCAGTCAGGCAGTCAGTCAGTCGGTCAGCCTTATTCAGTCAGTCTGTCAGTCAGTCAGTCAGTCAGCCTTATTCAGTCAGTCTGTCAGTCATCCTTATTCAGTCAGTCTGTCAGTCAGTAAGTCGGTCAGTCCTGTCCAGTCAGTTAGTCAGTCAAGCAGTCAGTCAGGTAGTCAAGCAGTCAGTCAGTCAGTGTCAGTCAGTCATTTAGTCATTCAGTCAGTCAGTGAAATAGCCAGTCAGAGAGTCAAGCAGTCAGTCAGTCAGTCTCAGTCAGTCAGTTAGTCAGTCAGTCAGTCAGTCAGTCAGTCAGTCCAGTCTCAGTCAGTCAGGCAGTTAGTCAGTCAGTCTCGGTCAGTCAGTGAGTTAGTCAGTCAGTATCAGTCAGTCAGTGAGTCAGTCTGTCAGTCAGGCAGTATCAGTCAGGCAGTAAGACTCCGCTCGACAGAACTCCGATAGCCTAATGGCTAGACCGCTGGTCTTCCAAGCGAGTGGCCTGGGTTCGAGTCCCAGCCGGAGCGAATATCTTCAATGTATATATTTCTTTTCTAATTTGAAAATTCTTTTTTTTTTCAATTCCTTTCCTTTGCAATTATTGATTATTTATGTAGGGAAGAAAATTCTGGGTCAGTTTAATTTTTCGACACGAAGATTTCAAAGTGTTTAAATAAACAATTACCAAGGTGCATTTTTTGTTTTTATTATATTTAAAACTCCCACCGACAGAGCTCCCATAGACTAATGGCTAGAGTGTTATGCTTCCAAGCGAGTGGCCCTGGGTTCGAGTCCCAGCCTGAACGAAAATCTTCAATGTATACTTTTAGTTTCTAATTTGAAATTTCTTCTTCTTTTTTTTTTAATTTTTCTCTTTTGCGAATATTGATTATTTATGTAGGGAGAAAAATTCTGAGTCAGTTTAATTATTCGACCTGTAAATTTCAAAGAGTTTGAATCAATAATTACCAAGGTGCATTTTTTGTTTTTATTATATTTAAGACTTCCATCGACAGAGCTCCGATAGCCTAATGGCTAGACCGTTGGGTTCCTAGCGCGTGGTACTGGGTTCGAGTCCCGGCCGGAAAGGAAATCTTAAATGCAAATATTTTTTTTCTAATTTTATAATTCTTTTTTTTTTATTTTTCCCTTTTGCGAAGTCAGTCAGTCAGTCTGACAGTCAATCAGTCAAGCACTCAGTCATTCAGTCTCAGTCAGTCAGTCCAGTCAGTCAGTCACTCAGTCAGTCAGTTAGTCCTTCAGCCAGTCAGTCAAGCAGTCAGTCATTTAGTCTCAGTCAGTCAGTCATTCAGTCAGTCAGTCAGTCAGGCAGTCAGTCAGTCAGTCAGTCGGTCAGTCCTGTGCAGTCAGTTAGTCACTAAAGCAGTCAGTTAGTCTCAGTCAGTCAGTCCAGTCCAGTCTCAGTCAGTCAGTCAGTCAGTCTCGGTCAGTCAGTCAGTCAGTCATTCAGTCAGTCAGTCAGTCAGGCAGTCAGTCAGTCGGTCAGCCTTATTCAGTCAGTCTGTCAGTCAGTCAGTCAGTCAGCCTTATTCAGTCAGTCTGTCAGTCAGTCAGTCGGTCAGTCCTGTCCAGTCAGTTAGTCAGTCAAGCAGTCAGTCAGGTAGTCAAGCAGTCAGTCAGTCAGTGTCAGTCAGTCATTTAGTCATTCAGTCAGTCAGTGAAATAGCCAGTCAGAGAGTCAAGCAGTCAGTCAGTCAGACTCAGTCAGTCAGTTAGTCAGTCAGTCAGTCAGTCAGTCAGTCAGTCCAGTTTCAGTCAGTCAGGGAGTTAGTCAGTCAGTCTCGGTCAGTCAGTGAGTCAGTCAGTCAGTATCAGTCAGTCAGTGAGTCAGTCTGTCAGTCAGGCAGTATCAGTCAGGCAGTAAGACTCCGCTCGACAGAACTCCGATAGCCTAATGGCTAGACCGCTGGTCTTCCAAGCGAGTGGCCTGGGTTCGAGTCCCAGCCGGAGCGAATATCTTCAATGTATATATTTCTTTTCTAATTTGAAAATTCTTTTTTTTTTCAATTTCTTTCCTTTGCAATTATTGATTATTTATGTAGGGAAGAAAATTCTGAGTCAGTTTAATTTTTCGACACTAAGATTTCAAAGTGTTTAAATAAACAATTACCAAGGTGCATTTTTTGTTTTTATTATATTTAAAACTCCCACCGACAGAGCTCCCATAGACTAATGGCTAGAGTGTTAGGCTTCCAAGCGAGTGGCCCTGGGTTCGAGTCCCAGCCTGAACGAAAATCTTCAATGTATACTTTTAGTTTCTAATTTGAAATTTCTTCTTCTTTTTTTTTTAATTTTTCTCTTTTGCGAATATTGATTATTTATGTAGGGAGAAAAATTCTGAGTCAGTTTAATTATTCGACCTGTAAATTTCAAAGTGTTTGAATCAATAATTACCAAGGTGCATTTTTTGTTTTTATTATATTTAAGACTTCCATCGACAGAGCTCCGATAGCCTAATGGCTAGACCGTTGGGTTCATTGCGCGTGGTACTGGGTTCGAGTCCCGGCCGGAAAGGAAATCTTAAATGCAAATATTTTTTTTCTAATTTTATAATTCTTTTTTTTTTATTTTTCCCTTTTGCGAAGTCAGTCAGTCAGTCTGACAGTCAATCAGTCAAGCACTCAGTCATTCAGTCTCAGTCAGTCAGTCCAGTCAGTCAGTCACTCAGTCAGTCAGTTAGTCCTTCAGCCAGTCAGTCAAGCAGTCAGTCATTTAGTCTCAGTCAGTCAGTCATTCAGTCAGTCAGTCAGTCAGGCAGTCAGTCAGTCAGTCAGGCAGTCAGTCAGTCAGTCAGTCGGTCAGTCCTGTGCAGTCAGTTAGTCACTAAAGCAGTCAGTCAGTCTCAGTCAGTCAGTCAGTCAGTCAGTCCAGTCCAGTCTCAGTCAGTCAGTCAGTCAGTCTCGGTCAGTCAGTCAGTCAGTCATTCAGTCAGTCAGGCAGTCAGTCAGTCAGTCGGTCAGCCTTATTCAGTCAGTCTGTCAGTCAGTCAGTCAGTCAGCCTTATTCAGTCAGTCTGTCAGTCATCCTTATTCAGTCAGTCTGTCAGTCAGTCAGTCGGTCAGTCCTGTCCAGTCAGTTAGTCAGTCAAGCAGTCAGTCAGGTAGTCAAGCAGTCAGTCAGTCAGTGTCAGTCAGTCATTTAGTCATTCAGTCAGAGTGAAATAGCCAGTCAGAGAGTCAAGCAGTCAGTCAGTCAGTCTCAGTCAGTCAGTTAGTCAGTCAGTCAGTCAGTCAGTCAGTCAGTCCAGTCTCAGTCAGTCAGGCAGTTAGTCAGTCAGTCTCGGTCAGTCAGTGAGTCAGTCAGTCAGTATCAGTCAGTCAGTGAGTCAGTCTGTCAGTCAGGCAGTATCAGTCAGGCAGTAAGACTCCGCTCGCCAGAACTCCGATAGCCTAATGGCTAGACCGCTGGTCTTCCAAGCGAGTGGCCTGGGTTCGAGTCCCAGCCGGAGCGAATATCTTCAATGTATATATTTCTTTTCTAATTTGAAAATTCTTTTTTTTTCAATTTCTTTCCTTTGCAATTATTGATTATTTATGTAGGGAAGAAAATTCTGAGTCAGTTTAATTTTTCGACACAAAGATTTCAAAGTGTTTAAATAAACAATTACCAAGGTGCATTTTTTGTTTTTATTATATTTAAAACTCCCACCGACAGAGCTCCCATAGACTAATGGCTAGAGTGTTAGGCTTCCAAGCGAGTGGCCCTGGGTTCGAGTCCCAGCCTGAACGAAAATCTTCAATGTATACTTTTAGTTTCTAATTTGAAATTTCTTCTTCTTTTTTTTTTTTAATTTTTCTCTTTTGCGAATATTGATTATTTATGTAGGGAGAAAAATTCTGAGTCAGTTTAATTATTCGACCTGTAAATTTCAAAGAGTTTGAATCAATAATTACCAAGGTGCATTTTTTGTTTTTATTATATTTAAGACTTCCATCGACAGAGCTCCGATAGCCTAATGGCTAGACCGTTGTGTTCCAAGCGCGTGGTACTGGGTTCGAGTCCCAGCCGGAACGAAAATCTTCCATGTATATATTTCTCTTCTAATTTGAAGATTCTTTTTTTTTCAATTTCTTTCTTTTGAAAATATGGATTATTTATGTACGGAAGAAAATTCTGAGTCAGTTTAATCATTCGACCTTTAGATTTCAAAGATTTTAGATCAATAATTACTAAGGTGCATTTTTTGTTTTTATTATAATTAAGACACCGATCAACAGAGATCCGATAGTATATTGGCGAGAGCGTTGGGCTTCCATGAGTGTCGCCCTGGGTTCAAATCCCAGCCGGAAAGGAAATCTTAAATGCAAATATTTTTTTCTAATTTTATAATTCTTTTTTTTTTATTTTTCCCTTTTGCGAAGTCAGTCAGTCAGTCTGACAGTCAATCAGTCAAGCACTCAGTCATTCAGTCTCAGTCAGTCAGTCCAGTCAGTCAGTCACTCAGTCAGTCAGTTAGTCCTTCAGCCAGTCAGTCAAGCAGTCAGTCATTTAGTCTCAGTCAGTCAGTCATTCAGTCAGTCAGTCAGTCAGGCAGTCAGTCAGTCAGTCAGTCGGTCAGTCCTGTGCAGTCAGTTAGTCACTAAAGCAGTCAGTCAGTCTCAGTCAGTCAGTCAGTCCAGTCCAGTTTCAGTCAGTCAGTCAGTCAGTCTCGGTCAGTCAGTCAGTCAATCATTCAGTCAGTCAGTCAGTCAGGCAGTCAGTCAGTCGGTCAGCCTTATTCAGTCAGTCTGTCAGTCAGTCAGTCAGTCAGCCTTATTCAGTCAGTCTGTCAGTCATCCTTATTCAGTCAGTCTGTCAGTCAGTCAGTCAGTCAGCCTTATTCAGTCAGTCTGTCAGTCATCCTTATTCAGTCAGTCTGTCAGTCAGTCAGTCGGTCAGTCCTGTCCAGTCAGTTAGTCAGTCAAGCAGTCAGTCAGGTATTCAAGCAGTCAGTCAGTCAGTGTCAGTCAGTCATTTAGTCATTCAGTCAGTCAGTGAAATAGCCAGTCAGAGAGTCAAGCAGTCAGTCAGTCAGTCTCAGTCAGTCAGTTAGTCAGTCAGTCAGTCAGTCAGTCAGTCAGTCCAGTCTCAGTCAGTCAGGCAGTTAGTCAGTCAGTCTCGGTCAGTCAGTCAGTCAGTCATTCAGTCAGTCAGTCAGTCAGGCAGTCAGTCAGTCGGTCAGCCTTATTCAGTCAGTCAGTCAGCCTTATTCAGTCAGTCTGTCAGTCAGTCAGTCAGTCAGTCAGCCTTATTCAGTCAGTCTGTCAGTCATCCTTATTCAGTCAGTCTGTCAGTCAGTCAGTCGGTCAGTCCTGTCCAGTCAGTTAGTCAGTCAAGCAGTCAGTCAGGTATTCAAGCAGTCAGTCAGTCAGTGTCAGTCAGTCATTTAGTCATTCAGTCCGTCAGTGAAATAGCCAGTCAGAGAGTCAAGCAGTCAGTCAGTCCAGTCTCAGTCAGTCAGGCAGTTAGTCAGTCAGTCTCGGTCAGTCAGTGAGTCAGTCAGTCAGTATCAGTCAGTCAGTGAGTCAGTCTGTCAGTCAGGCAGTATCAGTCAGGCAGTAAGATTCCGCTCGACAGAACTCCGATAGCCTAATGGCTAGACCGCTGGTCTTCCAAGCGAGTGGCCTGGGTTCGAGTCCCAGCCGGAGCGAATATCTTCAATGTATATATTTCTTTTCTAATTTGAAAATTCTTTTTTTTTTTTTCAATTTCTTTCCTTTGCAATTATTGATTATTTATGTAGGGAAGAAAATTCTGAGTCAGTTTAATTTTTCGACACGAAGATTTCAAAGTGTTTAAATAAACAATTACCAAGGTGCATTTTTTGTTTTTATTATATTTAAAACTCCCACCGACAGAGCTCCCATAGACTAATGGCTGGAGTGTTAGGCTTCCAAGCGAGTGGCCCTGGGTTCGAGTCCCAGCTTGAACGAAAATCTTCAATGTATACTTTTAGTTTCTAATTTGAAATTTCCTCTTCTTTTTTTTTTTAATTTTTCTCTTTTGCGAATATTGATTATTTATGTAGGGAGAAAAATTCTGAGTCAGTTTAATTATTCGACCTGTAAATTTCAAAGTGTTTGAATCAATAATTACCAAGGTGCATTTTTTGTTTTTATTATATTTAAGACTTCCATCGACAGAGCTCCGATAGCCTAATGGCTAGACCGTTGGGTTCCAAGCGCGTGGTACTGGGTTCGAGTCCCGGCCGGAACGAAAATCTTCCATGTATATATTTCTCTTCTAATTTGAAGATTCTTTTTTTTTCAATTTCTTTCTTTTGCAAATATGGATTATTTATGTACGGAAGAAAATTCTGAGTCAGTTTAATCATTCGACCTTTAGATTTCAAAGATTTTAGATCAATAATTACTAAGGTGCATTTTTTGTTTTTATTATAATTAAGACACCGATCAACAGAGATCCGATAGTATATTGGCGAGAGCGTTGGGCTTCCATGAGTGTCGCCCTGGGTTCAAATCCCAGCCGGAAAGGAAATCTTAAATGCAAATATTTTTTTCTAATTTTATAATTCTTTTTTTTTATTTTTCCCTTTTGCGAAGTCAGTCAGTCAGTCTGACAGTCAATCAGTCAAGCACTCAGTCATTCAGTCTCAGTCAGTCAGTCCAGTCAGTCAGTCACTCAGTCAGTCAGTTAGTCCTTCAGCCAGTCAAGCAGTCAGTCATTTAGTCTCAGTCAGTCAGTCATTCAGTCAGTCAGTCAGTCAGGCAGTCAGTCAGTCAGTCAGTCGGTCAGTCCTGTGCAGTCAGTTAGTCACTAAAGCAGTCAGTCAGTCTCAGTCAGTCAGTCAGTCAGTCAGTCCAGTCCAGTCTCAGTCAGTCAGTTAGTCAGTCTCGGTCAGTCAGTCAGTCAGTCATTCAGTCAGTCAGTCAGTCAGGCAGTCAGTCAGTCGGTCAGCCTTATTCAGTCAGTCTGTCAGTCAGTCAGTCAGTCAGCCTTATTCAGTCAGTCTGTCAGTCAGTCAGTCGGTCAGTCCTGTCCAGTCAGTTAGTCAGTCAAGCAGTCAGTCAGGTAGTCAAGCAGTCAGTCAGTCAGTGTCAGTCAGTCATTTAGTCATTCAGTCAGTCAGTGAAATAGCCAGTCAGAGCGTCAAGCAGTCAGTCAGTCAGTCTCAGTCAGTCAGTTAGTCAGTCAGTCAGTCAGTCAGTCAGTCCAGTCCAGTCTCAGTCAGTCAGGCAGTTAGTCAGTTAGTCTCGGTCAGTCAGTGAGTCAGTCAGTCAGTATCAGTCAGTCAGTGAGTCAGTCTGTCAGTCAGGCAGTATCAGTCAGGCAGTAAGACTCCGCTCGACAGAACTCCGATAGCCTAATGGCTAGACCGCTGGTCTTCCAAGCGAGTGGCCTGGGTTCGAGTCCCAGCCGGAGCGAATATCTTCAATGTATATATTTCTTTTCTAATTTGAAAATTCTTTTTTTTTTCAATTTCTTTCCTTTGCAATTATTGATTATTTATGTAGGGAAGAAAATTCTGAGTCAGTTTAATTTTTCGACACGAAGATTTCAAAGTGTTTAAATAAACAATTACCAAGGTGCATTTTTTGTTTTTATTATATTTAAAACTCCCACCGACAGAGCTCCCATAGACTAATGGCTAGAGTGTTAGGCTTCCAAGCGAGTGGCCCTGGGTTCGAGTCCCAGCTTGAACGAAAATCTTCAATGTATACTTTTAGTTTCTAATTTGAAATTTCCTCTTCTTTTTTTTTTTAATTTTTCTCTTTTGCGAATATTGATTATTTATGTAGGGAGAAAAATTCTGAGTCAGTTTAATTATTCGACCTGTAAATTTCAAAGAGTTTGAATCAATAATTACCAAGGTGCATTTTTTGTTTTTATTATATTTAAGACTTCCATCGACAGAGCTCCGATAGCCTAATGGCTAGACCGTTGTGTTCCAAGCGCGTGGTACTGGGTTCGAGTCCCGGCCGGAACGAAAATCTTCCATGTATATATTTCTCTTCTAATTTGAAGATTCTTTCTTTTGAAAATATGGATTATTTATGTACGGAAGAAAATTCTGAGTCAGTTTAATCATTCGACCTTTAGATTTCAAAGATTTTAGATCAATAATTACTAAGGTGCATTTTTTGTTTTTATTATAATTAAGACACCGATCAACAGAGATCCGATAGTATATTGGCGAGAGCGTTGGGCTTCCATGAGTGTCGCCCTGGGTTCAAATCCCAGCCGGAAAGGAAATCTTAAATGCAAATATTTTTTTCTAATTTTATAATTCTTTTTTTTTTATTTTTCCCTTTTGCGAAGTCAGTCAGTCAGTCTGACAGTCAATCAGTCAAGCACTCAGTCATTCAGTCTCAGTCAGTCAGTCCAGTCAGTCAGTCACTCAGTCAGTCAGTTAGTCCTTCAGCCAGTCAGTCAAGCAGTCAGTCATTTAGTCTCAGTCAGTCAGTCATTCAGTCAGTCAGTCAGTCAGGCAGTCAGTCAGTCAGTCAGTCGGTCAGTCCTGTGCAGTCAGTTAGTCACTAAAGCAGTCAGTCAGTCTCAGTCAGTCAGTCAGTCCAGTCCAGTTTCAGTCAGTCAGTCAGTCAGTCTCGGTCAGTCAGTCAGTCAATCATTCAGTCAGTCAGTCAGTCAGGCAGTCAGTCAGTCGGTCAGCCTTATTCAGTCAGTCTGTCAGTCAGTCAGTCAGTCAGCCTTATTCAGTCAGTCTGTCAGTCATCCTTATTCAGTCAGTCTGTCAGTCAGTCAGTCAGTCAGCCTTATTCAGTCAGTCTGTCAGTCATCCTTATTCAGTCAGTCTGTCAGTCGGTCAGTCCTGTCCAGTCAGTTAGTCAGTCAAGCAGTCAGTCAGGTATTCAAGCAGTCAGTCAGTCAGTGTCAGTCAGTCATTTAGTCATTCAGTCAGTCAGTGAAATAGCCAGTCAGAGAGTCAAGCAGTCAGTCAGTCAGTCTCAGTCAGTCAGTTAGTCAGTCAGTCAGTCAGTCAGTCAGTCAGTCCAGTCTCAGTCAGTCAGGCAGTTAGTCAGTCAGTCTCGGTCAGTCAGTCAGTCAGTCATTCAGTCAGTCAGTCAGTCAGGCAGTCAGTCAGTCGGTCAGCCTTATTCAGTCAGTCAGTCAGCCTTATTCAGTCAGTCTGTCAGTCAGTCAGTCAGTCAGTCAGCCTTATTCAGTCAGTCTGTCAGTCATCCTTATTCAGTCAGTCTGTCAGTCAGTCAGTCGGTCAGTCCTGTCCAGTCAGTTAGTCAGTCAAGCAGTCAGTCAGGTAGTCAAGCAGTCAGTCAGTCAGTCATTTAGTCATTCAGTCCGTCAGTGAAATAGCCAGTCAGAGAGTCAAGCAGTCAGTCAGTCCAGTCTCAGTCAGTCAGGCAGTTAGTCAGTCAGTCTCGGTCAGTCAGTGAGTCAGTCAGTCAGTATCAATCAGTCAGTGAGTCAGTCTGTCAGTCAGGCAGTATCAGTCAGGCAGTAAGACTCCGCTCGACAGAACTCCGATAGCCTAATGGCTAGACCGCTGGTCTTCCAAGCGAGTGGCCTGGGTTCGAGTCCCAGCCGGAGCGAATATCTTCAATGTATATATTTCTTTTCTAATTTGAAAATTCTTTTTTTTTTTCAATTTCTTTCCTTTGCAATTATTGATTATTTATGTAGGGAAGAAAATTCTGAGTCAGTTTAATTTTTCGACACGAAGATTTCAAAGTGTTTAAATAAACAATTACCAAGGTGCATTTTTTGTTTTTATTATATTTAAAACTCCCACCGACAGAGCTCCCATAGACTAATGGCTAGAGTGTTAGGCTTCCAAGCGAGTGGCCCTGGGTTCGAGTCCCAGCTTGAACGAAAATCTTCAATGTATACTTTTAGTTTCTAATTTGAAATTTCCTCTTCTTTTTTTTTTAATTTTTCTCTTTTGCGAATATTGATTATTTATGTAGGGAGAAAAATTCTGAGTCAGTTTAATTATTCGACCTGTAAATTTCAAAGTGTTTGAATCAATAATTACCAAGGTGCATTTTTTGTTTTTATTATATTTAAGACTTCCATCGACAGAGCTCCGATAGCCTAATGGCTAGACCGTTGGGTTCCAAGCGCGTGGTACTGGGTTCGAGTCCCGGCCGGAACGAAAATCTTCCATGTATATATTTCTCTTCTAATTTGAAGATTCTTTCTTTTGAAAATATGGATTATTTATGTACGGAAGAAAATTCTGAGTCAGTTTAATCATTCGACCTTTAGATTTCAAAGATTTTAGATCAATAATTACTAAGGTGCATTTTTTGTTTTTATTATAATTAAGACACCGATCAACAGAGATCCGATAGTATATTGGCGAGAGCGTTGGGCTTCCATGAGTGTCGCCCTGGGTTCAAATCCCAGCCGGAAAGGAAATCTTAAATGCAAATATTTTTTTCTAATTTTATAATTCTTTTTTTTTTATTTTTCCCTTTTGCGAAGTCAGTCAGTCAGTCTGACAGTCAATCAGTCAAGCACTCAGTCATTCAGTCTCAGTCAGTCAGTCCAGTCAGTCAGTCACTCAGTCAGTCAGTTAGTCCTTCAGCCAGTCAGTCAAGCAGTCAGTCATTTAGTCTCAGTCAGTCAGTCATTCAGTCAGTCAGTCAGTCAGGCAGTCAGTCAGTCAGTCAGTCGGTCAGTCCTGTGCAGTCAGTTAGTCACTAAAGCAGTCAGTCAGTCTCAGTCAGTCAGTCAGTCCAGTCCAGTTTCAGTCAGTCAGTCAGTCAGTCTCGGTCAGTCAGTCAGTCAATCATTCAGTCAGTCAGTCAGTCAGGCAGTCAGTCAGTCGGTCAGCCTTATTCAGTCAGTCTGTCAGTCAGTCAGTCAGTCAGCCTTATTCAGTCAGTCTGTCAGTCATCCTTATTCAGTCAGTCTGTCAGTCAGTCAGTCAGTCAGCCTTATTCAGTCAGTCTGTCAGTCATCCTTATTCAGTCAGTCTGTCAGTCGGTCAGTCCTGTCCAGTCAGTTAGTCAGTCAAGCAGTCAGTCAGGTATTCAAGCAGTCAGTCAGTCAGTGTCAGTCAGTCATTTAGTCATTCAGTCAGTCAGTGAAATAGCCAGTCAGAGAGTCAAGCAGTCAGTCAGTCAGTCTCAGTCAGTCAGTTAGTCAGTCAGTCAGTCAGTCAGTCAGTCAGTCCAGTCTCAGTCAGTCAGGCAGTTAGTCAGTCAGTCTCGGTCAGTCAGTCAGTCAGTCATTCAGTCAGTCAGTCAGTCAGGCAGTCAGTCAGTCGGTCAGCCTTATTCAGTCAGTCAGTCAGCCTTATTCAGTCAGTCTGTCAGTCAGTCAGTCAGTCAGTCAGCCTTATTCAGTCAGTCTGTCAGTCATCCTTATTCAGTCAGTCTGTCAGTCAGTCAGTCGGTCAGTCCTGTCCAGTCAATTAGTTAGTCAAGCAGTCAGTCAGGTAGTCAAGCAGTCAGTCAGTCAGTCATTTAGTCATTCAGTCCGTCAGTGAAATAGCCAGTCAGAGAGTCAAGCAGTCAGTCAGTCCAGTCTCAGTCAGTCAGGCAGTTAGTCAGTCAGTCTCGGTCAGTCAGTGAGTCAGTCAGTCAGTATCAGTCAGTCAGTGAGTCAGTCTGTCAGTCAGGCAGTATCAGTCAGGCAGTAAGACTCCGCTCGACAGAACTCCGATAGCCTAATGGCTAGACCGCTGGTCTTCCAAGCGAGTGGCCTGGGTTCGAGTCCCAGCCGGAGCGAATATCTTCAATGTATATATTTCTTTTCTAATTTGAAAATTCTTTTTTTTTTTCAATTTCTTTCCTTTGCAATTATTGATTATTTATGTAGGGAAGAAAATTCTGAGTCAGTTTAATTTTTCGACACGAAGATTTCAAAGTGTTTAAATAAACAATTACCAAGGTGCATTTTTTGTTTTTATTATATTTAAAACTCCCACCGACAGAGCTCCCATAGACTAATGGCTAGAGTGTTAGGCTTCCAAGCGAGTGGCCCTGGGTTCGAGTCCCAGCTTGAACGAAAATCTTCAATGTATACTTTTAGTTTCTAATTTGAAATTTCCTCTTCTTTTTTTTTTAATTTTTCTCTTTTGCGAATATTGATTATTTATGTAGGGAGAAAAATTCTGAGTCAGTTTAATTATTCGACCTGTAAATTTCAAAGTGTTTGAATCAATAATTACCAAGGTGCATTTTTTGTTTTTATTATATTTAAGACTTCCATCGACAGAGCTCCGATAGCCTAATGGCTAGACCGTTGGGTTCCAAGCGCGTGGTACTGGGTTCGAGTCCCGGCCGGAACGAAAATCTTCCATGTATATATTTCTCTTCTAATTTGAAGATTCTTTTTTTTTTCAATTTCTTTCTTTTGCAAATATGGATTATTTATGTACGGAAGAAAATTCTGAGTCAGTTTAATCATTCGACCTTTAGATTTCAAAGATTTTAGATCAATAATTACTAAGGTGCATTTTTTGTTTTTATTATAATTAAGACACCGATCAACAGAGATCCGATAGTATATTGGCGAGAGCGTTGGGCTTCCATGAGTGTCGCCCTGGGTTCAAATCCCAGCCGGAAAGGAAATCTTAAATGCAAATATTTTTTTCTAATTTTATAATTCTTTTTTTTTTATTTTTCCCTTTTGCGAAGTCAGTCAGTCAGTCTGACAGTCAATCAGTCAAGCACTCAGTCATTCAGTCTCAGTCAGTCAGTCCAGTCAGTCAGTCACTCAGTCAGTCAGTTAGTCCTTCAGCCAGTCAGTCAAGCAGTCAGTCATTTAGTCTCAGTCAGTCAGTCATTCAGTCAGTCAGTCAGTCAGGCAGTCAGTCAGTCAGTCAGTCGGTCAGTCCTGTGCAGTCAGTTAGTCACTAAAGCAGTCAGTCAGTCTCAGTCAGTCAGTCAGTCAGTCAGTCCAGTCCAGTCTCAGTCAGTCAGTCAGTCAGTCTCGGTCAGTCAGTCAGTCAGTCATTCAGTCAGTCAGTCAGTCAGGCAGTCAGTCAGTCGGTCAGCCTTATTCAGTCAGTCTGTCAGTCAGTCAGTCAGCCTTATTCAGTCAGTCTGTCAGTCATCCTTATTCAGTCAGTCTGTCAGTCAGTCAGTCGGTCAGTCCTGTCCAGTCAGTTAGTCAGTCAAGCAGTCAGTCAGGTAGTCAAGCAGTCAGTCAGTCAGTGTCAGTCAGTCATTTAGTCATTCAGTCAGTCAGTGAAATAGCCAGTCAGAGAGTCAAGCAGTCAGTCAGTCAGTCTCAGTCAGTCAGTTAGTCAGTCAGTCAGTCAGTCAGTCAGTCAGTCCAGTCTCAGTCAGTCAGGCAGTTAGTCAGTCAGTCTCGGTCAGTCAGTGAGTCAGTCAGTCAGTATCAGTCAGTCAGTGAGTCAGTCTGTCAGTCAGGCAGTATCAGTCAGGCAGTAAGACTCCGCTCGACAGAACTCCGATAGCCTAATGGCTAGACCGCTGGTCTTCCAAGCGAGTGGCCTGGGTTCGAGTCCCAGCCGGAGAGAATATCTTCAATGTATATATTTCTTTTCTAATTTGAAAATTCTTTTTTTTTTCAATTTCTTTCCTTTGCAATTATTGATTATTTGTGTAGGGAAGAAAATTCTGAGTCAGTTTAATTTTTCGACACGAAGATTTCAAAGTGTTTAAATAAACAATTACCAAGGTGCATTTATTGTTTTTATTATATTTAAAACTCCCACCGACAGAGCTCCCATAGACTAATGGCTAGAGTGTTAGGCTTCCAAGCGAGTGGCCCTGGGTTCGAGTCCCAGCCTGAACGAAAATCTTCAATGTATACTTTTAGTTTCTAATTTGAAATTTCTTCTTCTTTTTTTTTAAATTTTTCTCTTTTGCGAATATTGATTATTTATGTAGGGAGAAAAATTCTGAGTCAGTTTAATTATTCGACCTGTAAATTTCAAAGTGTTTGAATCAATAATTACCAAGGTGCATTTTTTGTTTTTATTATATTTAAGACTTCCATCGACAGAGCTCCGATAGCCTATTGGCTAGACCGTTGGGTTCCTAGCGCGTGGTACTGGGTTCGAGTCCCGGCCGGAAAGGAAATCTTAAATGCAAATATTTTTTTCTAATTTTATAATTCTTTTTTTTTTATTTTTCCCTTTTGCGAAGTCAGTCAGTCAGTCTGACAGTCAATCAGTCAAGCATTCAGTCATTCAGTCTCAGTCAGTCAGTCCAGTCAGTCAGTCACTCAGTCAGTCAGTTAGTCCTTCAGCCAGTCAGTCAAGCAGTCAGTCATTTAGTCTCAGTCAGTCAGTCATTCAGTCAGTCAGTCAGTCAGGCAGTCAGTCAGTCAGTCAGTCGGTCAGTCCTGTGCAGTCAGTTAGTCACTAAAGCAGTCAGTCAGTCTCAGTCAGTCAGTCAGTCAGTCAGTCCAGTCCAGTCTCAGTCAGTCAGTCAGTCAGTCTCGGTCAGTCAGTCAGTCAGTCATTCAGTCAGTCAGTCAGTCAGGCAGTCAGTCAGTCGGTCAGCCTTATTCAGTCAGTCTGTCAGTCAGTCAGTCAGTCAGCCTTATTCAGTCAGTCTGTCAGTCATCCTTATTCAGTCAGTCTGTCAGTCAGTCAGTCGGTCAGTCCTGTCCAGTCAGTTAGTCAGTCAAGCAGTCAGTCAGGTAGTCAAGCAGTCAGTCAGTCAGTGTCAGTCAGTCATTTAGTCATTCAGTCAGTCAGTGAAATAGCCAGTCAGAGAGTCAAGCAGTCAGTCAGTCAGTCTCAGTCAGTCAGTTAGTCAGTCAGTCAGTCAGTCAGTCAGTCAGTCCAGTCTCAGTCAGTCAGGCAGTTAGTCAGTCAGTCTCGGTCAGTCAGTGAGTCAGTCAGTCAGTATCAGTCAGTCAGTGAGTCAGTCTGTCAGTCAGGCAGTATCAGTCAGGCAGTAAGACTCCGCTCGACAGAACTCCGATAGCCTAATGGCTAGACCGCTGGTCTTCCAAGCGAGTGGCCTGGGTTCGAGTCCCAGCCGAAGCGAATATCTTCAATGTATATATTTCTTTTCTAATTTGAAAATTCTTTTTTTTTTCAATTTCTTTCCTTTGCAATTATTGATTATTTATGTAGGGAAGAAAATTCTGAGTCAGTTTAATTTTTCGACACGAAGATTTCAAAGTGTTTAAATAAACAATTACCAAGGTGCATTTTTTGTTTTTATTATATTTAAAACTCCCACCGACAGAGCTCCCATAGACTAATGGCTAGAGTGTTATGCTTCCAAGCGAGTGGCCCTGGGTTCGAGTCCCAGCCTGAACGAAAATCTTCAATGTATACTTTTAGTTTCTAATTTGAAATTTCTTCTTCTTTTTTTTTTAATTTTTCTCTTTTGCGAATATTGATTATTTATGTATTTATGTAGGGAGAAAAATTCTGAGTCAGTTTAATTATTCGACCTGTAATTTTCAAAGTGTTTGAATCAATAATTACCAAGGTGCATTTTTTGTTTTTATTATATTTAAGACTTGCATCGACAGAGCTCCGATAGCCTAATGGCTAGACCGTTGGGTTCCTAGCGCGTGGTACTGGGTTCGAGTCCCGGCCGGAAAGGAAATCTTAAATGCAAATATTTTTTTCTAATTTTATAATTCTTTTTTTCTTATTTTTCCCTTTTGCGAAGTCAGTCAGTCAGTCTGACAGTCAATCAGTCAAGCACTCAGTCATTCAGTCTCAGTCAGTCAGTCCAGTCAGTCAGTCACTCAGTCAGTCAGTTAGTCCTTCAGCCAGTCAGTCAAGCAGTCAGTCATTTAGTCTCAGTCAGTCAGTCATTCAGTCAGTCAGTCAGTCAGGCAGTCAGTCAGTCAGTCAGTCGGTCAGTCCTGTGCAGTCAGTTAGTCACTAAAGCAGTCAGTCAGTCTCAGTCAGTCAGTCAGTCAGTCAGTCAGTCCAGTCCAGTCTCAGTCAGTCAGTCAGTCAGTCTCGGTCAGTCAGTCAGTCAGTCATTCAGTCAGTCAGTCAGTCAGGCAGTCAGTCAGTCGGTCAGCCTTATTCAGTCAGTCTGTCAGTCAGTCAGTCAGTCAGCCTTATTCAGTCAGTCTGTCAGTCATCCTTATTCAGTCAGTCTGTCAGTCATGAAGTCGGTCAGTCCTGTCCAGTCAGTTAGTCAGTCAAGCAGTCAGTCAGGTAGTCAAGCAGTCAGTCAGTCAGTGTCAGTCAGTCATTTAGTCATTCAGTCAGTCAGTGAAATAGCCAGTCAGAGAGTCAAGCAGTCAGTCAGTCAGTCTCAGTCAGTCAGTTAGTCAGTCAGTCAGTCAGTCAGTCAGTCAGTCCAGTCTCAGTCAGTCAGGCAGTTAGTCAGTCAGTCTCGGTCAGTCAGTGAGTTAGTCAGTCAGTATCAGTCAGTCAGTGAGTCAGTCTGTCAGTCAGGCAGTATCAGTCAGGCAGTAAGACTCCGCTCGACAGAACTCCGAAAGCCTAATGGCTAGACCGCTGGTCTTCCAAGCGAGTGGCCTGGGTTCGTGTCCCAGCCGGAGCGAATATCTTCAATGTATATATTTCTTTTCTAATTTGAAAATTCTTTTTTTTTTCAATTTCTTTCCTTTGCAATTATTGATTATTTATGTAGGGAAGAAAATTCTGAGTCAGTTTAATTTTTCGACACAAAGATTTCAAAGTGTTTAAATAAACAATTACCAAGGTGCATTTTTTGTTTTTATTATATTTAAAACTCCCACCGACAGAGCTCCCATAGACTAAAGGCTAGAGTGTTATGCTTCCAAGCGAGTGGCCCTGGGTTCGAGTCCCAGCCTGAACGAAAATCTTCAACGTATACTTTTAGTTTCTAATTTGAAATTTCTTCTTCTTTTTTTTTTAATTTTTCTCTTTTGCGAATATTGATTATTTATGTAGGGAGAAAAATTCTGAGTCAGTTTAATTATTCGACCTGTAAATTTCAAAGTGTTTGAATCAATAATTACCAAGGTGCATTTTTTGTTTTTATTATATTTAAGACTTCCATCGACAGAGCTCCGATAGCCTAATGGCTAGACCGTTGGGTTCCTAGCGCGTGGTACTGGGTTCGAGTCCCGGCCGAAAAGGAAATCTTAAATGCAAATATTTTTTTCTAATTTTATAATTCTTTTTTTTTATTTTTCCCTTTTGCGAAGTCAGTCAGTCAGTCTGACAGTCAATCAGTCAAGCACTCAGTCATTCAGTCTCAGTCAGTCAGTCCAGTCAGTCAGTCACTCAGTCAGTCAGTTAGTCCTTCAGCCAGTCAGTCAAGCAGTCAGTCATTTAGTCTCAGTCAGTCAGTCATTCAGTCAGTCAGTCAGTCAGGCAGTCAGTCAGTCAGTCAGTCAGGCAGTCAGTCAGTCAGTCAGTCGGTCAGTCCTGTGCAGTCAGTTAGTCACTAAAGCAGTCAGTCAGTCTCAGTCAGTCAGTCAGTCAGTCTCGGTCAGTCAGTCAGTCAGTCATTCAGTCAGTCAGTCAGTCAGGCAGTCAGTCAGTCGGTCAGCCTTATTCAGTCAGTCTGTCAGTCAGTCAGTCAGTCAGCCTTATTCAGTCAGTCTGTCAGTCATCCTTATTCAGTCAGTCTGTCAGTCAGTAAGTCGGTCAGTCCTGTCCAGTCAGTTAGTCAGTCAAGCAGTCAGTCAGGTAGTCAAGCAGTCAGTCAGTCAGTGTCAGTCAGTCATTTAGTCATTCAGTCAGTCAGTGAAATAGCCAGTCAGAGAGTCAAGCAGTCAGTCAGTCAGTCTCAGTCAGTCAGTTAGTCAGTCAGTCAGTCAGTCAGTCAGTCAGTCCAGTCTCAGTCAGTCAGGCAGTTAGTCAGTCAGTCTCGGTCAGTCAGTGAGTCAGTCAGTCAGTATCAGTCAGTCAGTGAGTCAGTCTGTCAGTCAGGCAGTATCAGTCAGGCAGTAAGACTCCGCTCGACAGAACTCCGATAGCCTAATGGCTAGACCGCTGGTCTTCCAAGCGAGTGGCCTGGGTTCGAGTCCCAGCCGGAGCGAATATCTTCAATGTATATATTTCTTTTCTAATTTGAAAATTCTTTTTTTTTTCAATTTCTTTCCTTTGCAATTATTGATTATTTATGTAGGGAAGAAAATTCTGAGTCAGTTTAATTTTTCGACACGAAGATTTCAAAGTGTTTAAATAAACAATTACCAAGGTGCATTTTTTGTTTTTATTATATTTAAAACTCCCACCGACAGAGCTCCCATAGACTAATGGCTAGAGTGTTATGCTTCCAAGCGAGTGGCCCTGGGTTCGAGTCCCAGCCTGAACGAAAATCTTCAATGTATACTTTTAGTTTCTAATTTGAAATTTCTTCTTCTTTTTTTTTTTTAATTTTTCTCTTTTGCGAATATTGATTATTTATGTAGGGAGAAAAATTCTGAGTCAGTTTAATTATTCGACCTGTAAATTTCAAAGTGTTTGAATCAATAATTACCAAGGTGCATTTTTTGTTTTTATTATATTTAAGACTTCCATCGACAGAGCTCCGATAGCCTAATGGCTAGACCGTTGGGTTCCTAGCGCGTGGTACTGGGTTCGAGTCCCGGCCGAAAAGGAAATCTTAAATGCAAATATTTTTTTCTAATTTTATAATTCTTTTTTTTTATTTTTCCCTTTTGCGAAGTCAGTCAGTCAGTCTGACAGTCAATCAGTCAAGCACTCAGTCATTCAGTCTCAGTCAGTCAGTCCAGTCAGTCAGTCACTCAGTCAGTCAGTTAGTCCTTCAGCCAGTCAGTCAAGCAGTCAGTCATTTAGTCTCAGTCAGTCAGTCATTCAGTCAGTCAGTCAGTCAGGCAGTCAGTCAGTCAGTCAGTCAGGCAGTCAGTCAGTCAGTCAGTCGGTCAGTCCTGTGCAGTCAGTTAGTCACTAAAGCAGTCAGTCAGTCTCAGTCAGTCAGTCAGTCAGTCTCGGTCAGTCAGTCAGTCAGTCATTCAGTCAGTCAGTCAGTCAGGCAGTCAGTCAGTCGGTCAGCCTTATTCAGTCAGTCTGTCAGTCAGTCAGTCAGTCAGCCTTATTCAGTCAGTCTGTCAGTCATCCTTATTCAGTCAGTCTGTCAGTCAGTAAGTCGGTCAGTCCTGTCCAGTCAGTTAGTCAGTCAAGCAGTCAGTCAGGTAGTCAAGCAGTCAGTCAGTCAGTGTCAGTCAGTCATTTAGTCATTCAGTCAGTCAGTGAAATAGCCAGTCAGAGAGTCAAGCAGTCAGTCAGTCAGTCTCAGTCAGTCAGTTAGTCATTCAGTCAGTCAGTCAGTCCAGTCTCAGTCAGTCAGGCAGTTAGTCAGTCAGTCTCGGTCAGTCAGTGAGTCAGTCAGTCAGTATCAGTCAGTCAGTGAGTCAGTCTGTCAGTCAGGCAGTATCAGTCAGGCAGTCAGACTCCGCTCGACAGAACTCCGATAGCCTAATGGCTAGACCGCTGGTCTTCCAAGCGATTGGCCTGGGTTCGAGTCCCAGCCGGAGCGAATATCTTCAATGTATATATTTCTTTTCTAATTTGAAAATTCTTTTTCTTTTTCAATTTCTTTCCTTTGCAATTATTGATTATTTATATAGGGAAGAAAATTCTGAGTCAGTTTAATTTTTCGACACGAAGTTTTCAAAGTGTTTAAATAAACAATTACCAAGGTGCATTTTTTGTTTTTATTATATTTAAAACTCCCACCGACAGAGCTCCCATAGACTAATGGCTAGAGTGTTAGGCTTCCAAGCGAGTGGCCCTGGGTTCGAGTCCCAGCCTGAACGAAAATCTTCAATGTATACTTTTAGTTTCTAATTTGAAATTTCTTCTTCTTTTTTTTTTTAATTTTTCTCTTTTGCGAATATTGATTATTTATGTAGGGAGAAAAATTCTGAGTCAGTTTAATTATTCGACCTGTAAATTTCAAAGTGTTTGAATCAATAATTACCAAGGTGCATTTTTGGTTTTTATTATATTTAAGACTTCCATCGACAGAGCTCCGATAGCCTAATGGCTAGACCGTTGGGTTCCTAGCGCGTGGTAATGGGTTCGAGTCCCGGCCGGAAAGAAAATCTTAAATGCAAATATTTTTTTCTAATTTTATAATTCTTTTTTTTTTATTTTTCCCTTTTGCGAAGTCAGTCAGTCAGTCTGACAGTCAATCAGTCAAGCACTCAGTCATTCAGTCTCAGTCAGTCAGTCCAGTCAGTCAGTCACTAAGTCAGTCAGTTAGTCCTTCAGCCAGTCAGTCAAGCAGTCAGTCATTTAGTCTCAGTCAGTCAGTCATTCAGTCAGTCAGTCAGTCAGGCAGTCAGTCAGTCAGTCAGTCGGTCAGTCCTGTGCAGTCAGTTAGTCACTAAAGCAGTCAGTCAGTCTCAGTCAGTCAGTCAGTCAGTCAGTCCAGTCCAGTCTCAGTCAGTCAGTCAGTCAGTCTCGGTCAGTCAGTCAGTCAGTCATTCAGTCAGTCAGTCAGTCAGGCAGTCAGTCAGTCTGTCAGCCTTATTCAGTCAGTCTGTCAGTCAGTCAGTCAGTCAGCCTTATTCAGTCAGTCTGTCAGTCATCCTTATTCAGTCAGTTTGTCAGTCAGTCAGTCGGTCAGTCCTGTCCAGTCAGTTAGTCAGTCAAGCAGTCAGTCAGGTAGTCAAGCAGTCAGTCAGTCAGTGTCAATCAGTCATTTAGGCATTCAGTCAGTCAGTGAAATAGCCAGTCAGAGAGTCAAGCAGTCAGTCAGTCAGTCTCAGTCAGACAGTTAGTCAGTCAGTCAGTCAGTCAGTCCAGTCTCAGTCAGTCAGGCAGTTAGTCAGTCAGTCTCGGTCAGTCAGTGAGTCAGTCAGTCAGTATCAGTCAGTCAGTGAGTCAGTCTGTCAGTCAGGCAGTATCAGTCAGGCAGTAAGACTCCGCTCGACAGAACTCCGATAGCCTAATGGCTAGACCGCTGGTCTTCCAAGCGAGTGGCCTGGGTTCGAGTCCCAGCCGGAGAGAATATCTTCAATGTATATATTTCTTTTCTAATTTAAAAATTCTTTTTTTTTTCAATTTCTTTCCTTTGCAATTATTGATTATTTATGTAGGGAAGAAAATTCTGAGTCAGTTTAATTTTTCGACACGAAGATTTCAAAGTTTTTAAATAAACAATTACCAAGGTGCATTTATTGTTTTTATTATATTTAAAACTCCCACCGACAGAGCTCCCATAGACTAATGGCTAGAGTGTTAGGCTTCCAAGCGAGTGGCCCTGGGTTCGAGTCCCAGCCTGAACGAAAATCTTCAATGTATACTTTTAGTTTCTAATTTGAAATTTCTTCTTCTTTTTTTTTAAATTTTTCTCTTTTGCGAATATTGATTATTTATGTAGGGAGAAAAATTCTGAGTCAGTTTAATTATTCGACCTGTAAATTTCAAAGTGTTTGAATCAATAATTACCAAGGTGCATTTTTTGTTTTTATTATATTTAAAACTTCCATCGACAGAGCTCCGATAGCCTAATGGCTAGACCGTTGGGTTCCAAGCGCGTGGTACTGGGTTCGAGTCCCGGCCGGAACGAAAATCTTCCATGTATATATTTCTCTTCTAATTTGAAGATTCTTTTTTTTTCAATTTCTTTCTTTTGCAAATATGGATTATTTATGTACGGAAGAAAATTCTGAGTCAGTTTAATCATTCGACCTTTAGATTTCAAAGATTTTAGATCAATAATTACTAAGGTGCATTTTTTGTTTTTATTATAATTAAGACACCGATCAACAGAGATCCGATAGTATATTGGCGAGAGCGTTGGGCTTCCATGAGTATCGCCCTGGGTTCAAATCCCAGCAGGAAAGGAAATCTTAAATGCAAATATTTTTTTCTAATTTTATAATTCTTTTTTTTTATTTTTCCCTTTTGCGAAGTCAGTCAGTCAGTCTGACAGTCAATCAGTCAAGTACTCAGTCATTCAGTCTCAGTCAGTCAGTCCAGTCAGTCAGTCACTCAGTCAGTCAGTTAGTCCTTCAGCCAGTCAGTCAAGCAGTCAGTCATTTAGTCTCAGTCAGTCAGTCATTCAGTCAGTCAGTCAGTCAGGCAGTCAGTCAGTCAGTCAGTCGGTCAGTCCTGTGCAGTCAGTTAGTCACTAAAGTAGTCAGACAGTCTCAGTCAGTCAGTCAGTCAGTCAGTCCAGTCCAGTCTCAGTCAGTCAGTCAGTCAGTCTCGGTCAGTCAGTCAGTCAGTCATTCAGTCAGTCAGTCAGTCAGGCAGTCAGTCAGTCGGTCAGCCTTATTCAGTCAGTCAGTCAGCCTTATTCAGTCAGTCTGTCAGTCAGTCAGTCAGTCAGTCAGCCTTATTCAGTCAGTCTGTCAGTCATCCTTATTCAGTCAGTCTGTCAGTCAGTCAGTCGGTCAGTCCTGTCCAGTCAGTTAGTCAGTCAAGCAGTCAGTCAGGTAGTCAAGCAGTCAGTCAGTCAGTGTCAGTCAGTCATTTAGTCATTCAGTCCGTCAGTGAAATAGCCAGTCAGAGAGTCAAGCAGTCAGTCAGTCCAGTCTCAGTCAGTCAGGCAGTTAGTCAGTCAGTCTCGGTCAGTCAGTGAGTCAGTCAGTCAGTATCAGTCAGTCAGTGAGTCAGTCTGTCAGTCAGGCAGTATCAGTCAGGCAGTAAGACTCCGCTCGACAGAACTCCGATAGCCTAATGGCTAGACCGCTGGTCTTCCAAGCGAGTGGCCTGGGTTCGAGTCCCAGCCGGAGCGAATATCTTCAATGTATATATTTCTTTTCTAATTTGAAAATTCTTTTTTTTTCAATTTCTTTCCTTTGCAATTATTGATTATTTATGTAGGGAAGAAAATTCTGAGTCAGTTTAATTTTTCGACACGAAGATTTCAAAGTGTTTAAATAAACAATTACCAAGGTGCATTTTTTGTTTTTATTATATTTAAAACTCCCTCCGACAGAGCTCCCATAGACTAATGGCTAGAGTGTTAGGCTTCCAAGCGAGTGGCCCTGGGTTCGAGTCCCAGCCTGAACGAAAATCGTCAATGTATACTTTTAGTTTCTAATTTGAAATTTCTTCTTCTTTTTTTTTTAATTTTTCTCTTTTGCGAATATTGATTATTTATGTAGGGAGAAAAATTCTGAGTCAGTTTAATTATTCGACCTGTAAATTTCAAAGTGTTTGAATCAATAATTACCAAGGTGCATTTTTTGTTTTTATTATATTTAAGACTTCCATCGACAGAGCTCCGATAGCCTAATGGCTAGACCGTTGGGTTCCTAGCGCGTGGTACTGGGTTCGAGTCCCGGCCGGAAAGGAAATCTTAAATGCAAATATTTTTTTCTAATTTTATAATTCTTTTTTTTTTATTTTTCCCTTTTGCGAAGTCAGTCAGTCAGTCTGACAGTCAATCAGTCAAGCACTCAGTCATTCAGTCTCAGTCAGTCAGTCCAGTCAGTCAGTCACTCAGTCAGTCAGTTAGTCCTTCAGCCAGTCAGTCAAGCAGTCAGTCATTTAGTCTCAGTCAGTCAGTCATTCAGTCAGTCAGTCAGTCAGGCAGTCAGTCAGTCAGTCAGTCGGTCAGTCCTGTGCAGTCAGTTAGTCACTAAAGCAGTCAGTCAGTCTCAGTCAGTCAGTCAGTCAGTCAGTCCAGTCCAGTCTCAGTCAGTCAGTCAGTCAGTCTCGGTCAGTCAGTCAGTCAGTCATTCAGTCAGTCAGTCAGTCAGGCAGTCAGTCAGTCGGTCAGCCTTATTCAGTCAGTCTGTCAGTCAGTCAGTCAGTCAGCCTTATTCAGTCAGTCTGTCAGTCATCCTTATTCAGTCAGTCTGTCAGTCAGTCAGTCGGTCAGTCCTGTCCAGTCAGTTAGTCAGTCAAGCAGTCAGTCAGGTAGTCAAGCAGTCAGTCAGTCAGTGTCAGTCAGTCATTTAGTCATTCAGTCAGTCAGTGAAATAGCCAGACAGAGAGTCAAGCAGTCAGTCAGTCAGTCTCAGTCAGTCAGTTAGTCAGTCAGTCAGTCAGTCAGTCAGTCAGTCCAGTCTCAGTCAGTCAGGCAGTTAGTCAGTCAGTCTCGGTCAGTCAGTGAGTCAGTCAGTCAGTATCAGTCAGTCAGTGAGTCAGTCTGTCAGTCAGGCAGTAGCAGTCAGGCAGTAAGACTCCGCTCGACAGAACTCCGATAGCGTAATGGCTAGACCGCTGGTCTTCCAAGCGAGTGGCCTGGGTTCGAGTCCCAGCCGGAGCGAATATCTTCAATGTATATATTTCTTTTCTAATTCTAAAATTCTTTTTTTTTCAATTTCTTTCCTTTGCAATTATTGATTATTTATGTAGGGAAGAAAATTCTGAGTCAGTTTAATTTTTCGACACGAAGATTTCAAAGTGTTTAAATAAACAATTACCAAGGTGCATTTTTTGTTTTTATTATATTTAAAACTCCCACCGGCAGAGCTCCCATAGACTAATGGCTAGAGTGTTAGGCTTCCAAGCGAGTGGCCCTGGGTTCGAGTCCCAGCCTGAACGAAAATCTTCAATGTATACTTTTAGTTTCTAATTTGAAATTTCTTCTTCTTTTTTTTTTAATTTTTCTCTTTTGCGAATATTGATTATTTATGTAGGGAGAAAAATTCTGAGTCAGTTTAATTATTCGACCTGTAAATTTCAAAGTGTTTGAATCAATAATTACCAAGGTGCATTTTTTGTTTTTATTATATTTAAGACTTCCATCGACAGAGCTCCGATAGCCTAATGGCTATACCGTTGGGTTCCAAGCGCGTGGTACTGGGTTCGAGTCCCGGCCGGAACGAAAATCTTCCATGTATATATTTCTCTTCTAATTTGAAGATTCTTTTTTTTTTCAATTTCTTTCTTTTGCAAATATGGATTATTTATGTACGGAAGAAAATTCTGAGTCAGTTTAATCATTCGACCTTTAGATTTCAAAGATTTTAGATCAATAATTACTAAGGTGCATTTTTTGTTTTTATTATAATTAAGACACCGATCAACAGAGATCCGATAGTATATTGGCGAGAGCGTTGGGCTTCCATGAGTGTCGCCCTGGGTTCAAATCCCAGCCGGAAAGGAAATCTTAAATGCAAATATTTTTTTCTAATTTTATAATTCTTTTATTTTTATTTTTCCCTTTTGCGAAGTCAGTCAGTCAGTCTGACAGTCAATCAGTCAAGCACTCAGTCATTCAGTCTCAGTCAGTCAGTCCAGTAAGTCAGTCACTCAGTCAGTCAGTTAGTCCTTCAGCCAGTCAGTCAAGCAGTCAGTCATTTAGTCTCAGTCAGTCAGTCATTCAGTCAGTCAGTCAGTCAGGCAGTCAGTCAGTCAGTCAGTCGGTCAGTCCTGTGCAGTCAGTTAGTCACTAAAGCAGTCAGTCAGTCTCAGTCAGTCAGTCAGTCAGTCAGTCAGTCAGTCCAGTCCAGTCTCAGTCAGTCAGTCAGTCAGTCTCGGTCAGTCAGTCAGTCAGTCATTCAGTCAGTCAGTCAGTCAGGCAGTCAGTCAGTCGGTCAGCCTTATTCAGTCAGTCTGTCAGTCAGTCAGTCAGTCATCCTTATTCAGTCAGTCTGTCAGTCAGTCAGTCGGTCAGTCCTGTCCAGTCAGTTAGTCAGTCAAGCAGTCAGTCAGATAGTCAAGCAGTCAGTCAGTCAGTGTCAGTCAGTCATTTAGTCATTCAGTCAGTCAGTGAAATAGCCAGTCAGAGAGTCAAGCAGTCAGTCAGTCAGTCTCAGTCAGTCAGTTAGTCAGTCAGTCAGTCAGTCAGTCAGTCAGTCCAGTCTCAGTCAGTCAGGCAGTTAGTCAGTCAGTCTCGGTCAGTCAGTGAGTCAGTCAGTCAGTATCAGTCAGTCAGTGATTCAGTCTGCCAGTCAGGCAGTATCATTCAGGCAGTAAGACTCCGCTCGACAGAACTTCGATAGCCTAATGGCTAGACCGCTGGTCTTCCAAGCGAGTGGCCTGGGTTCGAGTCCCAGCCGGAGCGAATATCTTCAATGTATATATTTCTTTTCTAATTTGAAAATTCTTTTTTTTTTCAATTTCTTTCTTTGCAATTATTGATTATTTATGTAGGGAAGAAAATTCTGAGTCAGTTTAATTTTTCGACACGAAGATTTCAAAGTGTTTAAATAAACAATTACCAAGGTGCATTTTTTGTTTTTATTATATTTAAAACTCCCACCGACAGAGCTCCCATAGACTAATGGCTAGAGTGTTAGGCTTCCAAGCGAGTGGCCCTGGGTTCGAGTCCCAGCCTGAACGAAAATCTTCAATGTATACTTTTAGTTTCTAATTTGAAATTTCTTCTTCTTTTTTTTTTAATTTTTCTCTTTTGCGAATATTGATTATTTATGTAGGGAGAAAAATTCTGAGTCAGTTTAATTATTCGACCTGTAAATTTCAAAGTGTTTGAATCAATAATTACCAAGGTGCATTTTTTGTTTTTATTATATTTAAGACTTCCATCGACAGAGCTTCGATAGCCTAATGGCTAGACCGTTGGGTTCCAAGCGCGTGGTACTGGGTTCGAGTCCCGGCCGGAACGAAAATCTTTTATGTATATATTTCTCTTCTAATTTGAAGATTCTTTTTTTTTCAATTTCTTTCTTTTGCAAATATGGATTATTTATGTACGGTAGAAAATTCTGAGTCAGTTTAATCATTCGACCTTTAGATTTCAAAGATTTGAGATCAATAATTACTAAGGTGCATTTTTTGTTTTTATTATAATTAAGACACCGATCAACAGAGATCCGATAGTATATTGGCGAGAGCGTTGGGCTTCCATGAGTGTCGCCCTGGGTTCAAATCCCAGCCGGAAAGGAAATCTTAAATGCAAATATTTTTTTCTAATTTTATAATTCTTTTATTTTTATTCTTCCCTTTTGCGAAGTCAGTCAGTCAGTCTGACAGTCAATCAGTCAAGCACTCAGTCATTCAGTCTCAGTCAGTTAGTCCTTCAGCCAGTCAGTCAAGCAGTCAGTCATTTAGTCTCAGTCAGTCAGTCATTCAGTCAGTCAGTCAGTCAGGCAGTCAGTCAGTCAGTCAGTCGGTCAGTCCTGTGCAGTCAGTTAGTCACTAAAGCAGTCAGTCAGTCTCAGTCAGTCAGTCAGTCAGTCAGTCCAGTCCAGTCTCAGTCAGTCAGTCAGTCAGTCTCGGTCAGTCAGTCAGTCAGTCATTCAGTCAGTCAGTCAGTCAGGCAGTCAGTCAGTCGGTCAGCCTTATTCAGTCAGTCTGTCAGTCAGTCAGTCAGTCAGCCTTATTCAGTCAGTCTGTCAGTCATCCTTATTCAGTCAGTCTGTCAGTCAGTCAGTCGGTCAGTCCTGTCCAGTCAGTTAGTCAGTCAAGCAGTCAGTCAGGTAGTCAAGCAGTCAGTCAGTCAGTGTCAGTCAGTCATTTAGTCATTCAGTCAGTCAGTGAAATAGCCAGACAGAGAGTCAAGCAGTCAGTCAGTCAGTCTCAGTCAGTCAGTTAGTCAGTCAGTCAGTCAGTCAGTCAGTCAGTCCAGTCTCAGTCAGTCAGGCAGTTAGTCAGTCAGTCTCGGTCAGTCAGTGAGTCAGTCAGTCAGTATCAGTCAGTCAGTGAGTCAGTCTGTCAGTCAGGCAGTAGCAGTCAGGCAGTAAGACTCCGCTCGACAGAACTCCGATAGCGTAATGGCTAGACCGCTGGTCTTCCAAGCGAGTGGCCTGGGTTCGAGTCCCAGCCGGAGCGAATATCTTCAATGTATATATTTCTTTTCTAATTCTAAAATTCTTTTTTTTTCAATTTCTTTCCTTTGCAATTATTGATTATTTATGTAGGGAAGAAAATTCTGAGTCAGTTTAATTTTTCGACACGAAGATTTCAAAGTGTTTAAATAAACAATTACCAAGGTGCATTTTTTGTTTTTATTATATTTAAAACTCCCACCGGCAGAGCTCCCATAGACTAATGGCTAGAGTGTTAGGCTTCCAAGCGAGTGGCCCTGGGTTCGAGTCCCAGCCTGAACGAAAATCTTCAATGTATACTTTTAGTTTCTAATTTGAAATTTCTTCTTCTTTTTTTTTTAATTTTTCTCTTTTGCGAATATTGATTATTTATGTAGGGAGAAAAATTCTGAGTCAGTTTAATTATTCGACCTGTAAATTTCAAAGTGTTTGAATCAATAATTACCAAGGTGCATTTTTTGTTTTTATTATATTTAAGACTTCCATCGACAGAGCTCCGATAGCCTAATGGCTATAACGTTGGGTTCCAAGCGCGTGGTACTGGGTTCGAGTCCCGGCCGGAACGAAAATCTTCCATGTATATATTTCTCTTCTAATTTGAAGATTCTTTTTTTTTTCAATTTCTTTCTTTTGCAAATATGGATTATTTATGTACGGAAGAAAATTCTGAGTCAGTTTAATCATTCGACCTTTAGATTTCAAAGATTTTAGATCAATAATTACTAAGGTGCATTTTTTGTTTTTATTATAATTAAGACACCGATCAACAGAGATCCGATAGTATATTGGCGAGAGCGTTGGGCTTCCATGAGTGTCGCCCTGGGTTCAAATCCCAGCCGGAAAGGAAATCTTAAATGCAAATATTTTTTTCTAATTTTATAATTCTTTTATTTTTATTTTTCCCTTTTGCGAAGTCAGTCAGTCAGTCTGACAGTCAATCAGTCAAGCACTCAGTCATTCAGTCTCAGTCAGTCAGTCCAGTCAGTCAGTCACTCAGTCAGTCAGTTAGTCCTTCAGCCAGTCAGTCAAGCAGTCAGTCATTTAGTCTCAGTCAGTCAGTCATTCAGTCAGTCAGTCAGTCAGGCAGTCAGTCAGTCAGTCAGTCGGTCAGTCCTGTGCAGTCAGTTAGTCACTAAAGCAGTCAGTCAGTCTCAGTCAGTCAGTCAGTCAGTCAGTCCAGTCCAGTCTCAGTCAGTCAGTCAGTCAGTCTCGGTCAGTCAGTCAGTCAGTCATTCAGTCAGTCAGTCAGTCAGGCAGTCAGTCAGTCGGTCAGCCTTATTCAGTCAGTCTGTCAGTCAGTCAGTCAGTCATCCTTATTCAGTCAGTCTGTCAGTCAGTCAGTCGGTCAGTCCTGTCCAGTCAGTTAGTCAGTCAAGCAGTCAGTCAGATAGTCAAGCAGTCAGTCAGTCAGTGTCAGTCAGTCATTTAGTCATTCAGTCAGTCAGTGAAATAGCCAGTCAGAGAGTCAAGCAGTCAGTCAGTCAGTCTCAGTCAGTCAGTTAGTCAGTCAGTCAGTCAGTCAGTCAGTCAGTCCAGTCTCAGTCAGTCAGGCAGTTAGTCAGTCAGTCTCGGTCAGTCAGTGAGTCAGTCAGTCAGTATCAGTCAGTCAGTGAGTCAGTCTGTCAGTCAGGCAGTATCATTCAGGCAGTAAGACTCCGCTCGACAGAACGCCGATAGCCTAATGGCTAGACCGCTGGTCTTCCAAGCGAGTGGCCTGGGTTCGAGTCCCAGCCGGAGCGAATATCTTCAATGTATATATATTTCTTTTCTAATTTGAAAATTCTTTTTTTTTTCAATTTCTTTCTTTGCAATTATTGATTATTTATGTAGGGAAGAAAATTCTGAGTCAGTTTAATTTTTCGACACGAAGATTTCAAAGTGTTTAAATAAACAATTACCAAGGTGCATTTTTTGTTTTTATTATATTTAAAACTCCCACCGACAGAGCTCCCATAGACTAATGGCTAGAGTGTTAGGCTTCCAAGCGAGTGGCCCTGGGTTCGAGTCCCAGCCTGAACGAAAATCTTCAATGTATACTTTTAGTTTCTAATTTGAAATTTCTTCTTCTTTTTTTTTTTAATTTTTCTCTTTTTCGAATATTGATTATTTATGTAGGGAGAAAAATTCTGAGTCAGTTTAATTATTCGACCTGTAAATTTCAAAGTGTTTGAATCAATAATTACCAAGGTGCATTTTTTGTTTTTATTATATTTAAGACTTCCATCGACAGAGCTCCGATAGCCTAATGGCTAGACCGTTGGGTTCCAAGCGCGTGGTACTGGGTTCGAGTCCCGGCCGGAACGAAAATCTTCCATGTATATATTTCTCTTCTAATTTGAAGATTCTTTTTTTTTTCAATTTCTTTCTTTTGCAAATATGGATTATTTATGTACGGAAGAAAATTCTGAGTCAGTTTAATCATTCGACCTTTAGATTTCAAAGATTTTAGATCAATAATTACTAAGGTGCATTTTTTGTTTTTATTATAATTAAGACACCGATCAACAGAGATCCGATAGTATATTGGCGTGAGCGTTGGGCTTCCATGAGTGTCGCCCTGGGTTCAAATCCCAGCCGGAAAGGAAATCTTAAATGCAAATATTTTTTTCTAATTTTATAATTCTTTTTTTTTTATTTTTCCCTTTTGCGAAGTCAGTCAGTCAGTCTGACAGTCAATCAGTCAAGCACTCAGTCATTCAGTCTCAGTCAGTCAGTCCAGTCAGTCAGTCACTCAGTCAGTCAGTTAGTCCTTCAGCCAGTCAGTCAAGCAGTCAGTCATTTAGTCTCAGTCAGTCAGTCATTCAGTCAGTCAGTCGGTCAGTCCTGTGCAGTCAGTTAGTCACTAAAGCAGTCAGTCAGTCTCAGTCAGTCAGTCAGTCAGTCAGTCCAGTCCAGTCTCAGTCAGTCAGTCAGTCCAGTCCAGTCTCAGTCAGTCAGTCAGTCAGTCTCGGTCAGTCAGTCAGTCAGTCATTCAGTCAGTCAGTCAGTCAGGCAGTCAGTCAGTCGGTCAGCCTTATTCAGTCAGTCTCTCAGTCAGTCAGTCAGTCAGCCTTATTCAGTCAGTCTGTCAGTCATCCTTATTCAGTCAGTCTGTCAGTCAGTCAGTCGGTCAGTCCTGTCCAGTCAGTTAGTCAGTCAAGCAGTCAGTCAGGTAGTCAAGCAGTCAGTCAGTCAGTGTCAGTCAGTCATTTAGTCATTCAGTCAGTCAGTGAAATAGCCAGTCAGAGAGTCAAGCAGTCAGTCAGTCAGTCTCAGTCAGTCAGTTAGTCAGTCAGTCAGTCAGTCAGTCAGTCAGTCCAGTCTCAGTCAGTCAGGCAGTTAGTCAGTCAGTCTCGGTCAGTCAGTGAGTCAGTCAGTCAGTATCAGTCAGTCAGTGAGTCAGTCTGTCAGTCAGGCAGTATCAGTCAGGCAGTAAGACTCCGCTCGACAGAACTCCGATAGCCTAATGGCTAGACCGCTGGTCTTCCAAGCGAGTGGCCTGGGTTCGAGTCCCAACCGGAGCGAATATCTTCAATGTATATATTTCTTTTCTAATTTGAAAATTCTTTTTTTTTTCAATTTCTTTCCTTTGCAATTATTGATTATTTATGTAGGGAAGAAAATTCTGAGTCAGTTTAATTTTTCGACACGAAGGTTTCAAAGTGTTTAAATAAACAATTACCAAGGTGCATTTTTTGTTTTTATTATATTTAAAACTCCCACCGACAGAGCTCCCATAGACTAATGGCTAGAGTGTTAGGCTTCCAAGCGAGTGGCCCTGGGTTCGAGTCCCAGCCTGAACGAAAATCTTCAATGTATACTTTTAGTTTCTAATTTGAAATTTCTTCTTCTTTTTTTTATTTTTTCTCTTTTGCGAATATTGATTATTTATGTAGGGAGAAAAATTCTGAGTCAGTTTAATTATTCGACCTGTAAATTTCAAAGTGTTTGAATCAATAATTACCAAGGTGCATTTTTTGTTTTTATTATATTTAAGACTTCCATCGACAGAGCTCCGATAGCCAAATGGCTAGACCGTTGGGTTCCAAGCGCGTGGTACTGGGTTCGAGTCCCGGCCGGAACGAAAATCTTCCATGTATATATTTCTCTTCTAATTTGAAGATTCTTTTTTTTTCAATTTCTTTCTTTTGCAAATATGGATTATTTATGTACGGAAGAAAATTCTGAGTCAGTTTAATCATTCGACCTTTAGATTTCAAAGATTTTAGATCAATAATTACTAAGGTGCATTTTTTGTTTTTATTATAATTAAGACACCGATCAACAGAGATCCGATAGTATATTGGCGAGAGCGTTGGGCTTCCATGAGTGTCTCCCTGGGTTCAAATCCCAGCCGGAAAGGAAATCTTAAATGCAAATATTTTTTTCTAATTTTATAATTCTTTTTTTTTATTTTTCCCTTTTGCGAAGTCAGTCAGTCAGTCTGACAGTCAATCAGTCAAGCACTCAGTCATTCAGTCTCAGTCAGTCAGTCCAGTCAGTCAGTCACTCAGTCAGTCAGTTAGTCCTTCAGCCAGTCAGTCAAGCAGTCAGTCATTTAGTCTCAGTCAGTCAGTCATTCAGTCAGTCAGTCAGTCAGGCAGTCAGTCAGTCAGTCAGTCGGTCAGTCCTGTGCAGTCAGTTAGTCACTAAAGCAGTCAGTCAGTCTCAGTCAGTCAGTCAGTCCAGTCCAGTCTCAGTCAGTCAGTCAGTCAGTCTCGGTCAGTCAGTCAGTCAGTCATTCAGTCAGTCAGTCAGTCAGGCAGTCAGTCAGTCGGTCAGCCTTATTCAGTCAGTCTGTCAGTCAGTCAGTCAGTCAGCCTTATTCAGTCAGTCTGTCAGTCATCCTTATTCAGTCAGTCTGTCAGTCAGTCAGTCGGTCAGTCAAGCAGTCAGTCAGGTAGTCAAGCAGTCAGTCAGTCAGTGTCAGTCAGTCATTTAGTCATTCAGTCAGTCAGTGAAATTGCCAGTCAGAGAGTCAAGCAGTCAGTCAGTCAGTCTCAGTCAGTCAGTTAGTCAGTCAGTCAGTCAGTCAGTCAGTCAGTCAGTCCAGTCTCAGTCAGTCAGTCAGTTAGTCAGTCAGTCTCGGTCAGTCAGTGAGTCAGTCAGTCAGTATCAGTCAGTCAGTGAGTCAGTCTGTCAGTCAGGCAGTATCAGTCAGGCAGTAAGACTCCGCTCGACAGAACTCCGATAGCCTAATGGCTAGACCGCTGGTCTTCCAAGCGAGTGGCCTGGGTTCGAGTCCCGGCCGGAACGAAAATCTTCCATGTATATATTTCTCTTCTAATTTGAAGATTCTTTTTTTTTCAATTTCTTTCTTTTGCAAATATGGATTATTTATGTACGGAAGAAAATTCTGAGTCAGTTTAATCATTCGACCTTTAGATTTCAAAGATTTTAGATCAATAATTACTAAGGTGCATTTTTTGTTTTTATTATAATTAAGACACCGATCAACAGAGATCCGATAGTATATTGGCGAGAGCGTTGGGCTTCCATGAGTGTCTCCCTGGGTTCAAATCCCAGCCGGAAAGGAAATCTTAAATGCAAATATTTTTTTCTAATTTTATAATTCTTTTTTTTTATTTTTCCCTTTTGCGAAGTCAGTCAGTCAGTCTGACAGTCAATCAGTCAAGCACTCAGTCATTCAGTCTCAGTCAGTCAGTCCAGTCAGTCAGTCACTCAGTCAGTCAGTTAGTCCTTCAGCCAGTCAGTCAAGCAGTCAGTCATTTAGTCTCAGTCAGTCAGTCATTCAGTCAGTCAGTCAGTCAGGCAGTCAGTCAGTCAGTCAGTCGGTCAGTCCTGTGCAGTCAGTTAGTCACTAAAGCAGTCAGTCAGTCTCAGTCAGTCAGTCAGTCCAGTCCAGTCTCAGTCAGTCAGTCAGTCAGTCTCGGTCAGTCAGTCAGTCAGTCATTCAGTCAGTCAGTCAGTCAGGCAGTCAGTCAGTCGGTCAGCCTTATTCAGTCAGTCTGTCAGTCAGTCAGTCAGTCAGCCTTATTCAGTCAGTCTGTCAGTCATCCTTATTCAGTCAGTCTGTCAGTCAGTCAGTCGGTCAGTCAAGCAGTCAGTCAGGTAGTCAAGCAGTCAGTCAGTCAGTGTCAGTCAGTCATTTAGTCATTCAGTCAGTCAGTGAAATTGCCAGTCAGAGAGTCAAGCAGTCAGTCAGTCAGTCTCAGTCAGTCAGTTAGTCAGTCAGTCAGTCAGTCAGTCAGTCAGTCAGTCCAGTCTCAGTCAGTCAGTCAGTTAGTCAGTCAGTCTCGGTCAGTCAGTGAGTCAGTCAGTCAGTATCAGTCAGTCAGTGAGTCAGTCTGTCAGTCAGGCAGTATCAGTCAGGCAGTAAGACTCCGCTCGACAGAACTCCGATAGCCTAATGGCTAGACCGCTGGTCTTCCAAGCGAGTGGCCTGGGTTCGAGTCCCAGCCGGAGCGATTATCTTCAATGTATATATTTCTTTTCTAATTTGAAAATTCTTTTTTTTTTCAATTTCTTTCCTTTGCAATTATTGATTATTTATGTAGGGAAGAAAATTCTGAGTCAGTTTAATTTTTCGACACGAAGATTTCAAAGTGTTTAAATAAACAATTACCAAGGTGCATTTTTTGTTTTTATTATATTTAAAACTCCCACCGACAGAGCTCCCATAGACTAATGGCTAGAGTGTTAGGCTTCCAAGCGAGTGGCCCTGGGTTCGAGTCCCAGCCTGAACGAAAATCTTCAATGTATACTTTTAGTTTCTAATTTGAAATTTCTTCTTCTTTTTTTTTAATTTTTCTCTTTTGCGAATATTGATTATTTATGTAGGGAGAAAAATTCTGAGTCAGTTTAATTATTCGACCTGTAAATTTCAAAGTGTTTGAATCAATAATTACCAAGGTGCATTTTTTGTTTTTATTATATTTAAGACTTCCATCGACAGAGCTCCGATAGCCTAATGGCTAGACCGTTGGGTTCCAAGCGCGTGGTACTGGGTTCGAGTCCCGGCCGGAACGAAAATCTTCCATGTATATATTTCTCTTCTAATTTGAAGATTCTTTTTTTTTTCAATTTCTTTCTTTTGCAAATATGGATTATTTATGTACGGAAGAAAATTCTGAGTCAGTTTAATCATTCGATCAGTCCCAGACTTATCGCTGTGACCAGTTAAAGGTCACAGCGACCTTTAGATTTCAAAGATTTTAGATCAATAATTACTAAGGTGCATTTTTTGTTTTTATTATAATTAAGACACCGATCAACAGAGATCCGATAGTATATTGGCGAGAGCGTTGGGCTTCCATGAGTGTCGCCCTGGGTTCAAATCCCAGCCGGAAAGGAAATCTTAAATGCAAATATTTTTTTCTAGTTTTATAATTCTTTTTTTTTTATTTTTCCCTTTTGCGAAGTCAGTCAGTCAGTCTGACAGTCAATCAGTCAAGCACTCAGTCATTCAGTCTCAGTCAGTCAGTCCAGTCAGTCAGTCACTCAGTCAGTCAGTTAGTCCTTCAGCCAGTCAGTCAAGCAGTCAGTCATTTAGTCTCAGTCAGTCAGTCATTCAGTCAGTCAGTCGGTCAGTCCTGTGCAGTCAGTTAGTCACTAAAGCAGTCAGTCAGTCTCAGTCAGTCAGTCAGTCCAGTCCAGTCTCAGTCAGTCAGTCAGTCAGTCTCGGTCAGTCAGTCAGTCAGTCATTCAGTCAGTCAGTCAGTCAGGCAGTCAGTCAGTCAGTCAGCCTTATTCAGTCAGTCTGTCAGTCATCCTTATTCAGTCAGTCTGTCAGTCAGTCAGTCGGTCAGTCCTGTCCAGTCAGTTAGTCAGTCAAGCAGTCAGTCAGGTAGTCAAGCAGTCAGTCAGTCAGTGTCAGTCAGTCATTTAGTCATTCAGTCAGTCAGTGAAATAGCCAGTCAGAGAGTCAAGCAGTCAGTCAGTCAGTCTCAGTCAGTCAGTTAGTCAGTCAGTCAGTCAGTCAGTCCAGTCTCAGTCAGTCAGTCAGTTAGTCAGTCAGTCTCGGTCAGTCAGTGAGTCAGTCAGTCAGTATCAGTCAGTCAGTGAGTCAGTCCGTCAGTCAGGCAGTATCAGTCAGGCAGTAAGACTCCGCTCGACAGAACTCCGATAGCCTAATGGCTAGACCGCTGGTCTTCCAAGCGAGTGGCCTGGGTTCGAGTCCCAGCCGGAGCGAATATCTTCAATGTATATATTTCTTTTCTAATTTGAAAATTCTTTTTTTTTTCAATTTCTTTCCTTTGCAATTATTGATTATTTATGTAGGGAAGAAAATTCTGAGTCAGTTTAATTTTTCGACACGAAGATTTCAAAGTGTTTAAATAAACAATTACCAAGGTGCATTTTTTGTTTTTATTATATTTAAAACTCCCACCGACAGAGCTCCCATAGACTAATGGCTAGAGTGTTAGGCTTCCAAGCGAGTGGCCCTGGGTTCGAGTCCCAGCCTGAACGAAAATCTTCATTGTATACTTTTAGTTTCTAATTTGAAATTTCTTCTTCTTTTTTTTTTTAAATTTTTCTCTTTTGCGAATATTGATTATTTATGTAGGGAGAAAAATTCTGAGTCAGTTTAATTATTCGACCTGTAAATTTCAAAGTGTTTGAATCAATAATTACCAAGGTGCATTTTTTGTTTTTATTATATTTAAGACTTCAATCGACAGAGCTCCGATAGCCTAATGGCTAGACCGTTGGGTTCCAAGCGCGTGGTACTGGGTTCGAGTCCCGGCCGGAACGAAAATCTTCCATGTATATATTTCTCTTCTAATTTGAAGATTCTTTTTTTTTCAATTTCTTTCTTTTGCAAATATGGATTATTTATGTACGGAAGAAAATTCTGAGTCAGTTTAATCATTCGACCTTTAGATTTCAAAGATTTTAGATCAATAATTACAAAGGTGCATTTTTTGTTTTTATTATAATTAAGACACCGATCAACAGAGATCCGATAGTATATTGGCGAGAGCGTTGGGCTTTCATGAGTGTCGCCCTGGGTTCAAATCCCAGCCGGAAAGGAAATCTTAAATGCAAATATTTTTTTCTAATTTTATAATTCTTTTTTTTTATTTTTCCCTTTTGCGAAGTCAGTCAGTCAGTCTGACAGTCAATCAGTCAAGCACTCAGTCATTCAGTCTCAGTCAGTCAGTCCAGTCAGTCAGTCACTCAGTCAGTCAGTTAGTCCTTCAGCCAGTCAGTCAAGCAGTCAGTCATTTAGTCTCAGTCAGTCAGTCATTCAGTCAGTCAGTCAGTCATTCAGTCAGTCAGTCAGTCAGTCAGTCAGGCAGTCAGTCAGTCGGTCAGCCTTATTCAGTCAGTCTGTCAGTCAGTCAGTCAGTCAGCCTTATTCAGTCAGTCTGTCAGTCATCCTTATTCAGTCAGTCTGTCAGTCAGTCAGTCGGTCAGTCCTGTCCAGTCAGTTAGTCAGTCAAGCAGTCAGTCAGGTAGTCAAGCAGTCAGTCAGTCAGTGTCAGTCAGTCATTTAGTCATTCAGTCAGTCAGTGAAATAGCCAGTCAGAGAGTCAAGCAGTCAGTTAGTCAGTCTCAGTCAGTCAGTTAGTCAGTCAGTCAGTCAGTCAGTCAGTCAGTCCAGTCTCAGTCAGTCAGGCAGTTATTCAGTCAGTCATGGTCAGTCAGTGAGTCAGTCAGTCAGTATCAGTCAGTCAGTGAGTCAGTCTGTCAGTCAGGCAGTATCAGTCAGGCAGTAAGACTCCGCTCGACAGAACTCCGATAGCCTAATGGCTAGACCGCTGGTCTTCCAAGCGAGTGGCCTGGGTTCGAGTCCCAGCCGGAGCGAATATCTTCAATGTATATATTTCTTTTCTAATTTGAAAATTCTTTTTTTTTTCAATTTCTTTCCTTTGCAATTATTGATTATTTATGTAGGGAAGAAAATTCTGAGTCAGTTTAATTTTTCGACACGAAGATTTCAAAGTGTTTAAATAAACAATTACCAAGGTGCATTTTTTGTTTTTATTATATTTAAAACTCCCACCGACAGAGCTCCCATAGACTAATGGCTAGAGTGTTAGGCTTCCAAGCGAGTGGCCCTGGGTTCGAGTCCCAGCCTGAACGAAAATCTTCATTGTATACTTTTAGTTTCTAATTTGAAATTTCTTCTTCTTTTTTTTTTTTAATTTTTCTCTTTTGCGAATATTGATTATTTATGTAGGGAGAAAAATTCTGAGTCAGTTTAATTATTCGACCTGTAAATTTCAAAGTGTTTGAATCAATAATTACCAAGGTGCATTTTTTGTTTTTATTATATTTAAGACTTCAATCGATAGAGCTCCGATAGCCTAATGGCTAGACCGTTGGGTTCCAAGCGCGTGGTACTGGGTTCGAGTCCCGGCCGGAACGAAAATCTTCCATGTATATATTTCTCTTCTAATTTGAAGATTCTTTTTTTTTCAATTTCTTTCTTTTGCAAATATGGATTATTTATGTACGGAAGAAAATTCTGAGTCAGTTTAATCATTCGACCTTTAGATTTCAAAGATTTTAGATCAATAATTACTAAGGTGCATTTTTTGTTTTTATTATAATTAAGACACCGATCAACAGAGATCCGATAGTATATTGGCGAGAGCGTTGGGCTTCCATGAGTGTCGCCCTGGGTTCAAATCCCAGCCGGAAAGGAAATCTTAAATGCAAATATTTTTTTCTAATTTTATAATTCTTTTTTTTTATTTTTCCCTTTTGCGAAGTCAGTCAGTCAGTCTGACAGTCAATCAGTCAAGCACTCAGTCATTCAGTCTCAGTCAGTCAGTCCAGTCAGTCAGTCACTCAGTCAGTCAGTTAGTCCTTCAGCCAGTCAGTCAAGCAGTCAGTCATTTAGTCTCAGTCAGTCAGTCATTCAGTCAGTCAGTCAGTCATTCAGTCAGTCAGTCAGTCAGTCAGTCAGGCAGTCAGTCAGTCGGTCAGCCTTATTCAGTCAGTCTGTCAGTCAGTCAGTCAGTCAGCCTTATTCAGTCAGTCTGTCAGTCATCCTTATTCAGTCAGTCTGTCAGTCAGTCAGTCGGTCAGTCCTGTCCAGTCAGTTAGTCAGTCAAGCAGTCAGTCAGGTAGTCAAGCAGTCAGTCAGTCAGTGTCAGTCAGTCATTTAGTCATTCAGTCAGTCAGTGAAATAGCCAGTCAGAGAGTCAAGCAGTCAGTTAGTCAGTCTCAGTCAGTCAGTTAGTCAGTCAGTCAGTCAGTCAGTCAGTCAGTCCAGTCTCAGTCAGTCAGGCAGTTATTCAGTCAGTCATGGTCAGTCAGTGAGTCAGTCAGTCAGTATCAGTCAGTCAGTGAGTCAGTCTGTCAGTCAGGCAGTATCAGTCAGGCAGTAAGACTCCGCTCGACAGAACTCCGATAGCCTAATGGCTAGACCGCTGGTCTTCCAAGCGAGTGGCCTGGGTTCGAGTCCCAGCCGGAGCGAATATCTTCAATGTATATATTTCTTTTCTAATTTGAAAATTCTTTTTTTTTTCAATTTCTTTCCTTTGCAATTATTGATTATTTATGTAGGGAAGAAAATTCTGAGTCAGTTTAATTTTTCGACACGAAGATTTCAAAGTGTTTAAATAAACAATTACCAAGGTGCATTTTTTGTTTTTATTATATTTAAAACTCCCACCGACAGAGCTCCCATAGACTAATGGCTAGACCGTTGGGTTCCAAGCGCGTGGTACTGGGTTCGAGTCCCGGCCGGAACGAAAATCTTCCATGTATATATTTCTCTTCTAATTTGAAGATTCTTTTTTTTTTCAATTTCTTTCTTTTGCAAATATGGATTATTTATGTACGGAAGAAAATTCTGAGTCAGTTTAATCATTCGACCTTTAGATTTCAAAGATTTTAGATCAATAATTACTAAGGTGCATTTTTTGTTTTTATTATAATTAAGACACCGATCAACAGAGATCCGATAGTATATTGGCGAGAGCGTTTCGCTTCCATGAGTGTCGCCCTGGGTTCAAATCCCAGCCGGAAAGGAAATCTTAAATGCAAATATTTTTTTCTAATTTTATAATTCTTTTTTTTTTATTTTTCCCTTTTGCGAAGTCAGTCAGTCAGTCTGACAGTCAATCAGTCAAGCACTCAGTCATTCAGTCTCAGTCAGTCAGTCCAGTCAGTCAGTCACTCAGTCAGTCAGTTAGTCCTTCAGCCAGTCAGTCAAGCAGTCAGTCATTTAGTCTCAATCATTCAGTCAGTCAGTCAGTCAGTCAGTCAGTCGGTCAGTCCTGTGCAGTCAGTTAGTCACTAAAGCAGTCAGTCAGTCTCAGTCAGTCAGTCAGTCAGTCTCGGTCAGTCAGTCAGTCAGTCATTCAGTCAGTCAGTCAGTCAGGCAGTCAGTCAGTCGGTCAGCCTTATTCAGTCAGTCTGTCAGTCAGTCAGTCAGTCAGCCTTATTCAGTCAGTCTGTCAGTCATCCTTATTCAGTCAGTCTGTCAGTCAGTCAGTCGGTCAGTCCTGTCCAGTCAGTTAGTCACTCAGGTAGTCAAGCAGTCAGTCAGTCAGTGTCAGTCAGTCATTTAGTCATTCAGTCAGTCAGTGAAATAGCCAGTCAGAGAGTCAAGCAGTCAGTCAGTCAGTCTCAGTCAGTCTCAGTCAGTCAGTTAGTCAGTCAGTCAGTCAGTCAGTCAGTCAGTCCAGTCTCAGTCAGTCAGGCAGTTAGTCAGTCAGTCTCGGTCAGTCAGTGAGTCAGTCAGTCAGTATCAGTCAGTCAGTGAGTCAGTCTGTCAGTGAGGCAGTATCAGTCAGGCAGTAAGACTCCGCTCGACAGAACTCCGATATCCTAATGGCTAGACCGCTGGTCTTCCAAGCGAGTGGCCTGGGTTCGAGTCCCAGCCGGAGCGAATATCTTCAATGTATATATTTCTTTTCTAATTTGAAAATTCTTTTTTTTTTCAATTTCTTTCCTTTGCAATTATTGATTATTTATGTAGGGAAGAAAATTCTGAGTCAGTTTAATTTTTCGACACGAAGATTTCAAAGTGTTTAAATAAACAATTACCAAGGTGCATTTTTTGTTTTTATTATATTTAAAACTCCCACCGACAGAGCTCCCATAGACTAATGGCTAGAGTGTTAGGCTTCCAAGCGAGTGGCCCTGGGTTCGAGTCCCAGCCTGAACGAAAATCTTCAATGTTTACTTTTAGTTTCTAATTTGAAATTTCTTCTTCTTTTTTTTTAAATTTTTCTCTTTTGCGAATATTGATTATTTATGTAGGGAGAAAAATTCTGAGTCAGTTTAATTATTCGACCAGTAAATTTCAAAGTGTTTGAATCAATAATTACCAAGGTGCATTTTTTGTTTTTATTATATTTAAGACTTCCATCGACAGAGCTCCGATAGCCTAAGGGCTAGACCGTTGGGTTCCTAGCGCGTGGTACTGGGTTCGAGTCCCGGCCGGAAAGGAAATCTTAAATGCAAATATTTTTTTCTAATTTTATAATTCTTTTTTTTTATTTTTCCCTTTTGCGAAGTCAGTCAGTCAGTCTGACAGTCAATCAGTCAAGCACTCAGTCATTCAGTCACAGTCAGTCAGTCCAGTCAGTCAGTCACTCAGTTAGTCAGTTAGTCCTTCAGCCAGTCATTCAAGCAGTCAGTCATTTAGTCTCAGTCAGTCAGTCATTCAGTCAGTCAGTCAGTCAGGCAGTCTGTCAGTCAGTCAGTCGGTCAGTCCTGTGCAGTCAGTTAGTCACTAAATCAGACAGTCAGTCTCAGTCAGTCAGTCAGTCAGTCAGTCCAGTTCAGTCTCAGTCAGTCAGTCAGTCAGTCTCAGTCAGTCTCAGTCAGTCAGTCAGTCAGTCATTCAGTCAGTCAGTCAGTCAGGCAGTCAGTCAGTCGGTCAGCCTTATTCAGTCAGTCTGTCAGTCAGTCAGTCAGTCAGCCTTATTCAGTCAGTCTGTCAGTCATCCTTATTCAGTCAGTCTGTCAGTCAGTCAGTCGGTCAGTCCTGTCCAGTCAGTTAGTCAGACAAGCAGTCAGTCAGGTAGTCAAGCAGTCAGTCAGTCATTTAGTCATTCAGTCAGTCAGTGAAATAGCCAGTCAGAGAGTCAAGCAGTCAGTCAGTCAGTCTCAGTCAGTCAGTTAGTCAGTCAGTCAGTCAGTCAGTCAGTCAGTCCAGTCTCAGTCAGTCAGGCAGTTAGTCAGTCAGTCTCGGTCAGTCAGTGAGTCAGTATCAGTCAGTCAGTGAGTCAGTCTGTCAGTCAGGCAGTATCAGTCAGGCAGTAAGACTCCGCTCGACAGAACTCCGATAGTATATTGGCGAGAGCGTTGGGCTTCCATGAGTGTCGCCCTGGGTTCAAATCCCAGCCGGAAAGGAAATCTTAAATGCAAATATTTTTTTCTAATTTTATAATTCTTTTTTTTTTATTTTTCCCTTTTGCGAAGTCAGTCAGTCAGTCTGACAGTCAATCAGTCAAGCACTCAGTCATTCAGTCTCAGTCAGTCAGTCCAGTCAGTCAGTCACTCAGTCAGTCAGTTAGTCCTTCAGCCAGTCAGTCAAGAAGTCAGTCATTTAGTCTCAGTCAGTCAGTCATTCAGTCAGTCAGTCAGTCAGGCAGTCAGTCAGTCAGTCAGTCGGTCAGTCCTGTGCAGTCAGTTAGTCACTAAAGCAGTCAGTCAGTCTCAGTCAGTCAGTCAGTCAGTCAGTCCAGTCCAGTCTCAGTCAGTCAGTCAGTCAGTCTCGGTCAGTCAGTCAGTCAGTCATTCAGTCAGTCAGTCAGTCAGGCAGTCAGTCAGTCGGTCAGCCTTATTCAGTCAGTCTGTCAGTCAGTCAGTCAGTCAGCCTTATTCAGTCAGTCTGTCAGTCATCCTTATTCAGTCAGTCAGTCGGTCAGTCCTGTCCAGTCAGTTAGTCAGTCAAGCAGTCAGTCAGGTAGTCAAGCAGTCAGTCAGTCAGTGTCAGTCAGTCATTTAGTCATTCAGTCAGTCAGTGAAATAGCCAGTCAGAGAGTCAAGCAGTCAGTCAGTCAGTCTCAGTCAGTCAGTTAGTCAGTCAGTCAGTCAGTCAGTCAGTCCAGTCTCAGTCAGTCAGGCAGTTAGTCAGTCAGTCTCGGTCAGTCAGTGAGTCAGTCAGTCAGTATCAGTCAGTCAGTGAGTCAGTCTCTCAGTCAGGCAGTATCAGTCAGGCAGTAAGACTCCGCTCGACAGAACTCCGATAGCCTAATGGCTAGACCGCTGGTCTTCCAAGCGAGTGGCCTGGGTTCGAGTCCCAGCCGGAGCGAATATCTTCAATGTATATATTTCTTTTCTAATTTGAAAATTCTTTTTTTTTTTCAATTTCTTTCCTTTGCAATTATTGATTATTTATGTAGGGAAGAAAATTCTGAGTCAGTTTAATTTTTCGACACGAAGATTTCAAAGTGTTTAAATAAACAATTACCAAGGTGCATTTTTTGTTTTTATTATATTTAAAACTCCCACCGACAAAGCTCCCATAGACTAATGGCTAGAGTGTTAGGCTTCCAAGCGAGTGGCCCTGGGTTCGAGTCCCAGCCTGAACGAAAATCTTCAATGTATACTTTTAGTTTCTAATTTGAAATTTCTTCTTCTTTTTTTTTTTTAATTTTTCTCTTTTGCGAATATTGATTATTTATGTAGGGAGAAAAATTCTGAGTCAGTTTAATTATTCGACCTGTAAATTTCAAAGTGTTTGAATCAATAATTACCAAGGTGCATTTTTTGTTTTTATTATATTTAAGACTTCCATCGACAGAGCTCCGATAGCCTAATGGCTAGAGCGTTGGGTTCCTAGCGCGTGGTACTGGGTTCGAGTCCCGGCCGGAAAAAAAATCTTAAATGCAAATATTTTTTTCTAATTTTATAATTCTTTTTTTTTTATTTTTCCCTTTTGCGAAGTCAGTCAGTCAGTCTGACAGTCAATCAGTCAAGCACTCAGTCATTCAGTCTCAGTCAGTCAGTCACTCAGTCAGTCAGTTAGTCCTTCAGCCAGTCAGTCAAGCAGTCAGTCATTTAGTCTCAGTCAGTCAGTCATTCAGTCAGTCAGTCAGTCAGGCAGTCAGTCAGTCAGTCAGTCCTGTGCAGTCAGTTACTCACTAAAGCAGTCAGTCAGTCTCAGTCAGTCAGTCAGTCAGTCAGTCCAGTCCAGTCTCAGTCAGTCAGTCAGTCAGTCTCGGTCAGTCAGTCAGTCATTCAGTCAGTCAGTCAGTCAGGCAGTCAGTCAGTCGGTCAGCCTTATTCAGTCAGTCTGTCAGTCAGTCAGTCAGTCAGCCTTATTCAGTCAGTCTGTCAGTCATCCTTATTCAGTCAGTCTGTCAGTCAGTCAGTCGGTCAGTCCTGTCCAGTCAGTTAGTCAGTCAAGCAGTCAGTCAGGTAGTCAAGCAGTCAGTCAGTCAGTGTCAGTCAGTCATTTAGTCATTCAGTCAGTCAGTGAAATAGCCAGTCAGAGAGTCAAGCAGTCAGTCAGTCAGTCAGTTAGTCAGTCAGTCAGTCAGTCAGTCAGTCAGTCCAGTCTCAGTCAGTCAGGCAGTTAGTCAGTCAGTCTCGGTCAGTCAGTGAGTCAGTCAGTCAGTATTAGTCAGTCAGTGAGTCAGTCTGTCAGTCAGGCAGTATCAGTCAGGCAGTAAGACACCGCTCGACAGAACTCCGATAGCCTAATGGCTAGGCCGCTGGTCTTCCAAGCGAGTGTCCTGGGTTCGAGTCCCAGCCGGAGCGAATATCTTCAATGCATATATTTCTTTTCTAATTTGAAAATTCTTTTTTTTTTTCAATTTCTTTCCTTTGCAATTATTGATTATTTATCTAGGGAAGAAAATTCTGAGTCAGTTTAATTTTTCGACACAAAGATTTCAAAGTGTTTAAATAAACAATTACCAAGGTGCATTTTTTGTTTTTATTATATTTAAAACTCCCACCGACAGAGCTCCCATAGACTAATGGCTAGAGTGTTAGGCTTCCAAGCGAGTGGCCCTGGGTTCGAGTCCCAGCCTGAACGAAAATCTTCAATGTATGCTTTTAGTTTCTAATTTGAAATTTCTTCTTCTTTTTTTTTTAATTTTTCTCTTTTGCGAATATTGATTATTTATGTAGGGAGAAAAATTCTGAGTCAGTTTAATTATTCGACCTGTAAATTTCAAAGTGTTTGAATCAATAATTACCAAGGTGCATTTTTTGTTTTTATTATATTTAAGACTTCCATCGACAGAGCTCCGATAGCCTAATGGCTAGACCGTTGGGTTCCAAGCGCGTGGTACTGGGTTCGAGACCCGGCCGGAACGAAAATCTTCCATGTATATATTTCTCTTCTAATTTGAAGATTCTTTTTTTTTTCAATTTCTTTCTTTTGCAAATATGGATTATTTATGTACGGAAGAAAATTCTGAGTCAGTTTAATCATTCGACCTTTAGATTTCAAAGATTTTAGATCAATAATTACTAAGGTGCATTTTTTGTTTTTATTATAATTAAGACACCGATCAACAGAGATCCGATAGTATATTGGCGCGAGCGTTGGGCTTCCATGAGTGTCGCCCTGGGTTCAAATCCCAGCCGGAAAGGAAATCTTAAATGCAAATATTTTTTTCTAATTTTATAATTCTTTTTTTTTTTATTTTTCCCTTTTGCGAAGTCAGTCAGTCAGTCTGACAGTCAATCAGTCAAGCACTCAGTCATTCAGTCTCAGTCAGTCAGTCCAGTCAGTCAGTCACTCAGTCAGTCAGTTAGTCCTTCAGCCAGTCAGTCAAGCAGTCAGTCATTTAGTCTCAGTCAGTCAGTCATTCAGTCAGTCAGTCACTCAGGCAGTCAGTCAGTCAGTCAGTCGGTCAGTCCTGTGCAGTCAGTTAGTCACTAAAGCAGTCAGTCAGTCTCAGTCAGTCAGTCAGTCAGTCAGTCCAGTCCAGTCTCAGTCAGTCAGTCAGTCAGTCTCGGTCAGTCAGTCAGTCAGTCATTCAGTCAGGCAGTCAGTCAGTCGGTCAGCCTTATTCAGTCAGTCTGTCAGTCAGTCAGCCTTATTCAGTCAGTCTGTCAGTCATCCTTATTCAGTCAGTCTGTCAGTCAGTCAGTCGGTCAGTCCTGTCCAGTCAGTTAGTCAGTCAAGCAGTCAGTCAGGTAGTCAAGCAGTCAGTCAGTCAGTGTCAGTCAGTCATTTAGTCATTCAGTCAGTCAGTGAAATAGCCAGTCAGAGAGTCAAGCAGTCAGTCAGTCAGTCTCAGTCAGTCAGTTTGTCAGTCAGTCAGTCAGTCAGTCAGTCAGTCCAGTCTCAGTCAGTCAGGCAGTTAGTCAGTCAGTCTCGGTCAGTCAGTGAGTCAGTCAGTCAGTATCAGTCAGTCAGTGAGTCAGTCTGTCAGTCAGGCAGTATCAGTCAGGCAGTAAGACTCCGCTCGACAGAACTCCGATAGCCTAATGGCTAGACCGCTGGTCTTCCAAGCGAGTGGCCTGGGTTCGAGTCCAAGCCGGAGCGAATATCTTCAATGTATATATTTCTTTTCTAATTTGAAAATTCTTTTTTTTTTCAATTTCTTTCCTTTGCAATTATTGATTATTTATGTAGGGAAGAAAATTCTGAGTCAGTTTAATTTTTCGACACGAAGATTTCAAAGTGTTTAAATAAACAATTACCAAGGTGCATTTTTTGTTTTTATTATATTTAAAACTCCCACCGACAGAGCTCCCATAGACTAATGGCTAGAGTGTTAGGCTTCCAAGCGAGTGGCCCTGGGTTCGAGTCCCAGCCTGAACGAAAATCTTCAATGTATACTTTTAGTTTCTAATTTGAAATTTATTCTTCTTTTTTTTTTAATTTTTCTCTTTTGCGAATATTGATTATTTATGTAGGGAGAAAAATTCTGAGTCAGTTTAATTATTCGACCTGTAAATTTCAAAGTGTTTGAATCAATAATTACCAAGGTGCATTTTTTGTTTTTATTATATTTAAGACTTCCATCGACAGAGCTCCGATAGCCTAATGGCTAGACCGTTGGGTTCCAAGCGCGTGGTACTGGGTTCGAGTCCCAGCCGGAACGAAAATCTTCCATGTATATATTTCTCTTCTAATTTGAAGATTCTTTTTTTTTTCAATTTCTTTATTTTGCAAATATGGATTATTTATGTACGGAAGAAAATTCTGAGTCAGTTTAATCATTCGACCTTTAGATTTCAAAGATTTTAGATCAATAATTACTAAGGTGCATTTTTTGTTTTTATTATAATTAAGACACCGATCAACAGAGATCCGATAGTATATTGGCGAGAGCGTTGGGCTTCCATGAGTGTCGCCCTGGGTTCAAATCCCAGCCGGAAAGGAAATCTTAAATGCAAATATTTTTTTCTAATTTTATAATTCTTTTTTTTTATTTTTCCCATTTGCGAAGTCAGTCAGTCAGTCTGACAGTCAATCAGTCAAGCACTCAGTCATTCAGTCTCAGTCATTCAGTCCAGTCAGTCAGTCACTCAGTCAGTCAGTTAGTCCTTCAGCCAGTCAGTCAAGCAGTCAGTCATTTAGTCTCAGTCAGTCAGTCATTCAGTCATTCAGTCAGTCAGGCAGTCAGTCAGTCAGTCAGTCGGTCAGTCCTGTGCAGTCAGTTAGTCACTAAAGCAGTCAGTCAGTCTTAGTCAGTCAGTCAGTCAGTCAGTCCAGTCCAGTCTCAGTCAGTCAGTCAGTCAGTCTCGGTCAGTCAGTCAGTCAGTCATTCAGTCAGTCAGTCAGTCAAGCAGTCAGTCAGTCGGTCAGCCTTATTCAGTCAGTCTGTCAGTCAGTCAGTCAGTCAGCCTTATTCAGTCAGTCTGTCAGTCAGTCAGTCGGTCAGTCAGTCAGTCGGTCAGTCCTGTCCAGTCAGTTAGTCAGTCAAGCAGTCAGTCAGGTAGTCAAGCAGTCAGTCAGTCAGTGTCAGTCAGTCATTTAGTCATTCAGTCAGTCAGTGAAATAGCCAGTCAGAGAGTCAAGCAGTCAGTCAGTCAGTTAGTCAGTCAGTCAGTCAGTCAGTCAGTCAGTCCAGTCTCAGTCAGTCAGGCAGTCAGTCTGTCAGTCAGGCAGTATCAGTCAGGCAATAAGACTCCGCTCGACAGAACTCCGATAGCCTAATGGCTAGACCGCTGGTCTTCCAAGCGAGTGGCCTGCGTTCGAGTCCCAGCCGGGGCGAATATCTTCAATGTATATATTTCTTTTCTAATTTGAAAATTCTTTTTTTTTCAATTTCTTTCCTTTGCAATTATTGATTATTTATGTAGGGAAGAAAATTCTGAGTCAGTTTAATTTTTCGACACAAAGATTTCAAAGTGTTTAAATAAACAATTACCAAGGTGCATTTTTTGTTTTTATTATATTTAAAACTCCCACCGACAGAGCTCCCATAGACTAATGGCTAGAGTGTTAGGCTTCCAAGCGAGTGGCCCTGGGTTCGAGTCCCAGCCTGAACGAAAATCTTCAATGTATACTTTTAGTTTCTAATTTGAAATTTCTTCTTCTTTTTTTTTTAATTTTTCTCTTTTGCGAATATTGATTATTTATGTAGGGAGAAAAATTCTGAGTCAGTTTAATTATTCGACCTGTAAATTTCAAAGTGTTTGAATCAATAATTAAAAAGGTGCATTTTTTGTTTTTATTATATTTAAGACTTCCATCGACAGAGCTCCGATAGCCTAATGGCTAGACCGTTGGGTTCCAAGCGCGTGGTACTGGGTTCGAGTCCCGGCCGGAACGAAAATCTTCCATGTGTATATTTCTCTTCTAATTTGAAGATTCTTTTTTTTTTCAATTTCTTTCTTTTGCAAATATGGATTATTTATGTACGGAAGAAAATTCTGAGTCAGTTTAATCATTCGACCTTTAGATTTCAAAGATTTTAGATCAATAATTACTAAGGTGCATTTTTTGATTTTATTATAATTAAGACACCGATCAACAGAGATCCGATAGTATATTGGCGAGAGCGTTGGGCTTCCATGAGTGTCGCCCTGGGTTCAAATCCCAGCCGGAAAGGAAATCTTAAATGCAAATATTTTTTTCTAATTTTAATATTCTTTTTTTTTTTATTTTTCCCTTTTGCGAAGTCAGTCAGTCAGTCTGACAGTCAATCAGTCAAGCACTCAGTCATTCAGTCTCAGTCAGTCAGTCCAGTCAGTCAGTCACTCAGTCAGTCAGTTAGTCCTTCAGCCAGTCAGTCAAGCAGTCAGTCATTTAGTCTCAGTCAGTCAGTCATTCAGTCAGTCAGTCAGTCAGGCAGTCTGTCAGTCAGTCAGTCGGTCAGTCCTGTGCAGTCAGTTAGTCACTAAAGCTGTCAGTCAGTCTCAGTCAGTCAGTCAGTCAGTCAGTCCAGTCCAGTCTCAGTCAGTCAGTCAGTCAGTCTCGGTCAGTCAGTCAGTCAGTCATTCAGTCAGTCAGTCAGTCAGGCAGTCAGTCAGTCGGTCAGCCTTATTCAGTCAGTCTGTCAGTCAGTCAGTCAGCCTTATTCAGTCAGTCTGTCAGTCATCCTTATTCAGTCAGTCTGTCAGTCAGTCAGTCGGTCAGTCCTGTCCAGTCAGTTAGTCAGTCAAGCAGTCAGTCAGTCAGTGTCAGTCAGTCATTTAGTCATTCAGTCAGTCAGTGAAATAGCCAGTCAGAGAGTCAAGCAGTCAGTCAGTCAGTCTCAGTCAGTCAGTTAGTCAGTCAGTCAGTCAGTCAGTCCAGTCTCAGTCAGTCAGGCAGTTAGTCAGTCAGTCTCGGTCAGTCAGTGAGTCAGTCAGTCAGTATCAGTCAGTCAGTGAGTCAGTCTGTCAGTCAGGCAGTATCAGTCAGGCAGTAAGACTCCGCTCGACAGAACTCCGATAGCCTAATGGCTAGACCGCTGGTCTTCCAAGCGAGTGGCCTGGGTTCGAGTCCCAGCCGGAGCGAATATCTTCAATGTATATATTTCTTTTCTAATTTGAAAATTCTTTTTTTTCAATTTCTTTCCTTTGCAATTATTGATTATTTATGTAGGGAAGAAAATTCTGAGTCAGTTTAATTTTTCGACACGAAGATTTCAAAGTGTTTAAATAAACAATTACCAAGGTGCATTTTTTGTTTTTATTATATTTTAAACTCCCACCGACAGAGCTCCCATAGACTAATGGCTAGAGTGTTAGGCTTCCAAGCGAGTGGCCCTGGGTTCGAGTCCCAGCCTGAACGAAAATCTTCAATGTATACTTTTAGTTTCTAATTTGAAATTTCTTCTTCTTTTTTTTTTAATTTTTCTCTTTTGCGAATATTGATTATTTATGTAGGGAGAAAAATTCTGAGTCAGTTTAATTATTCGACCTGTAAATTTCAAAGTGTTTGAATCAATAATTACCAAGGTGCATTTTTTGTTTTTATTATATTTAAGACTTCCATCGACAGAGCTCCGATAGCCTAATGGCTAGACCGTTGGGTTCCAAGCGCGTGGTACTGGGTTCGAGTCCCGGCCGGAACGAAAATCGTCCATGTATATATTTCTCTTCTAATTTGAAGATTCTTTTTTTTTTCAATTTCTTTCTTTTGCAAATATGGATTATTTATGTACGGAAGAAAATTCTGAGTCAGTTTAATCATTCGACCTTTAGATTTCAAAGATTTTAGATCAATAATTACTAAGGTGCATTTTTTGTTTTTATTATAATTAAGACACCGATCAACAGAGATCCGATAGTATATTGGCGCGAGCGTTGGGCTTCCATGAGTGTCGCCCTGGGTTCAAATCCCAGCCGGAAAGGAAATCTTAAATGCAAATATTTTTTTCTAATTTTATAATTCTTTTTTTTTTATTTTTCCCTTTTGCGAAGTCAGTCAGTCAGTCTGACAGTCAATCAGTCAAGCACTCAGTCATTCAGTCTCAGTCAGTCAGTCCAGTCAGTCAGTCACTCAGTCAGTCAGTTAGTCCTTCAGCCAGTCAGTCAAGCAGTCAGTCATTTAGTCTCAGTCAGTCAGTCATTCAGTCAGTCAGTCAGTCAGGCAGTCAGTCAGTCAGTCAGTCGGTCAGTCCTGTGCAGTCAGTTAGTCACTAAAGCAGTCAGTCAGTCTCAGTCAGTCAGTCAGTCCAGTCCAGTCTCAGTCAGTCAGTCAGTCAGTCTCGGTCAGTCAGTCAGTCAGTCATTCAGTCAGTCAGTCAGTCAGGCAGTCAGTCAGTCGGTCAGCCTTATTCAGTCAGTCTGTCAGTCAGTCAGTCAGTCAGCCTTATTCAGTCAGTCTGTCAGTCATCCTTATTCAGTCAGTCTGTCAGTCAGTCAGTCGGTCAGTCCTGTCCAGTCAGTTAGTCAGTCAAGCAGTCAGTCAGGTAGTCAAGCAGTCAGTCAGTCAGTGTCAGTCAGTCATTTAGTCATTCAGTCAGTCAGTGAAATAGACAGTCAGAGAGTCAAGCAGTCAGTCAGTCAGTCTCAGTCAGTCAGTTAGTCAGTCAGTCAGTCAGTCAGTCAGTCAGTCCAGTCTCAGTCAGTCAGGCAGTTAGTCAGTCAGTCTCGGTCAGTCAGTGAGTCAGTCAGTCAGTATCAGTCAGTCAGTGAGTCAGTCTGTCAGTCAGGCAGTATCAGTCAGGCAGTAAGACTCCGCTCGACAGAACTCCGATAGCCTAATGGCTAGACCGCTGGTCTTCCAAGCGAGTGGCCTGGGTTCGAGTCCCAGCTGGAGCGAATATCTTCAATGTATATATTTCTTTTCTAATTTGAAAATTTTTTTTTTTCAATTTCTTTCCTTTGCAATTATTGATTATTTATGTAGGGAAGAAAATTCTGAGTCAACATAATTTTTCGACACGAAGATTTCAAAGTGTTTAAATAAACAATTACCAAGGTGCATTTTTTGTTTTTATTATATTTAAAACTCCCACCGACAGAGCTCCCATAGACTAATGGCTAGAGTGTTAGGCTTCCAAGCGAGTGGCCCTGGGTTCGAGTCCCAGCCTGAACGAAAATCTTCAATGTATACTTTTAGTTTCTAATTTGAAATTTCTTCTTCTTTTTTTTTAATTTTTCTCTTTTGCGAATATTGATTATTTATGTAGGGAGAAAAATTCTGAGTCAGTTTAATTATTCGACCTGTAAATTTCAAAGTGTTTGAATCAATAATTACCAAGGTGCCTTTTTTGTTTTTATTATATTTAAGACTTCCATCGACAGAGCTCCGATAGCCTAATGGCTAGACCGTTGGGTTCCAAGCGCGTGGTACTGGGTTCGAGTCCCGGCCGGAACGAAAATCTTCCATGTATATATTTCTCTTCTAATTTGAAGATTCTTTTTTTTTTTCAATTTCTTTCTTTTGCAAATATGGATTATTTATGTACGGAAGAAAATTCTGAGTCAGTTTAATCATTCGACCTTTAGATTTCAAAGATTTTAGATCAATAATTACTAAGGTGCATTTTTTGTTTTTATTATAATTAAGACACCGATCAACAGAGATCCGATAGTATATTGGCGCGAGCGTTGGGCTTCCATGAGTGTCGCCCTGGGTTCAAATCCCAGCCGGAAAGGAAATCTTAAATGCAAATATTTTTTTCTAATTTTATAATTCTTTTTTTTTTATTTTTCCCTTTTGCGAAGTCAGTCAGTCAGTCTGACAGTCAATCAGTCAAGCACTCAGTCATTCAGTCTCAGTCAGTCAGTCCAGTCAGTCAGTCACTCAGTCAGTCAGTTAGTCCTTCAGCCAGTCAGTCAAGCAGTCAGTCATTTAGTCTCAGTCAGTCAGTCATTCAGTCAGTCAGTCAGTCAGGCAGTCAGTCAGTCAGTCAGTCGGTCAGTCCTGTGCAGTCAGTTAGTCACTAAAGCAGTCAGTCAGTCTCAGTCAGTCAGTCAGTCCAGTCCAGTCTCAGTCAGTCAGTCAGTCAGTCTCGGTCAGTCAGTCAGTCAGTCATTCAGTCAGTCAGTCAGTCAGGCAGTCAGTCAGTCTGTCAGCCTTATTCAGTCAGTCTGTCAGTCAGTCAGTCAGTCAGCCTTATTCAGTCAGTCTGTCAGTCATCCTTATTCAGTCAGTCTGTCAGTCAGTCAGTCGGTCAGTCCTGTCCAGTCAGTTAGTCAGTCAAGCAGTCAGTCAGGTAGTCAAGCAGTCAGTCAGTCAGTGTCAGTCAGTCATTTAGTCATTCAGTCAGTCAGTGAAATAGACAGTCAGAGAGTCAAGCAGTCAGTCAGTCAGTCTCAGTCAGTCAGTTAGTCAGTCAGTCAGTCAGTCAGTCAGTCAGTCCAGTCTCAGTCAGTCAGGCAGTTAGTCAGTCAGTCTCGGTCAGTCAGTGAGTCAGTCAGTCAGTATCAGTCAGTCAGTGAGTCAGTCTGTCAGTCAGGCAGTATCAGTCAGGCAGTAAGACTCCGCTCGACAGAACTCCGATAGCCTAATGGCTAGACCGCTGGTCTTCCAAGCGAGTGGCCTGGGTTCGAGTCCCAGCTGGAGCGAATATCTTCAATGTATATATTTCTTTTCTAATTTGAAAATTTTTTTTTTTTCAATTTCTTTCCTTTGCAATTATTGATTATTTATGTAGGGAAGAAAATTCTGAGTCAACATAATTTTTCGACACGAAGATTTCAAAGTGTTTAAATAAACAATTACCAAGGTGCATTTTTTGTTTTTATTATATTTAAAACTCCCACCGACAGAGCTCCCATAGACTAATGGCTAGAGTGTTAGGCTTCCAAGCGAGTGGCCCTGGGTTCGAGTCCCAGCCTGAACGAAAATCTTCAATGTATACTTTTAGTTTCTAATTTGAAATTTCTTCTTCTTTTTTTTTAATTTTTCTCTTTTGCGAATATTGATTATTTATGTAGGGAGAAAAATTCTGAGTCAGTTTAATTATTCGACCTGTAAATTTCAAAGTGTTTGAATCAATAATTACCAAGGTGCATTTTTTGTTTTTATTATATTTAAGACTTCCATCGACAGAGCTCCGATAGCCTAATGGCTAGACCGTTGGGTTCCAAGCGCGTGGTACTGGGTTCGAGTCCCGGCCGGAACGAAAATCTTCCATGTATATATTTCTCTTCTAATTTGAAGATTCCTTTTTTTTTTTCAATTTCTTTCTTTTGCAAATATGGATTATTTATGTACGGAAGAAAATTCTGAGTCAGTTTAATCATTCGACCTTTAGATTTCAAAGATTTTAGATCAATAATTACTAAGGTGCATTTTTTGTTTTTATTATAATTAAGACACCGATCAACAGAGATCCGATAGTATATTGGCGAGAGCGTTGGGCTTCCATGAGTGTCGCCCTGGGTTCAAATCCCAGCCGGAAAGGAAATCTTAAATGCAAATATTTTTTTCTAATTTTATAATTCTTTTTTTTTTATTTTCCCCTTTTGCGAAGTCAGTCAGTCAGTCTGACAGTCAATCAGTCAAGCACTCAGTCATTCAGTCTCAGTCAGTCAGTCCAGTCAGTCAGTTAGTCCTTCAGCCAGTCAGTCAAGCAGTCAGTCATTTAGTCTCAGTCAGTCAGTCATTCAGTCAGTCAGTCAGTCAGGCAGTCAGTCAGTCAGTCAGTCGGTCAGTCCTGTGCAGTCAGTTAGTCACTAAAGCAGTCAGTCAGTCTCAGTCAGTCAGTCAGTCAGTCAGTCCAGTCCAGTCTCAGTCAGTCAGTCAGTCAGTCAGTCATTCAGTCAGTCAGTCAGTCAGTCAGGCAGTCAGTCAGTCGGTCAGCCTTATTCAGTCAGTCTGTCAGTCAGTCAGTCAGTCAGCCTTATTCAGTCAGTCTGTCAGTCATCCTTATTCAGTCAGTCTGTCAGTCAGTCAGTCGGTCAGTCCTGTCCAGTCAGTTAGTCAGTCAAGCAGTCAGTCAGGTAGTCAAGCAGTCAGTCAGTCAGTGTCAGTCAGTCATTTAGTCATTCAGTCAGTCAGTGAAATAGCCAGTCAGAGAGTCAAGCAGTCAGTCAGTCAGTCTCAGTCAGTCAGTTAGTCAGTCAGTCAGTCAGTCAGTCAGTCAGTCCAGTCTCAGTCAGTCAGGCAGTTAGTCAGTCAGTCTCGGTCAGTCAGTGAGTCAGTCAGTCAGTATCAGTCAGTCAGTGAGTCAGTCTGTCAGTCAGGCAGTATCAGTCAGGCAGTAAGACTCCGCTCGACAGAACTCCGATAGCCTAATGGCTAGACCGCTGGTCTTCCAAGCGAGTGGCCTGGGTTCGAGTCCCAGCCGGAGCGAATATCTTCAATGTATATATTTCTTTTCTAATTTGAAAATTCTTTTTTTTTTCAATTTCTTTCCTTTGCAATTATTGATTATTTATGTAGGGAGAAAAATTCTGAGTCAGTTTAATTATTCGACCTGTAAATTTCAAAGTGTTTGAATCAATAATTATCAAGGTGCATTTTTTGTTTTTATTATATTTAAGACTTCCATCGACAGAGCTCCGATAGCCTAATGGCTAGAGTGTTAGGCTTCCAAGCGAGTGGCCCTGGGTTCGAGTCCCAGCCTGAACGAAAATCTTCAATGTATACTTTTAGTTTCTAATTTGAAATTTCTTCTTCTTTTTTTTTTAATTTTTCTCTTTTGCGAATATTGATTATTTATGTAGGGAGAAAAATTCTGAGTCAGTTTAATTATTCGACCTGTAAATTTCAAAGTGTTTGAATCAATAATTATCAAGGTGCATTTTTTGTTTTTATTATATTTAAGACTTCCATCGACAGAGCTCCGATAGCCTAATGGCTAGACCGTTGGGTTCCTAGCGCGTGGTACTGGGTTCGAGTCCCGGCCGGAAAGGAAATCTTAAATGCAAATATTTTTTTCTAATTTTATAATTCTTTTTTTTATTTTTCCCTTTTGCGAAGTCAGTCAGTCAGTTAGTCCTTCAGCCAGTCAGTCAAGCAGTCAGTCATTTAGTCTCAGTCAGTCAGTCATTCAGTCAGTCAGTCAGTCAGGCAGTCAGTCAGTCAGTCAGTCGGTCAGTCCTGTGCAGTCAGTTAGTCACTAAAGCAGTCAGTCAGTCTCAGTCAGTCAGTCAGTCAGTCAGTCCAGTCCAGTCTCAGTCAGTCAGTCAGTCAGTCTCGGTCAGTCAGTCAGTCAGTCATTCAGTCAGTCAGTCAGTCAGGCAGTCAGTCAGTCGGTCAGCCTTATTCAGTCAGTCTGTCAGTCAGTCAGTCAGTCAGCCTTATTCAGTCAGTCTGTCAGTCATCCTTATTCAGTCAGTCTGTCAGTCAGTCAGTCGGTCAGTCCTGTCCAGTCAGTTAGTCAGTCAAGCAGTCAGTCAGGTAGTCAAGCAGTCAGTCAGTCAGTGTCAGTCAGTCATTTAGTCATTCAGTCAGTCAGTGAAATAGCCAGTCAGAGAGTCAAGCAGTCAGTCAGTCAGTCTCAGTCAGTCAGTTAATCAGTCAGTCAGTCAGTCAGTCAGTCCAGTCTCAGTCAGTCAGGCAGTTAGTCAGTCAGTCTCGGTCAGTCAGTGAGTCAGTCAGTCAGTATCAGTCAGTCAGTGAGTCAGTCTGTCAGTCAGGCACTATCCGTCAGGCAGTAAGACTCCGCTCGACAGAACTCCGATAGCCTAATGGCTAGACCGCTGGTCTTCCAAGCGAGTGGCCTGGGTTCGAGTCCCAGCCGGAGCGAATATCTTCAATGTATATATTTCTTTTCTAATTTGAAAATTCTTTTTTTTTCAATTTCTTTCCTTTGCAATTATTGATTATTTATGTAGGGAAGAAAATTCTGAGTCAGTTTAATTTTTCGACACGAAGATTTCAAAGTGTTTAAATAAACAATTACCAAGGTGCATTTTTTGTTTTTACTATATTTAAAACTCCCACCGACAGAGCTCCCATAGACTAATGGCTAGAGTGTTAGGCTTCCAAGCGAGTGGCCCTGGGTTCGAGTCCCAGCCTGAACGAAAATCTTCAATGTATACTTTTAGTTTCTAATTTGAAATTTCTTCTTCTTTTTTTTTTTAATTTTTCTCTTTTGCGAATATTGATTATTTATGTAGGGAGAAAAATTCTGAGTCAGTTTAGTTATTCGACCTGTAAATTTCAAAGTGTTTGAATCAATAATTACCAAGGTGCATTTTTTGTTTTTATTATATTTAAGACTTCCATCGACAGAGCTCCGATAGCCTAATGGCTAGACCTTTGGGTTCCTAGCGCGTGGTACTGGGTTCGAGTCCCGGCCGGAAAGGAAATCTTAAATGCAAATATTTTTTTCTATTTTTATAATTCTTTTTTTTTTATTTTTCCCTTTTGCGAAGTCAGTCAGTCAGTCTGACAGTCAATCAGTCAAGCACTCAGTCATTCAGTCTCAGTCAGTCAGTCCAGTCAGTCAGTCACTCAGTCAGTCAGTTAGTCCTTCAGCCAGTCAGTCAAGCAGTCAGTCATTTAGTCTCAGTCAGTCAGTCATTCAGTCAGTCAGTCAGTCAGGCAGTCAGTCAGTCAGTCAGTCGGTCAGTCCTGTGCAGTCAGTTAGTCACTAAAGCAGTCAGTCAGTCTCAGTCAGTCAGTCAGTCAGTCAGTCCAGTCCACTCTCAGTCAGTCAGTCAGTCAGTCTCGGTCAGTCAGTCAGTCAGTCATTCAGTCAGTCAGTCAGTCAGGCAGTCAGTCAGTCGGTCAGCCTTATTCAGTCAGTCTGTCAGTCAGTCAGTCAGTCAGCCTTATTCAGTCAGTCTGTCAGTCATCCTTATTCAGTCAGTCTGTCAGTCAGTCAGTCGGTCAGTCCTGTCCAGTCAGTTAGTCAGTCAAGCAGTCAGTCAGGTAGTCAAGCAGTCAGTCAGTCAGTGTCAGTCAGTCATTTAGTCATTCAGTCAGTCAGTGAAATAGCCAGTCAGAGAGTCAAACAGTCAGTCAGTCAGTCTCAGTCAGTCAGTTAGTCAGTCAGTCAGTCAGTCAGTCAGTCAGTCCAGTCTCAGTCAGTCAGGCAGTTAGTCAGTCAGTCTCGGTCAGTCAGTGAGTCAGTCAGTCAGTATCAGTCAGTCAGTGAGTCAGTCTGTCAGTCAGGCAGTATCAGTCAGGCAGTAAAACTCCGCTCGACAGAACTCCGATAGCCTAATGGCTAGACCGCTGGTCTTCCAAGCGAGTGGCCTGGGTTCGAGTCCCAGCCGGAGCGAATATCTTCAATGTATATATTTCTTTTCTAATTTGAAAATTCTTTTTTTTTTTTCAATTTCTTTCCTTTGCAATTATTGATTATTTATGTAGGGAAGAAAATTCTGAGTCAGTTTAATTTTTCGACACGAAGATTTCAAAGTGTTTAAATAAACAATTACCAAGGTGCATTTTTTGTTTTTATTATATTTAAAACTCCCACCGACAGAGCTCCCATAGACTAATGGCTAGAGTGTTAGGCTTCCAAGCGAGTGGCCCTGGGTTCGAGTCCCAGCCTGAACGAAAATCTTCAATGTATACTTTTAGTTTCTAATTTGAAATTTCTTCTTCTTTTTTTTTTAATTTTTCTCTTTTGCGAATATTGATTATTTATGTAGGGAGAAAAATTCTGAGTCAGTTTAATTATTCGACCTGTAAATTTCAAAGTGTTTGAATCAATAATTACCAAGGTGCATTTTTTGTTTTTATTATATTTAAGACTTCCATCGACAGAGCTCCGATAGCCTAATGGCTAGACCGTTGGGTTCCTAGCGCGTGGTACTGGGTTCGAGTCCCGGCCGGAAAGAAAATCTTAAATGCAAATATTTTTTTCTAATTTTATAATTCTTTTTTTTTTATTTTTCCCTTTTGCGAAGTCAGTCAGTCAGTCTGACAGTCAATCAGTCAAGCACTCAGTCATTCAGTCTCAGTCAGTCAGTCCAGTCAGTCAGTCACTCAGTCAGTCAGTTAGTCCTTCAGCCAGTCAGTCAAGCAGTCAGTCATTTAGTCTCAGTCAGTCAGTCATTCAGTCAGTCAGTCAGTCAGGCAGTCAGTCAGTCAGTCAGTCGGTCAGTCCTGTGCAGTCAGTTAGTCACTAAAGCAGTCAGTCAGTCTCAGTCAGTCAGTCAGTCAGTCAGTCCAGTCCAGTCTCAGTCAGTCAGTCAGTCAGTCTCGGTCAGTCAGTCAGTCAGTCATTCAGTCAGTCAGTCAGTCAGGCAGTCAGTCAGTCGGTCAGCCTTATTCAGTCAGTCTGTCAGTCAGTCAGTCAGTCAGCCTTATTCAGTCAGTCTGTCAGTCATCCTTATTCAGTCAGTCTGTCAGTCAGTCAGTCGGTCAGTCCTGTCCAGTCAGTTAGTCAGTCAAGCAGTCAGTCAGGTAGTCAAGCAGTCAGTCAGTCAGTGTCAGTCAGTCATTTAGTCATTCAGTCAGTCAGTGAAATAGCCAGTCAGAGAGTCAAACAGTCAGTCAGTCAGTCTCAGTCAGTCAGTTAGTTAGTCAGTCAGTCAGTCAGTCAGTCAGTCCAGTCTCAGTCAGTCAGGCAGTTAGTCAGTCAGTCTCGGTCAGTCAGTGAGTCAGTCAGTCAGTATCAGTCAGTCAGTGAGTCAGTCTGTCAGTCAGGCAGTATCAGTCAGGCAGTAAAACTCCGCTCGACAGAACTCCGATAGCCTAATGGCTAGACCGCTGGTCTTCCAAGCGAGTGGCCTGGGTTCGAGTCCCAGCCGGAGCGAATATCTTCAATGTATATATTTCTTTTCTAATTTGAAAATTCTTTTTTTTTTCAATTTCTTTCCTTTGCAATTATTGATTATTTATGTAGGGAAGAAAATTCTGAGTCAGTTTAATTTTTCGACACGAAGATTTCAAAGTGTTTAAATAAACAATTACCAAGGCGCATTTTTTGTTTTTATTATATTTAAAACTCCCACCGACAGAGCTCCCATAGACTAATGGCTAGAGTGTTAGGCTTCCAAGCGAGTGGCCCTGGGTTCGAGTCCCAGCCTGAACGAAAATCTTCAATGTATACTTTTAGTTTCTAATTTGAAATTTCTTCTTCTTTTTTTTTTAATTTTTCTCTTTTGCGAATATTGATTATTTATGTAGGGAGAAAAATTCTGAGTCAGTTTAATTATTCGACCTGTAAATTTCAAAGTGTTTGAATCAATAATTACCAAGGTGCATTTTTTGTTTTTATTATATTTAAGACTTCCATCGACAGAGCTCCGATAGCCTAATGGCTAGACCGTTGGGTTCCTAGCGCGTGGTACTGGGTTCGAGTCCCGGCCGGAAAGAAAATCTTAAATGCAAATATTTTTTTCTAATTTTGTAATTCTTTTTTTTTTATTTTTCCCTTTTGCGAAGTCAGTCAGTCAGTCTGACAGTCAATCAGTCAAGCACTCAGTCATTCAGTCTCAGTCAGTCAGTCCAGTCAGTCAGTCACTCAGTCAGTCAGTTAGTCCTTCAGCCAGTCAGTCAAGCAGTCAGTCATTAAGTCTCAGTCAGTCAGTCATTCAGTCAGTCAGTCAGTCAGGCAGTCAGTCAGTCAGTCAGTCGGTCAGTCCTGTGCAGTCAGTTAGTCACTAAAGCAGTCAGTCAGTCTCAGTCAGTCAGTCAGTCAGTCAGTCCAGTCCAGTCTCAGTCAGTCAGTCAGTCAGTCTCGGTCAGTCAGTCAGTCAGTCATTCAGTCTTCAGTCAGTCAGGCAGTCAGTCATTCGGTCAGCCTTATTCAGTCAGTCTGTCAGTCAGTCAGTCAGTCAGCCTTATTCAGTCAGTCTGTCAGTCATCCTTATTCAGTCAGTCTGTCAGTCAGTCAGTCGGTCAGTCCTGTCCAGTCAGTTAGTCAGTCAAGCAGTCAGTCAGGTAGTCAAGCAGTCAGTCAGTCAGTGTCAGTCAGTCATTTAGTCATTCAGTCAGTCAGTGAAATAGCCAGTCAGAGAGTCAAGCAGTCAGTCAGTCAGTCTCAGTCAGTCAGTTAATCAGTCAGTCAGTCAGTCAGTCAGTCAGTCCAGTCTCAGTCAGTCAGGCAGTTAGTCAGTCAGTCTCGGTCAGTCAGTGAGTCAGTCAGTCAGTATCAGTCAGTCAGTGAGTCAGTCTGTCAGTCAGGCAGTATCAGTCAGGCAGTAAGACTCCGCTCGACAGAACTCCGATAGCCTAATGGCTAGACCGCTGGTCTTCCAAGCGAGTGGCCTGGGTTCGAGTCCCAGCCGGAGCGAATATCTTCAATGTATATATTTCTTTTCTAATTTGAAAATTCTTTTTTTTTTCAATTTCTTTCCTTTGCAATTATTGATTATTTATGTAGGGAAGAAAATTCTGAGTCAGTTTAATTTTTCGACACGAAGATTTCAAAGTGTTTAAATAAACAATTACCAAGGTGCATTTTTTGTTTTTATTATATTTAAAACTCCCACCGACAGAGCTACCATAGACTAATGGCTAGAGTGTTAGGCTTCCAAGCGAGTGGCCCTGGGTTCGAGTCCCAGCCTGAACGAAAATCTTCAATGTATACTTTTAGTTTCTAATTTGAAATTTCTTCTTCTTTTTTTTTTAGTTTTTCTCTTTTGCGAATATTGATTATTTATGTAGGAAGAAAAATTCTGAGTCAGTTTAATTATTCGACCTGTAAATTTCAAAGTGTTTGAATCAATAATTACCAAGGTGCATTTTTTGTTTTTATTATATTTAAGACTTCCATCGACAGAGCTCCGATAGCCTAATGGCTAGACCGTTGGGTTCCTAGCGCGTGGTACTGGGTTCGAGTCCCGGCCGGAAAGAAAATCTTAAATGCAAATATTTTTTTCTAATTTTATAATTCTTTTTTTTTTTATTTTTCCCTTTTGCGAAGTCAGTCAGTCAGTCTGACAGTCAATCAGTCAAGCACTCAGTCATTCAGTCTCAGTCAGTCAGTCCAGTCAGTCAGTCACTCAGTCAGTCAGTTAGTCCTTCAGCCAGTCAGTCAAGCAGTCAGTCATTTAGTCTCAGTCAGTCAGTCATTCAGTCAGTCAGTCAGTCAGGCAGTCAGTCAGTCAGTCAGTCGGTCAGTCCTGTGCAGTCAGTTAGTCACTAAAGCAGTCAGTCAGTCTCAGTCAGTCAGTCCAGTCCAGTCTCAGTCAGTCAGTCAGTCAGTCTCGGTCAGTCAGTCAGTCAGTCATTCAGTCAGTCAGTCAGTCAGGCAGTCAGTCAGTCGGTCAGCCTTATTCAGTCAGTCTGTCAGTCAGTCAGTCAGTCAGCCTTATTCAGTCAGTCTGTCAGTCATCCTTATTCAGTCAGTCTGTCAGTCAGTCATTCGGTCAGTCCTGTCCAGTCAGTTAGTCAGTCAAGCAGTCAGTCAGGTAGTCAAGCAGTCAGTCAGTCAGTGTCAGTCAGTCATTTAGTCATTCAGTCAGTCAGTGAAATAGCCAGTCAGAGAGTCAAGCAGTCAGTCAGTCAGTCTCAGTCAGTCAGTTAGTCAGTCAGTCAGTCAGTCAGTCAGTCAGTCCAGTCTCAATCAGTCAGGCAGTTAGTCAGTCAGTCTCGGTCAGTCAGTGAGTCAGTCAGTCAGTATCAGTCAGTCAGTGAGTCAGTCTGTAAGTCAGGCAGTATCAGTCAGGCAGTAAGACTCCGCTCGACAGAACTCCGATAGCCTAATGGCTAGACCGCTGGTCTTCCAAGCGAGTGGCCTGGGTTCGAGTCCCAGCCGGAGCGAATATCTTCAATGTATATATTTCTTTTCTAATTTGAAAATTCTTTTTTTTTTCAATTTCTTTCCTTTGCAATTATTGATTATTTATGTAGGGAAGAAAATTCTGAGTCAGTTTAATTTTTCGACACGAAGATTTCAAAGTGTTTAAATAAACGATTACCAAGGTGCATTTTTTGTTTTTATTATATTTAAAACTCCCACCGACAGAGCTCCCATAGACTAATGGCTAGAGTGTTAGGCTTCCAAGCGAGTGGCCCTGGGTTCGAGTCCCAGCCTGAACGAAAATCTTCAATGTATACTTTTAGTTTCTAATTTGAAATTTCTTCTTCTTTTTTTTTTAATTTTTCTCTTTTGCGAATATTGATTATTTATGTAGGGAGAAAAATTCTGAGTCAGTTTAATTATTCGACCTGTAAATTTCAAAGTGTTTGAATCAATAATTACCAAGGTGCATTTTTTGTTTTTATTATATTTAAGACTTCCATCGACAGAGCTCCGATAGCCTAATGGCTAGACCGTTGGGTTCCAAGCGCGTGGTACTGGGTTCCAGTCCCGGCCGGAACGAAAATCTTCCATGTATATATTTCTCTTCTAAGTTGAAGATTCTTTTTTTTTTTTCAATTTCTTTCTTTTGCAAATATGGATTATTTATGTACGGAAGAAAATTCTGAGTCAGTTTAATCATTCGACCTTTAGATTTCAAAGATTTTAGATCAATAATTACTAAGGTGCATTTTTTGTTTTTATTATAATTAAGACACCGATCAACAGAGATCCGATAGTATATTGGCGAGAGCGTTGGGCTTCCATGAGTGTCGCCCTGGGTTCAAATCCCAGCCGGAAAGGAAATCTTAAGTGCAAATATTTTTTTCTAATTTTATAATTCTTTTTTTTTTATTTTTCCCTTTTGCGAAGTCAGTCATTCAGTCTGACAGTCAATCAGTCAAGCACTCAGTCATTCAGTCTCAGTCAGTCAGTCCAGTCAGTCAGTCACTCAGTCAGTCAGTTAGTCCTTCAGCCAGTCAGTCAAGCAGTCAGTCATTTAGTCTCAGTCAGTCAGTCATTCAGTCAGTCAGTCAGTCAGGCAGTCAGTCAGTCAGTCAGTCGGTCAGTCCTGTGCAGTCAGTTAGTCACTAAAGCAGTCAATCAGTCTCAGTCAGTCAGTCAGTCAGTCAGTCCAGTCCAGTCTCAGTCAGTCAGTCAGTCAGTCTCGGTCAGTCAGTCAGTCAGTCATTCAGTCAGTCAGTCAGTCAGGCAGTCAGTCAGTCGGTCAGCCTTATTCAGTCAGTCTGTCAGTCAGTCAGTCAGTCAGCCTTATTCAGTCAGTCTGTCAGTCATCCTTATTCAGTCAGTCTGTCAGTCAGTCAGTCGGTCAGTCCTGTCCTGTCAGTTAGTCAGTCAAGCAGTCAGTCAGGTAGTCAAGCAGTCAGTCAGTCAGTGTCAGTCAGTCATTTAGTCATTCAGTCAGTCAGTGAAATAGCCAGTCAGAGAGTCAAGCAGTCAGTCAGTCAGTCTCAGTCGGTCAGTTAATCAGTCAGTCAGTCAGTCCAGTCTCAGTCAGTCAGGCAGTTAGTCAGTCAGTCTCGGTCAGTCAGTGAGTCAGTCAGTCAGTATCAGTCAGTCAGTGAGTCAGTCTGTCAGTCAGGCAGTATCAGTCAGGCAGTAAGACTCCGCACGACAGAACTCCGATAGCCTAATGGCTAGACCGCTGGTCTTCCAAGCGGGTGGCCTGGGTTCGAGTCCCAGCCGGAGAGAATATCTTCAATGTATATATTTCTTTTCTAATTTGAAAATTCTTTTTTTTTTCAATTTCTTTCCTTTGCAATTATTGATTATTTATGTAGGGAAGAAAATTCTGAGTCAGTTTAATTTTTCGACACGAAGATTTCACAGTGTTTAAATAAACAATTACCAAGGTGCATTTTTTGTTTTTATTATATTTAAAACTCCCACCGACAGAGCTCCCATAGACTAATGGCTAGAGTGTTAGGCTTCCAAGCGAGTGGCCCTGGGTTCGAGTCCCAGCCTGAACGAAAATCTTCAATGTATACTTTTAGTTTCTAATTTGAAATTTCTTCTTCCTTTTTTTTTTAATTTTTCTCTTTTGCGAATATTGATTATTTATGTAGGGAGAAAAATTCTGAGTCAGTTTAATTATTCGACCTGTAAATTTCAAAGTGTTTGAATCAATAATTACCAAGGTGCATTTTTTGTTTTTATTATATTTAAGACTTCCATCGACAGAGCTCCGATAGCCTAATGGCTAGACCGTTGGGTTCCAAGCGCGTGGTACTGGGTTCGAGTCCCGGCCGGAACGAAAATCTTCCATGTATATATTTCTCTTCTAATTTGAAGATTCTTTTTCTTTTCAATTTCTTTCTTTTGCAAAGATGGATTATTTATGTACGGAAGAAAATTCTGAGTCAGTTTAATCATTCGACCTTTAGATTTCAAAGATTTTAGATCAATAATTACTAAGGTGCATTTTTTGTTTTTATTATAATTAAGACACCGATCAACAGAGATCCGATAGTATATTGGCGAGAGAGTTGGGCTTCCATGAGTGTCGCCCTGGGTTCAAATCCCAGATGGAAAGGAAATCTTAAATGCAAATATTTTTTTCTAATTTTATAATTCTTTTTTTTTATTTTTCCCTTTTGCGAAGTCAGTCAGTCAGTCTGACAGTCAATCAGTCAAGCACTCAGTCATTCAGTCTCAGTCAGTCAGTCCAGTCAGTCAGTCACTCAGTCAGTCAGTTAGTCCTTCAGCCAGTCAGTCAAGCAGTCAGTCATTTAGTCTCAGTCAGTCAGTCATTCAGTCAGTCAGTCAGTCAGGCAGTCAGTCAGTCAGTCAGTCGGTCAGTCCTGTGCAGTCAGTTAGTCACTAAAGCAGTCAGTCAGTCTCAGTCAGTCAGTCAGTCAGTCAGTCCAGTCCAGTCTCAGTCAGTCAGTCAGTCAGTCTCGGTCAGTCAGTCAGTCAGTCATTCAGTCAGTCAGTCAGTCAGGCAGTCAGTCAGTCGGTCAGCCTTATTCAGTCAGTCTGTCAGTCATCCTTATTCAGTCAGTCTGTCAGTCAGTCAGTCGGTCAGTCCTGTCCAGTCAGTTAGTCAGTCAAGCAGTCAGTCAGGTAGTCAAGCAGTCAGTCAGTCAGTGTCAGTCAGTCATTTAGTCATTCAGTCAGTCAGTGAAATAGCCAGTCAGAGAGTCAAGCAGTCAGTCAGTCAGTCTCAGTCAGTCAGTTAGTCAGTCAGTCAGTCAGTCAGTCAGTCAGTCCAGTCTCAATCAGTCAGGCAGTTAGTCAGTCAGTCTCGGTCAGTCAGTCAGTATCAGTCAGTCAGTGAGTCAGTCTGTAAGTCAGGCAGTATCAGTCAGGCAGTAAGACTCCGCTCGACAGAACTCCGATAGCCTAATGGCTAGACCGCTGGTCTTCCAAGCGAGTGGCCTGGGTTCGAGTCCCAGCCGGAGCGAATATCTTCAATGTATATATTTCTTTTCTAATTTGAAAATTCTTTTTTTTTTCAATTTCTTTCCTTTGCAATTATTGATTATTTATGTAGGGAAGAAAATTCTGAGTCAGTTTAATTTTTCGACACGAAGATTTCAAAGTGTTTAAATAAACGATTACCAAGGTGCATTTTTTGTTTTTATTATATTTAAAACTCCCACCGACAGAGCTCCCATAGACTAATGGCTAGAGTGTTAGGCTTCCAAGCGAGTGGCCCTGGGTTCGAGTCCCAGCCTGAACGAAAATCTTCAATGTATACTTTTAGTTTCTAATTTGAAATTTCTTCTTCTTTTTTTTTTAATTTTTCTCTTTTGCGAATATTGATTATTTATGTAGGGAGAAAAATTCTGAGTCAGTTTAATTATTCGACCTGTAAATTTCAAAGTGTTTGAATCAATAATTACCAAGGTGCATTTTTTGTTTTTATTATATTTAAGACTTCCATCGACAGAGCTCCGATAGCCTAATGGCTAGACCGTTGGGTTCCAAGCGCGTGGTACTGGGTTCCAGTCCCGGCCGGAACGAAAATCTTCCATGTATATATTTCTCTTCTAAGTTGAAGATTCTTTTTTTTTTTTCAATTTCTTTCTTTTGCAAATATGGATTATTTATGTACGGAAGAAAATTCTGAGTCAGTTTAATCATTCGACCTTTAGATTTCAAAGATTTTAGATCAATAATTACTAAGGTGCATTTTTTGTTTTTATTATAATTAAGACACCGATCAACAGAGATCCGATAGTATATTGGCGAGAGCGTTGGGCTTCCATGAGTGTCGCCCTGGGTTCAAATCCCAGCCGGAAAGGAAATCTTAATTGCAAATATTTTTTTCTAATTTTATAATTCTTTTTTTTTTATTTTTCCCTTTTGCGAAGTCAGTCATTCAGTCTGACAGTCAATCAGTCAAGCACTCAGTCATTCAGTCTCAGTCAGTCAGTCCAGTCAGTCAGTCACTCAGTCAGTCAGTTAGTCCTTCAGCCAGTCAGTCAAGCAGTCAGTCATTTAGTCTCAGTCAGTCAGTCATTCAGTCAGTCAGTCAGTCAGGCAGTCAGTCAGTCAGTCAGTCGGTCAGTCCTGTGCAGTCAGTTAGTCACTAAAGCAGTCAATCAGTCTCAGTCAGTCAGTCAGTCAGTCAGTCCAGTCCAGTCTCAGTCAGTCAGTCAGTCAGTCTCGGTCAGTCAGTCAGTCAGTCATTCAGTCAGTCAGTCAGTCAGGCAGTCAGTCAGTCGGTCAGCCTTATTCAGTCAGTCTGTTAGTCAGTCAGTCAGTCAGCCTTATTCAGTCAGTCTGTCAGTCATCCTTATTCAGTCAGTCTGTCAGTCAGTCAGTCGGTCAGTCCTGTCCTGTCAGTTAGTCAGTCAAGCAGTCAGTCAGGTAGTCAAGCAGTCAGTCAGTCAGTGTCAGTCAGTCATTTAGTCATTCAGTCAGTCAGTGAAATAGCCAGTCAGAGAGTCAAGCAGTCAGTCAGTCAGTCTCAGTCGGTCAGTTAATCAGTCAGTCAGTCAGTCCAGTCTCAGTCAGTCAGGCAGTTAGTCAGTCAGTCTCGGTCAGTCAGTGAGTCAGTCAGTCAGTATCAGTCAGTCAGTGAGTCAGTCTGTCAGTCAGGCAGTATCAGTCAGGCAGTAAGACTCCGCTCGACAGAACTCCGATAGCCTAATGGCTAGACCGCTGGTCTTCCAAGCGGGTGGCCTGGGTTCGAGTCCCAGCCGGAGCGAATATCTTCAATGTATATATTTCTTTTCTAATTTGAAAATTCTTTTTTTTTTCAATTTCTTTCCTTTGCAATTATTGATTATTTATGTAGGGAAGAAAATTCTGAGTCAGTTTAATTTTTCGACACGAAGATTTCAAAGTGTTTAAATAAACAATTACCAAGGTGCATTTTTTGTTTTTATTATATTTAAAACTCCCACCGACAGAGCTCCCATAGACTAATGGCTAGAGTGTTAGGCTTCCAAGCGAGTGGCCCTGGGTTCGAGTCCCAGCCTGAACGAAAATCTTCAATGTATACTTTAAGTTTCTAATTTGAAATTTCTTCTTCTTTTTTTTTTAATTTTTCTCTTTTGCGAATATTGATTATTTATGTAGGGAGAAAAATTCTGAGTCAGTTTAATTATTCGACCTGTAAATTTCAAAGTGTTTGAATCAATAATTACCAAGGTGCATTTTTTGTTTTTATTATATTTAAGACTTCCATCGACAGAGCTCCGATAGCCTAATGGCTAGACCGTTGGGTTCCAAGCGCGTGGTACTGGGTTCGAGTCCCGGCCGGAACGAAAATCTTCCATGTATATATTTCTCTTCTAATTTGAAGATTCTTTTTCTTTTCAATTTCTTTCTTTTGCAAAGATGGATTATTTATGTACGGAAGAAAATTCTGAGTCAGTTTAATCATTCGACCTTTAGATTTCAAAGATTTTAGATCAATAATTACTAAGGTGCATTTTTTGTTTTTATTATAATTAAGACACCGATCAACAGAGATCCGATAGTATATTGGCGAGAGAGTTGGGCTTCCATGAGTGTCGCCCTGGGTTCAAATCCCAGATGGAAAGGAAATCTTAAATGCAAATATTTTTTTCTAATTTTATAATTCTTTTTTTTTATTTTTCCCTTTTGCGAAGTCAGTCAGTCAGTCTGACAGTCAATCAGTCAAGCACTCAGTCATTCAGTCTCAGTCAGTCAGTCCAGTCAGTCAGTCACTCAGTCAGTCAGTTAGTCCTTCAGCCAGTCAGTCAAGCAGTCAGTCATTTAGTCTCAGTCAGTCAGTCATTCAGTCAGTCAGTCAGTCAGGCAGTCAGTCAGTCAGTCAGTCGGTCAGTCCTGTGCAGTCAGTTAGTCACTAAAGCAGTCAGTCAGTCTCAGTCAGTCAGTCAGTCAGTCAGTCCAGTCCAGTCTCAGTCAGTCAGTCAGTCAGTCTCGGTCAGTCAGTCAGTCAGTCATTCAGTCAGTCAGTCAGTCAGGCAGTCAGTCAGTCGGTCAGCCTTATTCAGTCAGTCTGTCAGTCATCCTTATTCAGTCAGTCTGTCAGTCAGTCAGTCGGTCAGTCCTGTCCAGTCAGTTAGTCAGTCAAGCAGTCAGTCAGGTAGTCAAGCAGTCAGTCAGTCAGTGTCAGTCAGTCATTTAGTCATTCAGTCAGTCAGTGAAATAGCCAGTCAGAGAGTCAAGCAGTCAGTCAGTCAGTCTCAGTCAGTCAGTTAGTCAATCAGTCAGTCAGTCAGTCAGTCAGTCCAGTCTCAGTCAGTCAGGCAGTTAGTCAGTCAGTCTCGGTCAGTCAGTGAGTCAGTCAGTCAGTATCAGTCAGTCAGTGAGTCAGTCTGTCAGTCAGGCTGTATCAGTCAGGCAGTAAGACTCCGCTCGACAGAACTCCGATACCCTAATGGCTAGACCGCTGGTCTTCCAAGCGAGTGGCCTGGGTTCGAGTCCCAGCCGGAGCGAATATCTTCAATGTATATATTTCTTTTCTAATTTGAAAATTCTTTTTTTTTTTTTTCAATTTCTTTCCTTTGCAATTATTGATTATTTATGGAGGGAAGAAAATTCTGAGTCAGTTTAATTTTTCGACACGAAGATTTCAAAGTGTTTAAATAAACAATTACCAAGGTGCATTTTTTGTTTTTATTATATTTAAAACTCCCACCGACAGAGCTCCCATAGACTAATGGCTAGAGTGTTAGGCTTCCAAGCGAGTGGCCCTGGGTTCGAGTCCCAGCCTGAACGAAAATCTTCAATGTATACTTTTAGTTTCTAATTTGAAATTTCTTCTTCTTTTTTTTTTAATTTTTCTCCTTTGCGAATATTGATTATTTATGTAGGGAGAAAAATTCTGAGTCAGTTTAATTATTCGACCTGTAAATTTCAAAGTGTTTGAATCAATAATTACCAAGGTGCATTTTTTGTTTTTATTATATTTAAGACTTCCATCGACAGAGCTCCGATAGCCTAATGGCTAGACCGTTGGGTTCCTAGCGCGTGGTACTGGGTTCGAGTCCCGGCCGGAAAGGAAATCTTAAATGCAAATATTTTTTTCTAATTTTATAATTCTTTTTTTTTATTTTTCCCTTTTGCGAAGTCAGTTAGTCAGTCTGACAGTCAATCAGTCAAGCACTCAGTCATTCAGTCTCAGTCAGTCAGTCCAGTCAGTCAGTCACTCAGTCAGTCAGTTAGTCCTTCAGCCAGTCAGTCAAGCAGTCAGTCATTTAGTCTCAGTCAGTCAGTCATTCAGTCAGTCAGTCTGTCAGGCAGTCAGTCAGTCAGTCAGTCGGTCAGTCCTGTGCAGTCAGTTAGTCACTAAAGCAGTCAGTCAGTCTCAGGCAGTCAGTCAGTCAGTCAGTGCAGTCCAGTCTCAGTCAGTCAGTCAGTCAGTCTCGGTCAGTCAGTCAGTCAGTCATTCAGTCAGTCAGTCAGTCAGGCAGTCAGTCAGTCGGTCAGCCTTATTCAGTCAGTCTGTCAGTCAGTCAGTCAGTCAGCCTTATTCAGTCAGTCTGTCAGTCATCCTTATTCAGTCAGTCTGTCAGTCAGTCAGTCGGTCAGTCCTGTCCAGTCAGTTAGTCAGTCAAGCAGTCAGTCAGGTAGTCAAGCAGTCAGTCAGTCAGTGTCAGTCAGTCATTTAGTCATTCAGTCAGTCAGTGAAATAGCCAGTCAGAGAGTCAAGCAGTCAGTCAGTCAGTCTCAGTCAGTCAGTTAGTCAGTCAGTTAGTCAGTCAGTCAGTCAGTCCAGTCTCAGTCAGTCAGGCAGTTAGTCAGTCAGTCTCGGTCAGTCAGTGAGTCAGTCAGTCAGTATCAGTCAGTCAGTATCAGTCAGTCAGTGAGTCAGTCTGTCAGTCAGGCAGTATCAGTCAGGCAGTAAGACTCCGCTCGACAGAACTCCGATAGCCTAATGGCTAGACCGCTGGTCTTCCAAGCGAGTGGCCTGGGTTCGAGTCCCAGCCGGAGCGAATATCTTCAATGTATATATTTCTTTTCTAATTTGAAAATTCTTTTTTTTTTCTATTTCTTTCCTTTGCAATTATTGATTATTTATGTAGGGAAGAAAATTCTGAGTCAGTTTAATTTTTCGACACGAAGATTTCAAAGTGTTTAAATAAACAATTACCAAGGTGCATTTTTTGTTTTTATTATATTTAAAACTCCCACCGACAGAGCTCCCATAGACTAATGGCTAGAGTGTTAGGCTTCCAAGCGAGTGGCCCTGGGTTCGAGTCCCAGCCTGAACGAAAATCTTCAATGTATACTTTTAGTTTCTAATTTGAAATTTCTTCTTCTTTTTTTTTTAATTTTTCTCTTTTGCGAATATTGATTATTTATGTAGGGAGAAAAATTCTGAGTCAGTTTAATTATTCGACCTGTAAATTTCAAAGTGTTTGAATCAATAATTACCAAGGTGCATTTTTTGTTTTTATTATATTTAAGACTTCCATCGACAGAGCTCCGATAGCCTAATGGCTAGACCGTTGGGTTCCAAGCGCGTGGTACTGGGTTCGAGACCCGGCCGGAACGAAAATCTTCCATGTATATATTTCTCTTCTAATTTGAAGATTCTTTTTTTTTTCAATTTCTTTCTTTTGCAAATATGGATTATTTATGTACGGAAGAAAATTCTGAGTCAGTTTAATCATTCGACCTTTAGATTTCAAAGATTTTAGATCAATAATTACTAAGGTGCATTTTTTGTTTTTATTATAATTAAGACACCGATCAACAGAGATCCGATAGTATATTGGCGCGAGCGTTGGGCTTCCATGAGTGTCGCCCTGGGTTCAAATCCCAGCCGGAAAGGAAATCTTAAATGCAAATATTTTTTTTCTAATTTTATAATTCTTTTTTTTTTATTTTTCCCTTTTGCGAAGTCAGTCAGTCAGTCTGACAGTCAATCAGTCAAGCACTCAGTCATTCAGTCTCAGTCAGTCAGTCCAGTCAGTCAGTCACTCAGTCAGTCAGTTAGTCCTTCAGCCAGTCAGTCAAGCAGTCAGTCATTTAGTCTCAGTCAGTCAGTCATTCAGTCAGTCAGTCACTCAGGCAGTCAGTCAGTCAGTCAGTCGGTCAGTCCTGTGCAGTCAGTTAGTCACTAAAGCAGTCAGTCAGTCTCAGTCAGTCAGTCAGTCCAGTCCAGTCTCAGTCAGTCAGTCAGTCAGTCTCGGTCAGTCAGTCAGTCAGTCATTCATTCAGTCAGTCAGTCAGGCAGTCAGTCAGTCGGTCAGCCTTATTCAGTCAGTCTGTCAGTCAGTCAGCCTTATTCAGTCAGTCTGTCAGTCATCCTTATTCAGTCAGTCTGTCAGTCAGTCAGTCGGTCAGTCCTGTCCAGTCAGTTAGTCAGTCAAGCAGTCAGTCAGGTAGTCAAGCAGTCAGTCAGTCAGTGTCAGTCAGTCATTTAGTCATTCAGTCAGTCAGTGAAATAGCCAGTCAGAGAGTCAAGCAGTCAGTCAGTCAGTCTCAGTCAGTCAGTTAGTCAGTCAGTCAGTCAGTCAGTCAGTCAGTCCAGTCTCAGTCAGTCAGGCAGTTAGTCAGTCAGTCTCGGTCAGTCAGTGAGTCAGTCAGTCAGTATCAGTCAGTCAGTGAGTCAGTCTGTCAGTCAGGCAGTATCAGTCAGGCAGTAAGACTCCGCTCGACAGAACTCCGATAGCCTAATGGCTAGACCGCTGGTCTTCCAAGCGAGTGTCCTGGGTTCGAGTCCCAGCCGGAGCGAATATCTTCAATGTATATATTTCTTTTCTAATTTGAAAATTCTTTTTTTTTTTCAATTTCTTTCCTTTGCAATTATTGATTATTTATGTAGGGAAGAAAATTCTGAGTCAGTTTAATTTTTCGACACGAAGATTTCAAAGTGTTTAAATAAACAATTACCAAGGTGCATTTTTTGTTTTTATTATATTTAAAACTCCCACCGACAGAGCTCCCATCGACTAATGGCTAGAGTGTTAGGCTTCCAAGCGAGTGGCCCTGGGTTCGAGTCCCAGCCTGAACGAAAATCTTCAATGTATACTTTTAGTTTCTAATTTGAAATTTCTTCTTCTTTTTTTTAATTTTTCTCTTTTGCGAATATTGATTATTTATGTAGGGAGAAAAATTCTGAGTCAGTTTAATTATTCGACCTGTAAATTTCAAAGTGTTTGAATCAATAATTACCAAGGTGCATTTTTGTTTTTATTATATTTAAGACTTCCATCGAAAGAGCTCCGATAGCCTAATGGCTAGACCGTTGGGTTCCAAGCGCGTGGTACTGGGTTCGAGTCCCGGCCGGAACGAAAATCGTCCATGTATATATTTCTCTTCTAATTTGAAGATTCTTTTTTTTTTCAATTTCTTTCTTTTGCAAATATGGATTATTTATGTACGGAAGAAATTCTGAGTCAGTTTAATCATTCGACCTTTAGATTTCAAAGATTTTAGATCAATAATTACTAAGGTGCATTTTTTGTTTTTATTATAATTAAGACACCGATCAACAGAGATCCGATAGTATATTGGCGCGAGCGTTGGGCTTCCATGAGTGTCGCCCTGGGTTCAAATCCCAGCCGGAAAGGAAATCTTAAATGCAAATATTTTTTTCTAATTTTATAATTCTTTTTTTTTTATTTTCCCCTTTTGCGAAGTCAGTCAGTCAGTCTGACAGTCAATCAGTCAAGCACTCAGTCATTCAGTCTCAGTCAGTCAGTCCAGTCAGTCAGTCACTCAGTCAGTCAGTTAGTCCTTCAGCCAGTCAGTCAAGCAGTCAGTCATTTAGTCTCAGTCAGTCAGTCATTCAGTCAGTCAGTCAGTCAGGCAGTCAGTCAGTCAGTCAGTCGGTCAGTCCTGTGCAGTCAGTTAGTCACTAAAGCAGTCAGTCAGTCTCAGTCAGTCAGTCAGTCAGTCAGTCCAGTCCAGTCTCAGTCAGTCAGTCACTCAGTCTCGGTCAGTCAGTCAGTCAGTCATTCAGTCAGTCAGTCAGTCAGGCAGTCAGTCAGTCGGTCAGCCTTATTCAGTCAGTCTGTCAGTCAGTCAGCCTTATTCAGTCAGTCTGTCAGTCATCCTTATTCAGTCAGTCTGTCAGTCAGTCAGTCGGTCAGTCCTGTCCAGTCAGTTAGTCAGTCAAGCAGTCAGTCAGGTAGTCAAGCAGTCAGTCAGTCAGTGTCAGTCAGTCATTTAGTCATTCAGTCAGTCAGTGAAATAGCCAGTCAGAGAGTCAAGCAGTCAGTCAGTCAGTCTCAGTCAGTCAGTTAGTCAGTCAGTCAGTCAGTCAGTCAGTCAGTCAGTCAGTCAGTCCAGTCTCAGTCAGTCAGGCAGTTAGTCAGTCAGTCTCGGTCAGTCAGTGAGTCAGTCAGTCAGTATCAGTCAGTCAGTGAGTCAGTCTGTCAGTCAGGCAGTATCAGTCAGGCAGTAAGACTCCGCTCGACAGAACTCCGATAGCCTAATGGCTAGACCGCTGGTCTTCCAAGCGAGTGGCCTGGGTTCGAGTCCCAGCTGGAGCGAATATCTTCAATGTATATATTTCTTTTCTAATTTGAAATTTTTTTTTTTTTCAATTTCTTTCCTTTGCAATTATTGATTATTTATGTAGGGAAGAAAATTCTGAGTCAGTTTAATTTTTCGACACGAAGATTTCAAAGTGTTTAAATAAACAATTACCAAGGTGCATTTTTTGTTTTTATTATATTTAAAACTCCCACCGACAGAGCTCCCATAGACTAATGGCTAGAGTGTTAGGCTTCCAAGCGAGTGGCCCTGGGTTCGAGTCCCAGCCTGAACGAAAATCTTCAATGTATACTTTTAGTTTCTAATTTGAAATTTCTTCTTCTTTTTTTTAATTTTTCTCTTTTGCGAATATTGATTATTTATGTAGGGAGAAAAATTCTGAGTCAGTTTAATTATTCGACCTGTAAATTTCAAAGTGTTTGAATCAATAATTACCAAGGTGCATTTTTTGTTTTTATTATATTTAAGACTTCCATCGACAGAGCTCCGATAGCCTAATGGCTAGACCGTTGGGTTCCAAGCGCGTGGTACTGGGTTCGAGTCCCGGCCGGAACGAAAATCTTCCATGTATATATTTCTCTTCTAATTTGAAGATTCTTTTTTTTTTTCAATTTCTTTCTTTTGCAAATATGGATTATTTATGTACGGAAGAAAATTCTGAGTCAGTTTAATCATTCGACCTTTAGATTTCAAAGATTTTAGATCAATAATTACTAAGGTGCATTTTTTGTTTTTATTATAATTAAGACACCGATCAACAGAGATCCGATAGTATATTGGCGAGAGCGTTGGGCTTCCATTA